>NC_045477.1:58709436-59016936 GCF_009650955.1 Corvus moneduloides | reverse complement strand
ATAAAGGAGTAATTCTGTCCAACAAATCAAAAACAAAAAAAAGTAAGCATTGTACTGAAACCTGTGAACATTATATGTAAGAGTCATATGTAAAGGTAAACCTCATGCTCTGCTTAGTGCAAAGTAAAGAAAGTCTCAATGTAATGCCATGTCAGCCACCAGACCTTCATCGTTCAAGACAACGGCTGACTAACATGAAAGACTCCAGACAATAATGAAGACCAAAGGTCTAAAAATCACAGTCCAGCTGGAAAATGGGAAGAATTGGTTCCATTTACTCATGGGACTAAAAGGCCACCATTTTCAAACATGCAAAATTTGCTGCCAAAAAGGAAAGGGATTAATTGATCTTCCTGTTTAATATAGGCAAGACAAGAGGTTAAAAGTTTAAACTATTTCAAAGAAGCTTTAGACAAGACATTAGGAAAAACTTCTTAATGTTAAGGATTGGATGGTGTATAAGGATAATGTATAAGGATTGGATGGGGTAGTCTTACCACCAGATTTTTTAAAAGGGTTACATGAAAGGCAGAAATGTTTACTCAACAGCTATTCTGTTTTCAGACTGAGGGTGGCCAAAACGGCCTGTCTAAATCATTTGAGTCTAGATTTATGAGCCAAGCTGCTGACTCTGAAATGAATTGCAATATATTTATTTTAAAATCATACTGCAAAGTTAAGGAGAAAAACTTTAATTAAAATTGCGGGAGCAGCATGAGCAGGAAACATATTTGGAGATTTGGCGTATGTTAACTTCTCTAGTGCAGCCTTTGAGGGGCATATTAATGTTTATCAGCAGTAAATATTTCGGCCACTGTCTCTCTTCTGAATGTGGAAGACGCAGAAAATCTCTTTCTCCTTGAGGCATTTATGGGACACAGTTTCATTCCTGTTTCCTGGACAGATGGCCATGTGTTGACTCTCTAGATGAAGTAGTTCATTCTGCTGTATTCGTTGATTAGCTTTGAAAAACAGTTCTTTGGAGAGGGGGGAGAAATTGTTCTAAAGCTTTTTTTCTTTTTAGAGGGACTTACTGTTCCAAATTGCTTACAGCTTTTCTCTCCATATAATGATTATGGAGTTAAACATTACTGAGTCTGTATAAGTAGAATAATGACAACAACTAGAGCAAGGAATGAAAATGTTAAACTAACAAATAAAGTGTTCGATTACTGAAACAGATGAGAAGACAGAGGGCAAATTCTAATACCAAGACATAGCTGGCACAATGATTAGACCACAGGCAAAGCTTACTGAGTTTGGATTCAGAATGCTAAAGCATCAACAGTGGAATACACAGGACTCACAACACAGAAAAAGCACAAAAAATAACTGGAGGATATATATGAAAGCAGAAGGGAAAATGGTGCAAGTGAAAAATATTATGAGACAGAAAGTCCAAAAAGGACAAGTTTGCCTGAGGATGAGGAATTGAAATGAGAAGCAGCATTCCTGCAGTACTGTGTGGTTCTTTCTAAGGCAGGATCCCCCTCAACCCTCTCAACCAGCTCCTACTGACCCTAGTCCCTGAAGCACAAGCATGACAGCAGTGCTGTGATTCCTCAAATTGCCCAGCAAAATGAAACTCTCTGCAGCTACATTTCCTTCAGATAGGATGACAATTTGTGTGCAGCATGCATGTTGCTGATAGGGCTTTGAGACCACCCTCTGGCCTCACTTATGAGGAAGGAATCTGGGTATCCTACCCCTCTCTAAGGCATAGTCTCATACAGTCAGAGGAAAACCAGCTGCTGTTGATAATGACATGGCAAGGCTTATGCTGTGCAGGGTTGATTGATCTGAATTCAGGTGGTGATGGAGGGGAGCTTCATGGACTAAATCTTTCCATGACTATAAGTGATCGCCGCGTTGTGCTAGCAGCAATAAAGTGAAGTCCTTTCGTTTTATTTAGGTTAGAAAAAGCAAGGCAGAGAAGGACTGAAGGGCTTGAGTAGGAAGGCAAACCTTGTTAGTTTCTATTTATTTTTACCATCTAATATCTAATGCTTCATAGCTCCTGTGACATTTCAGACACACGCGACAATTGCACTAAAATCTAAGTCCACAGAAGTAGGCCAATTTACAGCAACTGAGGAGCTCATTCTTCTAGGGACTACTACTGAGACAAATCATTTTGATTTTTAGGCTTTCCTCCAGCAATCAATATTTTTATTGCTTTACTTGAGATAGAAAACAATGATATAATAACAAAAGTTGCCGGGTTTTGCTTTAGATTGTTTGTTTTACTTTTTACTGGCTTGTTTTGAGCACAGTGGGATAGCCTCTTTTCAAAGAAAATATGAAAAAGGGGTGAAAAAAAATTGTACTCTACTTTGAAGGAAAAGAAGGGAAAAGGCTTCAGTGCACTGCGAATAGGCTGAGGCTCATACTGACTGTTTATTCAGCTTTCAGAGGCTGCATTCTCATCCATGCTGCTGTTTACATGTAAGGACTTGTATTCCTGCATAGTCATATGCTGTTGCTCGGTTGTTTCATTTTGTTTTCTGTTTCTGCTCTTCATTCATCCCGTATCAGAATTTGTGTTTCAAATGGATTGCATTGAAATACCTATGTCTGTTACAGACTACGCTGCTTTCCATCACAAAATTCATATAAGCCATCCAACAGGAATAAAAAGCACAGTGGCAAGTTGACCAGAGTTAGCTACCCAAACTGCTCTGCCCATAAATATACGGCTTTGCACTTCTTATGTCACAAGTGGGTGAGGGGTAGCAGTCAGAGGATACTGTAGAATCATGATGCTCTGGCCTGGTGACCACAGCCCAATCTTAAACTTTTTTTTTGTGCTTTTTGTCACCATTTGTCATGATTTAACCTCAGCCAGCAATCAAGTCTCTCGCAGCTACTCACTCAATCCCCCACCAGCAGGATCAGAGAGAGAATGGGAAGCATAAAAGCCAAAAAACTCAATGGGTTGAGATAAAGACTATTTAATAGGGAAAGCAAGAGCTGCACACACAAGCAAAATAAAACAAGGATTTAATTCACTGCTCCCCATGGCAGGCAGGTGTTCAGCCATCTCCAGGAGAGCAGGGCCTCATCATGTGTAATGGGTACTTGGGAAGACAAACGCCATCTACTCCAAATGTTCTTCCCTTCCTTCTTCTTCTCCCCACTTTATATACTGAGCATGATTTTACATGGTCTGGAATATCCCCTTGGTCAGTTTGGGTCACCTGTCCTGGCTGTGTCGCCTCCTAGCCTCCCATGTGGTCCCAACTTCCTTGCCAGTCTGGCAGTCCAAAAGCAGAAAAGGCCTTGGCTGTGTGTAAGCCCTGCCCAGCAATAACAAAATCATCTCTGTATTATCAGCCCTGTGTTCAGCACAAATCCAAAGTACAGCCCCATACCAGCCACTGTGAAGAAAGTTAACTCTACTCCAGCTGAAACCAGCATATCAAACTAAAATTATTCTCTCCGTCAGACCTGTTCTTTGAGGAGATTTTCAACATATCCTCAAGGTGGGAAATACTTCTTTTTCTGAATAGTACTCATATTTCTAGCATCACAGGCATCAATACCTGTTTCTCAGCATTTGAGGGAAGATTTTGTTCATTTATCAATTCTACTATAGAATTCTTTGAAAGGGGACAGATCTTTGTGTTCAGAAGCATAGAAAAATCTTCCTAAGTATCGCTCCATTTGTTTTGCAATTTGTGGCAAGAAAAGACTAGCACAAAAGAATGGATTAGTTGCTGGCTGGAAGCTTCTCTGACATTTATAATGGTTAGCCAAACTAGCTTTACCTACATGTTCAACAAAACTGGTTTTTATTGTGCAGTTAAATAATTGTAAACATAATGAGTTGGATCTGTTGCTGGTGTTCTTCCTTATAATTTCACTTTACTAGTCCAATTTTTTTTAAAATGTGAAATCTGCAGACATTTCTGTAAATTTTGCAACGACTTTTAAAGTCTGGAATATGCCAACAAAGGAGTCCTAGAGTAAAGTTCCGAGGCAGAAGCATCTATACAGAATTACCAGAAAAAGAGTAAGGTAGCACAAGACAAATCACAATCAAAGAGAGTACAGAAAACCACAGTGCTGTCAATAAAATGCAGGGTTTGCCAATCTCAGTCCTGGTTCAAACTGCTTGTCTTACCCTGAGCATCTCTGTCCTCCATTTCCCTAATTATAAAATTATAAACTGCCAGGATTAGCTGTTGTGTACAGAAGGCCAGTAGTGTACTAAGTGTTTACACACTTTTCTGTTGAGAGAAAAAAAAAAAAAAAAGGAGTTCAATTGTATTTGTGAAGGACTGAAAAAAAAGAAGCATTACAAGTATTCTATTGGTTTGTACTTACTTCTTATGAAATATTTCATCTCCTAAGATATTGCTCTGACAGCCTTAGCCATTTACCAGTTTGATGCCTCTTTGCAAGGACTGTCCTATTGACACAGAATCATTTCTCCCCTCATAATAATATTTTCATGCCTCATGGCATTCCCACCTGTGGCTTTTTAGTAATTAATGATGTTACAATGCAAATTCTACTCAAGCTGCATATGTATTTTGTTCATTTGTTTCCTTATGGGAAATATTTTAATTTCCCCTGGCCTTTATGCAGCAGCTGCATGTCCTTCTGATTATTTCTTCTGTTGAAAAGCGGTCAAAATGTTGTTCAGGACAAAATTCAGTCCAGCTGTAAACATGTGAAAATCTTTTGGCCCAGAGTGTCGCAATCCACATGCTATCTAGTTTTATTAAAAGCTAGACAAATCATAGAATCCTTCAGACATAAAGTAGCAGAAAGAAAGACAGAGAAAAGATAATTTTGAGGCTACCGAAGCAGACAGCTGTAGTGGGGGTTTGGAAGATTGCATCAGCTCTAAGACATAGAAAATAAACTTTCCTGCTACACAATGCTGTCTGTTAAGAGCATACCTATAAATATCATCCCCTTCTTCTTTATGTCTACGAAGTAGATGAAAGAATTTGAAATAGAATTTTCTCATTAACATGCAATTTAATGTATTTTGAAAGGAATTTTAACATGTATATAGCAACTTGTCTATTATTTTAAACCTCTGTTTTGCTGCAGGCAAACATAAAGACAGCCGTGCAGCTGAAGCATAAGCCTGGGAGTGGGGTGGTATACTAAAATCTGTCATGGCCTTTACATTTATTTTACCTCAGTCTTATGAATCTTTCGAGAACTCATTTTAATCTTCTGTGAAATGGAAACAACAGCTCAAACACACATTGCAGGGGCTCAGGAAGGTCTATGTCTTCAAAGGTCTTTGATGATCTCTGCTACAAAACATTATAACACTCTGACTATTGCTTTTACACATACCTTCTCTTCAAGGAGATCTGAAGTTGTATGTTCATTACACCTTAATAGCCTGTATTATTTTTTCCTGTTGTAGCTGGAAGCAGTGTTTTAAATTAAGTTCAAAACACTGGGGAAAAAAGACATCGTCCTTGTTCTTCCTGAGTTGTCCACACTGCCTTTATCTGTTTTCTCAACTTCACAGTTTTCACATGTGAGGTTTCAGCTGAAGGGAAAAACACCTGAACAGTTTTTGAAAAATAGTGACCTATCATGGGCTGTCACCTGTTCTGCAGACATTTTGCATCTGAAAGATGTTTATGAAATGAAATCACTGTAGCTGGGAAACCTCAGGTATTAAATTTAACTGAATAGGGGGAGAGTAATTGGAAAATTCTTTCAAGTGGGCATTTTTTAATGAATAAACAAATATTTTGCAATATTGAAAATATATTATTTGAACCTATAGTTTTCTCCTAGAAAAAAAAATTACTGCCTTCAGATCCTGATTGTCTAATCAGTTTTAACCTTCATGCTCTGTTCTCCACTTGACTATGGTGCTACATTGTGATCACTCCTGGGCCGTGAAATAGAAATACTGTATCAAGATTCAGACCTATTCAGTTTTCACAGACAGCTAAGAGAGAGGGGCTCAACTATGGAGGTTCCAAAGGCAGTATGGGAGCTGGAATAGATTCAAAATTGAACAGGCGTATCCAAATATATAGTGCTTCATAGACTGGCAAATGCTTTGTTGCTTCTGCAGCCTAGGTTTACTAGACACACTCTGGAGACATTTACACACCTTTCCAGAAAGCTTCTGTGCTCTGTTTTCTGCTTACCCTTTGTTTTAGGGACTTGTTGCAGTCCTCCTTCCTGTATATTAAGGATCTGTAATTCTTTCCTTCTGGTGAGTAATGGCTTTTTTCTGCTTCTATATCCACTCCGAGCACCAAGATACTCCATTCTCCTTCCATGTCTGTGTTCACCTCCTCCATCTTCTCCAATTTCAGTGCCTCTATGTCTCTCTTCATTACTCTGCTTCCTTCCAGCAAACCATTGTGGCTTCTGCAATCCATATGGGGTTATTTGCCTCTAATTTCCACCTAGGTCTTAATCTCTTGTTATCCTTTTCCTCTCTATAAAGTTAGAAGAGTTTTGGTTGGGACACACCTTGCTTTAACACAAGAAGGTGCTTTTTCATAGACTTGCTTTATCATCTGGAGAGAACACCATGTTTGATAATAGTGGGTGGATTTATGCAGTAGATGCCAGGTGGAGGGTGTGCCCCTCATCATGTTTTCCAGTTGTCCGTCGTTGAAATCTATTGAGTTCTGCTCCATACAGCTTGCTCCTGAACTTTTGCAGTCAGTGGGATGCGACTCTCAAGGAATGTCATGACACCTCCAAACAGAAAAACAACGTTAGTCGGAAGGCCAGTCCTCACAAGCTCGGCCAGCTCTCCCACCTCTGTGAGTGCAGGAATAGTCGTGTTGCCCTACGGGCAGGCAATGATTAGGAGTGCCAAGCACCTCCGTAAAGTAAGTAAAGCTTGTGAAGAGCTCTGTGTGTAGCTGAGCTCTCCACAGCAATATTAATGAACACTGACCTTGCTTTGAAAAAACACAGTGTGTGTTTCTTCACTGCTTCTCTACAGTCTCTGCTGATTTCTAGAGTGTTCAGCATTCTTGGAAAATTCTGCCCTGCTGTGAGACCTAGAGGATTTAAACTTTAGTTTAGTAGCTCTAAACTCCAAAAAGTGTACTCAAACAGGCACACATGCACTTACAGACACAAAGGCTCACAATATAAAAGTTTTTATTCATTTTTCAGCAGAGGTCTGTCATCATGAATGATCACTAGCACTTTAGAGCACCACTTGCTTTGTGTATGGATACACAGGAAGAGTCTTTGGGACAGCAAGATCAATTAAATTAAAATAATACAATGACATTTTTTTCAAATTTTAACCTCTTTTTTAACTGAAATAAAACTTTAAGAAAAGCACTTCATTTCTGTGTCATCATTTCTCCCAGCTGTACAATGGGATGATAACAATGCTTTATTTCACTAGGATTCTGTGAAGAAAATTCATTATTCTTGTGAGAGCCTCTACTACTAGAGATAAAGGGTTGTGGAAAAGTCTCTCAAAAATTAGTTGTGTTTGGGCTTATCATTGGTCATGAGTAAAGTTAAATACATTCATAAGTGCTTTCTGTCTTTGGACCAAGTTCAAGATTTGTGCAATTATGCAAAAATACTGAGTTAGGAATTCTGAAATTGAAAATGTGATGTTCCAATTCAAGAAATCAATAATTTTGAGGTTAAGAAACAATGCCTACATTTTCTGAATCTTTCTGTCTCTGAGCATCAAAGTGGCATTTGCTGGCACAAAGGGAGAAAGCACATTCAAAAAACTCAGCCAATGGCATTTCCATGGTTCTGGGTAGACTTACTAGCTTATTGTAAGGAATTTTGTTAACACTAGAGTGAGGAATTCTGTTCAGTGCTCTACTGCTTCGTTTTGATACATACAGGCAAGGATACATCCTGCCCCAGGCTGCTTCAGAGATACAGAGCCCTTCAATGGATGTTGCAGTTAAAGGCTCAGCCTGACCTGCAGGGAAGTATACAGTTACTTCTTCCTCTGTTTTTTCCCCACATAAGTAGGGATGGTATCAAGGTTCTACAGCAATCTTCATCACACAGCTTTTCACAGGAAGAAGAACAAAAGGTAGAACAAAATGTACAGGTTGTCAAAGATGCTGTCACTTGGAACATAGTTCTCCTGAGCTGTATCTTAAAGGGGAGATAAAAGAAAAGAAACTAAAATATTTTATGTGTGTTTGAGATGAGCTCAACGCGATTGCTGTTTTTTCTCTGCTAAAACACATCACTGACTAAAGCAACATAAAGCTCAAAATGCTGTCTTTGAAAATAGTTAGACAAACACTACTTAGAGGCTTGGTTGTTTTGTTGTTTTTTAACTTTGCTTTAGCCTGTCAAACTCAAGAACTGTCTCTCTGCCATTTGCAGATTCTGCCTCTGCCCCCTTGCCATTTACAAGGGTTTAGACAGCTATTGCGAGTCCTTTCCCCCCTTAGTTCTTCTGCCATAAATATCAAGGTGTGAAGCAATGAACATACATAAATGCAGCTGCACCACAACGCAGTAATGCATGAGGACTGCATGGCTTACAGAAAAATAGAGCCAGACATCTTAAAAACTCATCAATACTATGTGTCTGTGCAGCTGATGGGCAAGTCAAGCCACAGTCACTGTTGCTCACTCCTGATTTCACCCAGACGGCATTTGATCTGTGGGCTGAAGTCTGACATTATAATAGATAGTCACAGTGCCTGAGAGGGGCATGGTGACCACCGCAGGAGACACTGCTGGTTACAAGCTGCTGCATCTGTGTTTTGTGTCTGCAGCTGACTCTGTGTTCTACTCCACACCAAGCTACTGCTACACAGTTAAGGATTGTATTTTTAAAACAGTAAGAGGCAAATTCACTTCAAAACATCGATTTCCTTTTTAATCACAAAGAGCAAGAGAGCAGGAATCCTCCAGGAGTTTGTACCCACACTCCACAGGCATGAAGCCATGCAGATAACAAGCAACCTGTTCACCTCCCTAACTGGAAATGTCTGGTCTGAGCTGGTTGTCTGGCATCTACCTGTAGTCAGCAAAGAATGAAAAACACTGAAGGGGCTGATTTATCCAGTGCTAAAGCAGATGTCTCAGAAAAGCAGCATGAATTGCCCTCTGGAGCTTATCTCCTCTTGCTAATTATACGGGTACCCCAGAAAACTGGCTTAGAGTAGATACTGGACTTCCAGGCAGCTTAAGTTAGATGAGCTGACTTCCAGTGCTGGTTGAAAGGAGACTACATCAGAATCCTCTCCATTCCTCCTATAGCAGGCTTTCTGCCTTCCAGAAACTTCAGGCAAAGCCCTGGCTTAATTTAAGTCCTTGGCAACTCTCTAACCAGACTAGGATTTTCCCCCTCATACCTACTTCTGATTCCTGCACTATTACAGCCTCACAAAACTACCAAGTGGGAATCGCTGCAGTAAAACCCTTGTCCAAATATTTCATTGTTTAAGGAGTCATGCATTTTTGAACAGTTCAAAAATTCTGTTTCAAAGCTTTCAGCAACCTTGCCTTTATTTTGTAAAATATTATCTTGCTTGCCATAAAATAATGCCTTGATTGTTAAAGTGGCTCTTTTTTCACTAGACAACATAAAAAATGGAGTGAGTATTCACCAAAAACCCAAAGACTATTTATAATTTTGAAACAGGCTGTGGCAGAAACGGAGCAGCTCTGGGTTAATTCTCAAATACCAAGTTTTAATCCAGTTAATCTACGGTTTACTGGAGAAATGTGTTGTGTAAGATCAACACGGAAACAGGGAAACAATGAAGAAAGGCAGCCTCAGACAAGATACCTCTCAACAAACACGTGGAAGATTTACAAATACAGGAGGGGGAGATGACTAAAGATTTCTCCATTAAAATACAACTCCTTCCGCAGAAGGGGGTAGGCTTTTCCCAGGCAGGTAATGGAGACAGAGGCTACAGCTCTAACTGCAGGCATTAGGGCTGACAATGAACAGGAAGCCTATTTAGTAGCTCTGTCAGCATTTGGCAGTGACCCAAGTAAGACAGGCAAATTGGCCTGTGTTGTTTTAAACCCCTCGTTCCTTTATCTTACCTGCCGTCTTTGCTGACTTGCTCACCCCCAGTGGGGACCAGGTTAGCCACCAGTCCTTTCCCACTCATGGCCCTTCTACACATCCTATACCTTTGCAAGTCAGTGGAAGTTGCACCAGAGCTGCAGGTGGGATGCACGTCTCCAGAGGGGCCTCCAGTGGGTACTTATCACTAGCATGCTGCAGCGCACTCCTCTGACCACCCAGATTTTGGCCAGCTCAAGGCATGAGCACAGTTTGCATTGATCCTCAATATGCTGTGCAGGGCACACCTCAGAGAAAAAGGGATGAGAGATTCAGCTGTCTACCAAGAAATTAATTGGAAATATATGGGAGTACATATAAATACATAAAATACATATTCCTGTCTATCTGGTAGTATCAGAAAATTTACCCAATATTTTATGAAGGGTAAATATCAACATTTCCTTCATTCTCAACACATACTTTGCCCACCAATTTCAACCTGCCTCTACCTTCCACCCCATTCATTATAATCAAATGCACTTCAAACAAAAATGAGTGAATGCTCAGAATAGCCTTGCCAAGGGCACAATAATATCAGTTCTATCTTGTTATGGCAGTAATGAAGTTACAAAAGGGTTGTCAGAAGCTATCAAGACAAGCTTGAGGATATCTGTGGTTTGAACCTCAGTCCATCTGTTGCCCAAGCCTATATGGCCAAAGTGCCCTTTATCCAGTAGAAAAGCCGCTACTCAGAATATGTGACCGGGACTTTGCTGAGCTTTGAGCACACACCAGTTGGAGGCATGCTTTACTGCACTATGCACAGCTAACCTGTGCATTCAAAAGTCACAAATTATCTCTACGTCAGTCTCCAAGGAATAACACTGTCCAAAAAAACCATGAAGTTTTAAGCAGTCTCATGAATGCTTGTTTCTTTTAATTAATTCTGTGTTTCTGAGACCATAGGGTGAGCTCGGGTCAAGTTGTCAAGGGTTTCTGAGGTACCGCAAGAACAATAAACCTGTTCTTTTTTTAAAATGAAATATGAGATATGCCCCCAGAATCTGGGACTTCTGGGGGGAAAAAAAAAAAACAAAAAAAAAAACCAACAAATACCGTGAGACTCCATTAAAAGCAGAAACTGACAACACTGTGACCCAGAAGTGACATGGAAAAGTCAGCACTATTTCTAGGTACAGTGAGACTCACATTGTTAACTTTTGAAATGCCTTCTAGAACAATATCAGACCAAATTAATTGCTGACATAAGTAATTTCACCAGAATAAGGTGAAAAGTCACCTGGATAAGGAATTTTACCAGGCTTGTCTAAGAAAAACTTTGCTACTGAATGTTTTTTCTCTGTACATTTGAGTGGAGCACAGACAATTTTCATATCAGCGTGGTATCTTTTCTGAAAAAAAAAGAAGGACATGACAGATTTTGGAAACAAAATTATTACTTGCAACTGTGACAGATACCATGGTGACACTTACAAGATTTTTTTCCTATTAAGCTTTAGCAAGTGCTAGTGCCACAATAAATAACCTTTCATACTTGGAGGCTTCAGAAGGAACAAATAAGGAATAGTACAAGTAATTCTAGAAGTTTAAAAAAGGATTTTATTACTTCAAACTTAAACCAATAATGCAGTAGAAAAAGAAAGTGGATGAACTATATGAAATTACTTACCAGGGTGTCCTCATTCCTAATCTATAATTTATATGCACATTTATTTTACATTTTTGTAAAAATAATTAGATGTATTTGGACTCCAAATGAAAAATATCAGATTATAGATAAGGCAGCACAGAAGCATCTAAGCTTAGATAACACTCCCAGTGAGATGCCTATGAAACTTTTTCGTACCCGGTAGTCAATAGGGGATTTTCCTCCCAATTTCCCGTTCTACTGAGGCTTCAATCCCTCTTCCCCTGAGAAATTTAGCTTCACATGGACGGAAACAAAGAATTTTGAAGGTGGAAAAACCTATGAAGTCAACTTAAATGCTTTCTGCATAGATGAAATGTGCATGAAGCTGAGTTTACAGAAGGATTTCATAATATCAAGGCTCACAGAGATCAAAAGTAATAATAAGGAGTCTCTCAGAGTCTGTGGTGGCATGAAAGAATCGTGCATTCGGGAGAAAATTTACATTTTGTTTGTTGACGTCTTGTAGAGTGAGCTATGCCAGAGGGATATAAATCAATGAAGATGCTGCTTTAGTGTTTGAGTCCATTATTAATATAGTCCAATATGTTTTTATCAGAATAAGTTTAAATAAAAGAGAGAGAAACATATTTAATTTTTTAAATTTTTTGAGACAAGTTCCATTCCCTACTGTACACATACATATATAATCTGAATGTTTTCCATTTTCAGCTGGTACTACTCAGTCACAGACATGTAAATAAGGTAAATTCTTACCAGTGAATACAAAGAAATCCTGTTAGGATGGCAACTGTATAACCAGAATCTATAATTATAACTAGAATTTCCCTACATAAAAACACAGATTCCTTGGGTATCTCCCTGGCAGTCCTTTAATCTCTCTTCTAAGAAGTCATTTCAGTCTAAGCACAGCATTCAAGATTGAGACAGAAAAACAATGAGAAACCATGTGCTTTTATGGTCCAGGAAAATATTCACTGTCTCAACAAGCTATAGCTCCACAGTGAGCTCCACAAGTTGGGATTCAAATAGAAAAGGAAGGCACAGTGAAAACATGCAAAAGGAAAAATATAAAATATTTCTGAGCTAACATGCTAGGTTGCTATATTTTTGGAGTATGCTGATATATGTACAGAAACAAATGTTTAAATCCTTTTGAAGTTAACTTTAGGATTCATGAAGCAACTACCAAAGTCAGCAGCTAAGATATCCTCAGCCTATAGTAAAGTTTACAGATAGAACAGAAGTAGAAAGAAAAAAGATAGATAAACCTGAAAATAGTGACTACTGAATGCTTGTATCCAACAGAGTAAAAAATGAGTTCATGTGATAAAGGAGTGTAAAGGTTTTCAGTTCAGAAAGGAGCACTTGGAGGATTTAAGTAAACAAGAGTTCAGTCCTAAAGGCAGAACTTTAATGGAAATCAAGAAGAACCTGACATGTATAAGGCTTACAAAAACAAGAATCTACTAGGAAAAGTTGGAAGAAAGTGTTAAAATCCACCATGTTTTCCAACTCCATTGTGATTTATATTCTCTAGACTAAGACATAAAGGAAAGAAGAAATATGGAGAATAAAACATCAAATGAAGTAAACAATTATAGGAGGTTTTTAAAAATATATTAAATCCATAAAAGATGGGAAAGTAAACTGACAAAAATATAGTCATTTAGTCTATAGCTATGTAGAACAAAAAAAAAACAGAGAAGTAATAGAGGAGGATTGATCAAAAAAAAATTTAAAATACCTTTACAAATACTTTAGGTGAGAGAAAGTGGCCCACAAATCCAGAAGGCTGAACACCACATGTAGAAATGCACAAGAACATATAGCTTTAAAAAGAAAAATAAATAATTATTAAAATGTATTCGAAGATTTCTGAGCACCACCGCATTATATGAAAGAGAGGTGGGAGTGCAGCAGGACTAAGACAATAAAAGGAAGGATCCAGACAAGGTAGCAGGGAAAAATAGGGTGATTTCCTACTCATATGTAGAAGAGGAATAGGCATGTGGAACACAAAACACTGTATTACCTGCACTCCCTCCTTTTGTTTAAAAGACATGGCTCTGTTAAATGTCAACAGAACTGTAGCAGTTTACAACAACAGAATTTTTCTCACTGTGTAGCAGTATGTTTGAAGGGTTCCCTTATGTTAAAGGAAAACACATTTTTCCCTCCTAGTCCATTGAAGAAACATTTCCAGCATAACCCATCTTTATAAAAATACCTCCATGGAAAGTGGAGTAACTTAGTCACCGCTGATGAAAAGAGATTCTCCCTTCAGGGGAATACCTGTTCATGCACGTGAAGGTGTTTCTCTTCTGCATCTCTTTTTAGGATTTTTAGGGTCAGACATAAGTGTATCACAGGTAGGCCACATCCTCAAGCCCTGTGCAGTAGCTTAGCTAACTCCAGAAGACCCTGTGAAGCACAAACTGTGCCAGATACATAAAGCAACGATCAGTTACAAAAAGATAGGGGACCATGGCTCTGATCAATATTTTTTTCCCTGGATTTTGCTTGGCAGAGACAAACTTGTATTTACCTGCTGGGTAAATAAGAGAAAAAATGTCCCATGAAAGTGGCATAAAACTTCCACAAAAATAACTCACTGGGTAAAAGTATTCCAAAATCGAATCTAATAACGCTGCATAGAAAAATCTATTCCACCAGTCTCAAATTCAAAGTATCATAAAGCTAGGGAACTGTGCAAGCAACATTAAACAAGACAAACAAAATGTAATCCAGAGCACTTGTAACAAAAGCACAGAATAAGGAATGGGAGAATAAAAGTGAGAAGGCAGCCTAATGCTTCCACAATTAATAGACTCTACTTAAAAAAAAAAAAAATCAATTCAGTGCAAAGTTAGAAAGATGTCAGAAAGGAGCAATTATTCATGGCTAATTACTTTTTAGGGGATGATGACAATGGGTTAGTTTTCTCTGGTATTGATGAAGAAAAACCTCTGGGGAAATCATTTGCAAACGTTACCAAGGATATGAATTATTCTCTGGTATGTATGAAGTACAAGAATATGAAAGAATGAGTAAAATACTAGTGTAGTGAAGGTCATCAAGACAACTCAGCTAATAGCATAAATTACCACTTTAGAGATTCAAACATGCCATCAATATGTCTAATAATGAATGATCTCCTGGAAGGGATGATTTGTTATGAACTGTTCAGATACTTACTAGAAAGAAGACTTTAGAAAAATTCGCTTCAAGAGAATATAGCAAAGGACAAAATTACAGAATTCAGCCTGTAGTTGTCCCTGTCAGTGAATTAATAAAAAACCAAAACCCCTTAACAGAGGACTGTATTGTACTGAGGTCCATTCTCTTCCTGCAATGTGGGGTGATGTAGCACATCCCCTTGTCTTACAGCCACTTCCCCATTCCTCTACAGAATATCTACCATAGTCTTCTTCATTTTATCTTCTCTCTCTTACTTGTGGGTTCATTATCAGCTTTCTCTTCAGCATATCTATTCACAGCCATCTTGCCTATGCTAGTCTCTCAGACAGACAGCAACAGCTTTATCTCCTGGAAAATTAGCTTGTCTCACAGTCCCTCTATCCCAGTGGGGTCTCCATCCTAATTTGCTCACAGTTGTTCACATCTCTGCTCCAAGGGCCCTATAACATTTGAAAATCTGATTACAGAGTCCATAGCACTCATTATAAACTCTCCTTCTCATCCCTCTCTCCTGCCTTTAAGCTGCCACATCACCACCCCTGCCATTTAGCCTGTCCATTACACTGCTTTTCACCCATTTCTGTGGAGCTGTCCCTTCATGTTCCCATTTGCTCCCATCTTGACTTTAGTAAGTAGGATAGACACACACACTGCTGGCACATTTACATGCAACCTTTGTAACAGCTGAGGGGCTTGACAGTAGCTGTGTTAGCTACCAGTTCCTCTTTAACTGCTTGCCTGATTGTGCAATTAGGCAGCAGTTCTTGGACTCCCAGTAGTGAACGTACATGAAACCTGCATGTGTTACGAGATATTACCAAATTGCCAGCTCTTCTACTAGAAGACAACAAGAAATTGGGTTCTTTCAACTTCAGCATGGAATTATTTAAAAACCACTAGGCTTTATAGCAATTGTGTAGATTTCTGCTATAAGACAGTGCCATTTTCATGTGTTTTGGTGTTCAGTGCTACTTAGCTCGCAGTAAGCAACTCCTTCAGACATGACTTGAATATGTCACCCACTGTTTTCAAAACTTCTTTGTTACAAGGGAGGTCTCATCCCTCCCATGTACGCAGAAAAGGAAGAATAGTTTGTGAGCAAAAACAGGCCATCAATAAAGCCAGAAAAAGTCTGAGCTACCTTTGAGATCTACCACTATGGCGAAGTCTGAGAGCAAGGAGGCTGCAACTGCCTGCCAGGCAGTGCAGGAAAAGGAAAGTGTTTCCCAAAGAGGTCACCTGCCTTAGCAGCTAATAAAATCTGTATAGCTAAACTGACATAAAAGTAGCATGGGGGGAACCAGACCTTTATACTAGAAATAGAATTGTGTTCAATCGTATACATTTCTTTTCACCTTAAATCATAGCCTCCTTAGGGCTAGGATGGGTGCAAAGGGCAGGAAAGTTTTAATGTAAATAATTCTGGTACAAACAATCAGATTCAAACACAGATGAGTGAAAAGGTTGATATTCAAGCATAATTTCAAAGGTGAAACCTGCTTTTCTGCAAGCAGGGATACAATACTGCATTTTCCTGTCTCTTGAATCTGGTCTGATCACTGGGCAAACAACTCTGCATGCCCAAAATGATGCAAAGAGGAACCAGGCTTGGAGAGCAGTCATTATCTGAATGCTTTTGAAGACATCTAGCATATATGATTGTAAATACACTGAGAACTAGTAGGAAGATAAATAATAAATCAGGCAGGAAGTACAGAACTGATCCTTTTTTTATGCAATTACAATTTTAAATAATCTCATTTGTACTTTTTTTTTCATTTCCTCTGAGCCATGGAACCATTAATCTCTAAAAATATTGTTTGTTCTCTTTTGATTAGCAGTCATTTAAAAGAAAGAAAAGAAGGAACGGAAGAGAGAGGAAGAGGAAGAGGAAGAGGAAGAGGGAGAGGGAGAGGGAGAGGAAGAGGAAGAGGAAGAGGAAGAGGAAGAGGAAGAGGAAGAGGAAGAGGAAGAAAGAGAAAAAGAGAAAGAAAGAAAGAAAGAGAAAGAGAAAGAAAGAGAAAGAGAAAGAGAAAGAGAAAGAGAAAGAGAAAGAGAAAGAGAAAGAGAGAAAGAGAAAGAGAAAGAGAGAAAGAAAGAGGAGGGAGAGAGACAAAAAGAAGGAAAAGAGAAAATCCTCCTTGTCTGCAGGGGCATGTGTTTGCAGAGATATTTGGACTTTATTAGGCATGTTCATTAGGTTCATTAGGTGAAAGTGTCACACTCCTAAAAAGAAAATGAATAGATTTTAGCATATCCAAACCATGTATTAAAATGGTATCACAAGTTATAAATTCTAAAGCATAATGTTTGACAGGAAGCTGTCATGGAAGCAATAGATTCATTATAAAAATTCCAGAAGTGCATACATCTCGTTGACTGTTTATCATTAACTGCATGGCATGCTGATAGGAAATGTCTAGCTATAATTTATATTTCTGATGACTCTCAAATCTATTACTCACCTCTCTCTAGTTTTATAGCTCCTCTGGACAGAATAGAAATTGAACAGGCAGAGTAAGTTTGGGAGGGGAATTTTCTGCTCTTGCTGTCCTCTATTTTCTCATCCCTCCAGCCTGATCTGTCCCTGACATGTGATCAGACCCATACTGCCCAAGTGTTTCTCAGAAAATGAGGTTTGAAAATAAAAAATAAAAGGGAAAGAGAGATATTTAACTACACCTCCATTTTAAGTCTTGCAGCAATCATACTCTAAAAAACACATTATGGGTAAAATCTTAAAGGTGCAGTCGGGTGTGGCATGAAGAAAAACTCTGTTAAGGATAACATGAGTTTGAAGACTATAAAGACCTGAAAAAGAGTCTCCAGGAAAACAAAGAAAATAAATTTGGGAAATGTTCAATAAACCAAATATTCATTTGTGCCAAGGTATGGGTCCAAGAAATCTGATTTTGTAAAGAAATCCTTATGTGTGCAGAAACACCTAACAGAATCAAAGCTAAGACTTGTAATTGAATCCATTTCAATTATCAACTAGAGTTAAAAATTCATATAATTTCGTACTGAGAATTATCTTTGTTTTTTAAAGTCCTGTAGCTGTTAGATCAATTACCTACCCATTAATTGCAAAATACTTCATTGAACTTACAAAAGGAAGCGTTTATTCTGTTCTCTTTAGAGCTAGTATACATGTTTGTACCGATGAGCTCTAGAATGCTATGCAGTTTCTCACTGCAGACTTTATTTCTTTTTTATTGACTACACCTATTGCATTTCTTCCTTTTACACCACAAACTTTAGAAGAGGACAGGCAGTAATAGCAGAGCTTAGAGGCATATTTTTCACGTGAATACCAAGTTCTCATGTAGCAAAACTTTGCTAGAGAAATCTGCATTCTCTGTTTCTTTCCCAGAGGGAGAAGGGGAAACAATTCTTCTTGCTTCAGACCCCCACATAATCTAATCTGACAATTAATCCCTGAAAGAAAACACAGAATTCTTGTTACAGGATCAACATTCAATAATGCATTTTTATTCAAGCAGAGGTTCATAATAGTCCATGTAAAAGCAAAGTACGATGAAAGCAGATCTCTACTGTAAAATGTGCCCCTTTTCTGTGAAGGTCTGTGTGAGTGCAGTTCTGCTTCTGTACAAGATTTTGAATATTTCTTTTAAGAAATGATGATTTATATAAATATCTCGTGGCAAGTCTAATCCAGATTTTACCTTGGAGACAATCAAACAAGTCTAGAACGGAAGCTCAAGCTCCTACACTCATTCATAGAAAATCTATCTATGAAAAAGATTGTCCCTTCTCTCTGCAATAAAATGATGTTTTCAAATCTAGCAAAAGATCTGATGTAGTCAAGGAAATTTTTTTTACAGAGTCACTAAGATCAGTCGCTTTTTTATACCTAATATTGTTATCCAAAGATTTTTTTTTTTTTTTGTAAGATAGCAAGTTATACTGAAAAACCTCTACCCATAACTAGAATTATAAGTTAAATTTTCACTGATACAGGTATCTTTACTGTAACCTGATGGATGGGAAGGAGGGTTCAGGTTTTTAAGCAAGACATGTTATACAACTGAAATGCCCAAATAATGAAGATGTAAACGTTAAATTACCATCTAACTGTCTACATCAAAGCTATTTTCTTTACAATATAAGAAGGGTTTAAGTGAATGTCAAATGTGAAAATAGATAGGCAATAAAATTATTATTCAAAAATTGTGTGATGGCAGCCTAAATCACATACCAAAGTTAAAAAGAAATTAATTATCAGGAGATGGTGTCCAGGTTGCCAGCACCACTATTAAAGGTTTGAAAGATGTGTTACACCTGGAGCTGAGACATATAAAAGTGATATGAGTATTTCCCTGTCTCCTGTAACTTATGGACATTTGAAAACAGCCTTATTATTTGTAGTCCCAGAATATGTTGACTATAAAATTTCTGCTGTTGTTTCCATCTCAGCTTACTTGAATACCAAAAAAGCCCACAGTTTAAGGCCCGCACACAGAAGATTATCATAAAGTCGTGTCATAAAATCATAGAATGGTTTGGGTTGGAAGGGACCTTGAAGATCATCTAGTTCCAATCCCCCTTCCATGAGCAAGGTCACCTTCACTAGACCAGGTTGCCCAGGGCCTCTTCCAACCTGGCATTGAACACTTTCAGGGATGAGGCATCCGCAGCTTCACTGAGCAACCTGTTCCAGTGCCTCACAGTGGAGAATTTCTTCGTAATACTTCATCTAAACCTACCTTGTCCTATGACTACATGTCCATGTAAAAAGTCCATTTCCAGCTCTTTTTCATCCCCCTTTAGGTACTGGAAGATGCTGTAAGGTCTCCCTGGAGCCTGTTCTTCTCCAGGCTGACCTCAACTCTCTCAGCCTGTCTTCATAGGAGAGGTATTCCAGTCCTCAGATCACCTTCGTGGTCTCCTCTGGGCTCACTCTAGTAGGTCCATGTCCTCCTTATGTTGGGGGCCCCAGAGATGGAAGCAACACTCCAGGTGGGGTCTCATGAACAAGAACAATCCCCTCCCTTGACCTGCTGGCCACGGTTCTTTCAATGTAGCCCAGGGTGTGTCTGCCTTTCTGGGCTGCCAGCACACATGGCTGGGTCATGTTGAATTTCTTATCCACCAATACCCCAAAGTCCCTCTCCTTGGGGCTGCTCTCAAGCCGTTCTCCACCCAGCCTGTACTTACCCCTGGGATTGCCCTGATCTAGGGGCAGGAACTTCCACTTGGCCTTGTAGAACTTCATAAAGTTCACAATGAATCCTGTCAAGGGGAATCCTTTCCTTCCAGTGTGTTGACTGCACCACACAGTGGTGTCATTGGTAAACTTGCTGAGGACACACTCAATCTCACTGTCCATGTCACCAACAAAGACGTTAAACATATATAAGAATGTAAAAGTAAAATGCAAAAGACTGTGCAAGAAATTGCAGCAGAACTTTACAGCATGAAACACAAATGCCTAATATGCACAAACATTTTATGCAGAAATCTAAAAGAGGACACTGGCCATGAAAAGAGAGAGTCTTTTTCCCATTAGAAAAAGACTTTAAATAAATTGAAGTGAGGAAGGATGAAAATGGAAAAGGTGCAGGAGAAACCCATCCAGGATGGGATGAAGAGGTCCATCCAGATGCATAAGGGACTTGTCATACCTGATAGGAAAAATGAATTGTCTTGTGTCATTAAGCGGGACCGAAACACATGGAATGAAAAAGATGCAGAGGAAAATGAAGATACTGCAATGTCCAGCATGGTGAGGAGTTTTGCTGCTGGCTGGAGCCGCACCTGCAGAGCTTCAGGTACAGAAAGAGATAGCAGTGCTTCAACCCAGCAGGTCTGATGGTCTAAGAACTTCTCTAGGTGTGGGTAGGATTGGGCAGAAGTTTTTTAAGTGAGGCACCTTTACCTTTATGGTTATTGCATCAGTCTGTCAATACCATACCCTAACCTCCAAGGGGTATCCCAGTCAGGTGAGACACTACCAGAAGCATTAACGTCCTTTTCAACACCCTCACTTGGTCCAAGAAAACTGGTGACTCAGATTTACTTTTGCTTCTCTCTGCCTTACTTATATACGTGTCTTGCCTATTTATTTCATACCACTTCAGAGGATAAGGGATTGGTCTTTCTCATAAAATATGTTTAAAAGTCTGATTTTTATTTTGATACAAAAAGAAAACAAGTTTTTTTCTCAACACTGACATTTTTCACAAAACAGTACGCAGGGAATTTTTGTCAGCCTGGAACCTCTGTGCTGAAGAGAAAAGTTCTGTTTATCAGTGCTGCTGGGAAAAAGAGAAGATGGCTTCAGGTGCAAGACAGAATTGGGTGTCATTCCTGGAGGCCTGGCTTGAGTTTCATCTTGGGTAATTGGACATTTTCTGAGGAGGTATTTTCTTCTTTTCATCAAAACAGATCCTATTACAATGATAGCCAGGCAAAAAAAAAAAAAAAAAAAGAAGAAGAAAAGAAAAAGAAAATCTGTCCTGGTGACTGCATTTTGCAGGACTAACCATTACAAATCACCACCATCCCTGTATCCGGGCTGCATATGAATACATGCCACCGAGCCCAGTGCAATGCCATTGTAAATTCACCCCCTCTGCAAAACATAGTTTTCCTCTCTAACCTTCAGGGAAATAGCAGAATTGCCAGACAATCAAAATACATGTTTTTGAAAAGGTCAAAGGATTCCAGCAAAATATTATATTTCATGTAGTGTACAAACCATGAAAATGTTGATATTTCATTACAGAGAAAAAAAATTGTAGCAAAAACAGAATCTGACTTTTTTTATATATATATTTGGGACAAAGAAGGTGGCAAAAATAGATATGGGCAGATGGCTACCATCATCTGAATATAGATTTTTGGTTTATAGTCATTTTGTCTTATGTAAAAGCCTTTCAACCACCTGAATCTTTAGTTATCTAGCAGAACTTACTCTGTTTCATGTCAGGGCTACCTCATAAAGCCAATACTCTAGGAAAAAATGCAGCTTGCTGTCTCTGACCCCATTCAAGCACAAATGAACCCAATTAACTTTTTTTTTCCCTTTTTTTTAAATCATCTCCTTCATATTGCTGGGGCACCAAGGCTACCAAGCTTCTTTATTCCCATATATATAGTTCTCACCATAGCAGTAATGCACTCTACAAGGCATAAAGCCTGTTAATCAGGAAAGCTTTCAGAGCCTCCTTAGTTCCAACAATTTTATTGCAGATAAGTAAGCAGCTGAAACTGCATAAGTTCAGGAGCTGCAGTAACTCAAATAGCCAGTCTGGAATAGAAGAAAATTGAATGCACTGTTCTCGGCAGCTTTGTCTCAATTGGGAGAATGGAATTATTCTTCAAGTATTACCCTGTGCCAGAAGAAAGCATTACTTAGAACTGACTATCGACTGTCTAATTGCAGCACTGAACCGAATAATTTGAAATGATAGCTATCTAAAGCCAAATTGTAAAGTGAATAGTGAACAAAGCAATAAATAATAGAATTACACATACTATATGTGATTGCTCATTGAATCAGATTGCCGGTCATAATAAAAGTCAAAAGTAACAATCAGCCTCATTACTTCACAAAAGAAGAAATGCCACTAACTATTTCTAACTCCTGTCATCAACATATACTGTGAAAACAACCTGGTAAATCTTTTTTGATCATACTGGACCTAACCTTAACCTTACTCCTTTCTTATTCCTAAGGGTGGGCTGTCTCATACTTTTGGGATGGTCTCATTACTATATGTAAACTGTGCATGTAATTCTTTGGTGTCTCACAATACAGGCTGTTTTCACTCAGAAAATGAGCTGCAAAGCACATCCAAAAGGAAGGAGTGAAGGTACTGGGAAAGAGGAGCATCACTGAGGATGGTCAGGGAAGGTGCTCTCAATTTGTTCGGGTAGATGAGACTGCATGTCTCCAGTGAGATTCTCCCCGGGGATTTGGGTGAGCTACAGATATTGGGCTGATATTTGTAATACATATATGTCTCTATATATATATATGTGTGTGTGTGTGTGTGTATACACATAAGGAACCCAAATACTGTCTCAGTTTGAGGGTCATCCTTCATTTGCATTAGGTTTGAAAATGCCCAATTCAAATGCAACACAAATAAACTAGAGATACAGTTCCCACTTTGCAGCATGTGCAAATGGAATGCAAGTTTATTTAAGTCTTTCCAGTACAGCAGCAGGGTTGTAAGAGGATAATTTTGCATTTTGCTGTCTGAGAGCTTTTTCTGTATAATTGTTAGTATGTGTGGCAACTGACATTCCAGGCACTGCAAGTCTATTCCTTTCCAGTGTTACAAGCAATGTCAGAGGAGCTTCATATGTACCTTTTTCTGTTCTCACTGCATTATTTATCAAATGAATATGAAATCAAAATGTTGATGCACAGAACAATATGTTAAATACTCCAATGTGCAATGCCAACTTAACCTTGTCGACCTTCCACCATGAGTCAAAGGTCAGTTTCCTACTGTTTTAACTAGTATTTACCAGTCTTCCTTGCCCTATTATAGCCTCCTTTTTTAAACTTTCCCATTTTTTTTCCTACACTTCATGTTCAGGCAAGAAAAAAAAGGAATATCCACATAAGCCCTTAGTGGTACATTTTATTTTATAGCAGATGACAACCCTACCCAAGAGATTTCAGAACATACACCCTTGCTCCCAATAAACCTAGAGGCAGGTTGAATCTATAATTTACTTGTAACCTTGCCTGAATACTGAGTTTTTAATGAAGTGCTTTCTCTAACTCCCTAATATTTACCTATTTATTTCTTGACATCTCATATCTACTGCTGATTAGGTTTCACATCCAGGTTACTTTCTGAGCAGGTCAGCACCAATTACCTGTCAGGACTTGGATATGCAGATTACAAAAACTTAATGGACAGCTTAACTAAATAAATCACATTCTCACTACACTAAGCATATCCTACAACCAGGTAGGATAAACCTATATGGTATAGGTTTAAAAATCCCAATCTTGAAGCACAAGTCCAGCAACACGGATTTCTCTAGTGGTTGTTGCTCAATTCCTCTTTCTCATCAGACCTTGCTTTACTGATTCCTTGTACCATCAGTATGGAAATTCATGAGGACTCACTTTTACAGCTCTTGGGGGGGGGAAATAGAAAAAGCAATCACTGACCCAAAGACCACATTGCAGATGGCACCTGCATTCAAAGCCCCACAAGAGGACAAGGAAAACATGGGAGAGAATTGATTGTCATTGTAGGCAATGATTTCAGATGATTTACCTTAACAATATTTGGTAGGTTGACTTGACTGGACACCAGGTGCCCGCCAAGCCACTCTATCACTGCCCCTTCCCTGCTGGACAGGGGAGAGAAAATAAGCTGGAAAACAACTCATAGGTCGAGATAAGGCAGTTTACTGAAGCAAAAGCAGAAGTTTGTGCATGCACAAGCAAAGAGAAAAACCAACAATTTAATTCTCTACTTCCCATCAGCAAGTGTTGTTCAGCCATTTCCCGGGAAGCAGAGCTTCAGTGCGTGTGGTGGTTGGCTGGGGAAGGCAAACACTGTAAATAACAAATGCCTCCATTCCTACTCCTTTTCTTAGCTTTTGTATCTGAGCTGATGTCATATGGTATGGAATATACCTGTGGTTAATTTGGGGCAGCTGGCCTAGATATGTCCCCTCACAGCATCTTGCTCAACTCCAGACTACTGATGGGGGAGAATGTTGGGGAAACAGCACTGATGCTGTGCCAGCCCTGCTCAGCAGGAGCCAAAGGTGTGTTATCAACACCTTTCCAGCTACCAATGCAAGGCACAGCACTGTGAGGGCTGCTACGGGAAAATGAACTCCTTCTCAGCCAGACACAATACAAAATGTCATGTGGTTTTGGGGGCTTCAAAGCAAATTAAGGATAAACAGGATAAAAAAATGCCCACTATATATTTCTCTGCAAAGTACCCAGTCCCCACTACATCTGTTAGTTTTAGTCCAAAGTTACTTCCTCCACATAAGTCGTACAAGCACTTGTGTATAGACTTTCCCAAATTCCAGGGTTTGTTATTGGTTGGGGTTTTTTTTGTTCTACTCCAATAGAGAATGAGTGAGTTGCCACCGTCATTTTACCTTCAGCTTGCACAGCTAAATTTGGGTTATCTGGTTTTGGCTGATTTTAAGGTAATGTAAATAAGCTTCTATTTTCTCCATAATGTTTGGACACCAAAGACTACCTGATAACATGCCATTGGCACTCACATAATACTGAAAAATTCAGATAATACTACTGTTATCTTCACTATGTGAACCTATTTCTCTTTAAATCCTGGGCCTCAGTGATGTCTAATTATTACTGGCATTAATTTTGTGTATGAAATCCCAAGATGCATGTCATTGAAAATTGCCAGAGCCACAAAAAGGCACTGACAAAAAGGAAATTAGGATAAACCAATTACAATTGAATGCTACATTGCAAAATATTTGGGAGAAGGAACAAAGAAAGCTTTGATCATTTACTGCTTTGATAGGGACCTAAGGAGGATACAGGCTCAGCTTGGACATATTAGCACTATGCCTGTGACTTTCATGGAGTTATGTTCTCTGACAGCAGCTAAGGAGCTGATACTACATACTTCCTAACCAAAATTTTGGGTAGATTTGCATTTTAGATGCTTTTAAATGTGCTGCTTCCTGTGTATGCTAAAGGCAGTCCTTTCATCATCCAACTACAGATAAAAGCAAACAAATGCAGGAAAATATAGCTACATACAAATGGCCTTAGAAAACGTGGATTGAAAAAAACCCAAGGGGAATTCATTGCACTAGCCAGGTTTCAAAATAATTCATTAAACAGCTACCACTTGTCCTGTCACTGTCTATCAGTCTGGAAATGGATAATGTTCTAAATGTGTCTGCTTTCATCACATATTCTCCCACTATCACAGTTGGTAACATTAGCTATGTTCAGGAAGCACTTTGCAGTCTCCATTGCTTTCTTATCAATACTACCACAAAACGAAGGAAATACATGTGGGAAAAAATAATCATAACAGTCTATGGTTATAGTTGAAAGCATAATGCTTCTGTCTAGCAGACAAAAAAAAAAGCTTGCCCTATAATCCTACATGACTGTGGAAAACAGAACTTTAATAATCAGGTTGAGACTTGCCATTTAAGTTTACAGCAGCAAGTCTGTCATATTTGTTGTTAACATTCTGAATAATCCTTAAAAATAGTAATCTGCTTATCATTTATCTTTTAATATAGCATTATTATTTCAGGAAAGCGTGCAACAATGTTGAAATGGCCTTATTCCAACAACAACAACAACAAAATCAATCCCTTTCTACAAATTTGATATAGGCAGGCTGTGTACTATTTGAAAAAGTTCAGTGAACCATGAAGACTGGCATATGCACCATAAAATTCAAGCTTTATTTGATGAAATTATTGAGCATTGCATTTATCTCAACTAAGGCTTAAAGCAATCATCCATATTTTTACTGTCATCTCAAGTAGGAAGCTTTGAATACGAAGCAAATCAGATTGCTACTTCTGGGAGTTTCAAAGGCATCTGAGGAGGGGCACACAAAAGATCCTTGGTGTTTAATGCAAAATATCTGTTCAGTTTAATTATGATACCAGAGGCTCAGCACAGTGCAAAAAAAAGGGGGGATGAAAAAAGATAAAAAAAGACATAGTGCAATAATAACATGAAAGAATTTTGTTCTCTATCTTTCTGATTAAAAGTGTATTTTCATGTCAACTTTAGGAGGAATTATGTTCAAAGCCTGTTTGCAACAGAGTCTGTTTTAATTTGTCAAAGGTTTACACTGTATAACTCGATCACATTAATTGCAAAGATTGTCTTCTCTATTGTTTCACTGCACTCTTATAGACAAACAAGAGGAATCCAGCTCCTGTGGTATCACCAGGTGTGACAAGCTATTTTCTTTAGACCAGTGCTTGGTCATCCCAACTTAGGGGTAACTAGTCTAACTGGGAGCTTGCTAGAGTCCAATATTTTATTATTGTTAATGTCAGTCAAAAATATCAGCGGCATCAGTTTAGGGATCAAATTCAAAAGCTCAGGAGATATGTCTTCCTCATGTGACCACTTGACATTGACACCAACATAAGTAGAGAGAGCAGGTAAATGTTTTAGAGATTATATTCTCCTGGATCAAACACAATGTCATATAAAAGACTCATCTCTCAGATGGTTACAAATAAGCTTATATTAATTGAGTCTTGCATTGGTTTAGATTCAACACTACAACAGGGCACAACAAGGTCAATGTGCCTTCCAACACACTGCTCAATAGCAAATTAAGCTTATTTAGAGGGTACATGCCTAACACTCTCTGACAGCCCAGAACAAACATCATTAGTTCTGTGGCAAACTTTTCTTCAATAATCTGGTCATTTTAGCAATAGCACAAAAGCCTAGCTTTAATCGGCTGCTCTGCCAGAGGAGATTCTGAGTCACCTCCTCCTTCTACCTTCTACAAGAGTGTCCAAACCACCAAGTGATACAACAGGCTGAAAAGAGCTGGGACCGCTTGCCTTTAACCTCGCCCATGACAGTGTCATAAAGTTGAGGACTACAGAGATCTAAATGGAGTAAAACACAGGAGACTATAACTCTCTCAGTATAGAGGCTAGAGACATGTAATAGGTAGAAACTGCTTGTGTCCACTTCCTCTAATGTGTCATACTAAATAAAATGTTGAGTTTTTCAGCAGAGCCCAGAACTCAGGACTTCCTCACTGCATTCAAAGCAGTGAAGTAGGTATTTGAGTGCTAGCAAGATCTCAGTATTCCAGTTAATAACTGGGCCTCATTGTGCAGCAGTGCATGTTACTTTTAAGGGTGATAGAAGCTTTGAAGTGATTTTTATGAACAGAGAAGGAACAGGTGAGGATTTTGGCAATGCAGTAGCCCCTAAGGCTCAGACTTCACTAGAAGCCATTGTAGTTCTAAAACAATTTTCATAGACAATATGTTTCTGTGGTAGAGACCCCAGCAGGCAGACAGAAACATCACTCTTACTCAGAGGCTTTGTCTACTCTACTGAGAAAAAGAGGATTGAGCCTGAGTGCTCACCTCATTGTCCACATGACTCAACTGTCAGTCCTTAGTGTCACACCACAGCAACTAACTCCAAGAATTTTCTGGAAAGAAGGTTGTTCTAAGTAATGTTGACAGCAGCTGGTCAGTGACACTTGTGTTCTGGTCCAGAAGTCAGTCCTTGGCCCTCATCTGTGCCTGTTGGTGCACTCGGGAAATGCCCATCAGTGATTGTGAGAGCAGGGTTCTGTGTCCCTTGAATAGTGCAGCAATGGGAACTTCCCAGGTGAGTGAGGGAGTGTGTATGAGCAGACTCCAGAAAACTAACAAGAATGAATTAGGTGGCAGAAGAACGTTCGATACAAAAATCAGTAAGTAAATAAATGGAGCTGCCTGGAAACAAAGCTGTATATCTGATGGCCTATATTGTAAAGCATCAAACCTGTATTGAAACCTCCCCTGGATCCTAAACACTGAATAAAGTGTTCCTTCTAGCTCAAATCACCAATTTATCAGCTAACAGAAGCAAGCAAAGGCACACACAGCTCATGACCATATGTACTTTGAGACTGAGCTAATTTTCTATACTGAAGGATTGCAGAATATGGCAATGTCCTCAAAAACAAAAAACAGGTTTATTTCCTGACTGCAGCCTGTTGGAGAAACAGTTCTTTGATGTTGCTGTCCCACCATGAATTTAAAGGATATGGATAATTTACAGCCTTGATTAACAATCTCAGAGGTGCAATAGCTCATCCTCTGCACATCCCATCCTTTTTATTGAATGTGCTTAAGTATTCATGAACACATGATGGTAATCTTGTTAACACTATGAAAAGCAATGACATCCTCATTATAAACTGCTTGAAAATGCTCATGATCCTTTCACCAGAATGAGCTTTGTACAATTAGAAGCCTGAAAAAGTCACAGGTGCTCAACACAGGGTGATAAAATTGTAATTGTAAGATACAATGGCATTGTAATGTCCAGGACAGTAGATTTTGCAGATACAGACAGAGGGCAGGAAAACCGTTGCTCCTTGTAATACTAATTTCTCTTTGGTGCTGTGCAATTTTGCCCTGGTTGTATATTCAGGCTGAGAAAATCCCGTAGATTTCAGGGGGCAGGTAGGTAATTCCATCCAAATCCAATGAAAGGGAGCTATTTAGGACTCCCTGTCTTTCTCATCATGGTGAAAATAAGTTCGTTTTCTGGGATCAAAACTGACCTTAGGATGTTTGATCAATGACTCTCTTTGTTTCTCTAGAGACATAATATACCATTTGTGATCTTTTTATCTTTTCTAATAGATTAGCCATTGTTGCAGCGGGGATTACTGCAACAAGCATATTTCAAACCAGGAGTCCCGTGGAAACAAAGTATATATGGACAGATTCGTGGTAGATGTTTCAGAGATGTTTATTTCTCCAGCCGCATGGCCGGGGCTCTCCTCAGGAACTCCCCAGTCACGGGACCCGAGGGTCCTTGGCCACACCGGGGAACACAAACCAACCAATGGGGAATGAGGCTGACCAGGGGCAGGGAAACCCCGTGTCTCCCCCGCAGGGCCCATCTCCCAGGGCTCCATGGGAGGGGAGGAGACCCCAACAAGCCATTTGCTGTGGAAATGGGCGTGGAGGAGTTTTAGTTATGGAAATGGCTTTTGGGCAACTGTCAACAGGAGGTTCAAGTTGGAGTTGACATCCTGTCAGACCTGCATCTCTCTTGTATAGTTTGTTCTGGAATTTCAAAATATATTCCTTTCCTTTTCATTCCTTTCATTTTCTTATCTTTGTGCATCAGATCTCTGAATTCCCAGATATTGGCAAGTAGAAGGGGCCAAAGACGCATATTAAAATCTTCTATGTACCCTGTACCTACGACTCAAGACAAGCAGAGGCTGTCCTTAAAAACACAAAGGTGACTGTCACATGCACCTCCACAGGTGCAGAGGAAGATAGAGACAGCAGGCATGTATTAGAATTTAAGAAACATTGAACCTATGCAGTAGTTGGTTTGACAATTTGTGATGCAAGTGAGGCTCTGAGATCTGAATCCCATTTATCATTTTGCCCTTTCAAGAACTGATAGGAAAAGAAAGAATTTCAGCTGCAGTATAGCATTTCCACTTAGTCAGTTAATCAAGCCAGTGTTAAGTGGGATAAGTGGCAATGAAGGAAGAAAAGGTACAGCAGATGTGTCACACACTCAGTCTGGAAGAGTCATATTTGACTTAAATACCTTCACTGTCCTGGACAGTTAGCAAAAGATTTCATTTACCTCACTGGAGACTTTCTGTTTAACAATCTCTGCAGGCAAATCAAATGAGACAGAGTGATATAAAATACCACAGAATCACAGAATATGCTGAGTTGAAAGGGACCCAAAAGCATCATGGACAGGACATCCCCAAGAGTCACACCAGGTGCCTGAGAGTATTGTCCAAATGCTTTAACTATGTCAGGCTTGGTGCTGTGACCACTTCCCTGGGGAGCCTGTTCCAGTGCCCAACCACCCTCTGGATGAAGAACCTTTTCCTGATATCCAACCTAAACCTCCCCTGACACAACTTCAGGTCATTCCCTCGGGTCCTGTCAGTGGTCACCAGAAAGAAGAGATCAGTGTCTGCCCCTCATCCTCCCCTCATGAGGAAGTTATAGACTGGAATGGGGTCTCCCCTTCAGGCTGAACAGATCAAGTGACCTCAGCTGCTCCTCATATGGCTTCCCCTCAAGGCCCTTCATCACCCTTGTGGCTCTCCTTTGGACACTCTCTAATAGTTTAATGTCTTATATTGTGGCACCCAAAACTGCACACAGGTCTCAAGGTGAGTCTGCCCCAGTGCAGAACAGAGCAGGACAATCTGCTCCCTTGACTGCTGACTCATATTCAATGTGGTTTTTTAGAAAACTGGACCTGCTTCTCTGCTGTCAAAGAAACCTACATAAGCATAAACACTTCTGGAAATAGGTGGAGATGTAGCAAATACTTCTGCAAAAGTGTTGCATATTGCATTTTTTTGGCACTTAGCCTGCTGGATGTACATGAGCACATAAAGCAGCACAGAATTCAGCCCTGCACTTCCAGTAAAGAGAGTATACTTTGCATTCAGGAAAGCTTTTAAGCACATTTTTAAGGTTAAGTGTGGTATTCATCACTCTTCTTCATCCTGGAAGTCATTTCTAGCAACATTTGGGTGCATTCCTGCCAATATAATCCGCCAGAGCTGGGCACATTTTTCTTCCTGTGAATGAACTATTCATATCCCCAAAAAGCAATTTCATCCATTCCAAAACAATTTTATGAATTCAACATTAATTTGACAAATAGTTTCAGCTGGGAAGGGTTTCTAAAACTTAGACTGGCATAAAAAAATACCTGAAAGAACCACTTCATTCCTCCAGTTGTCACCAACCCAGACACAGGAGCTCTTCTTAAAATGGACTCAAACCCCTATCTTCTGCCTCTAAGGAAAGGTTCCTGCACAGCACAGGGTACATTATCTAAAGTTATCAGCTCAATATCTCTCCTTCATACTGTTCAGCTTTGCATAAACTGCTTGTGGAATTCACTGGAACAGGGGCTGGAAGCCAGGTGTCAGATCTGTTTGCTAGCTCAAAGATCCTGCCAAGTGGTCTTCTGCAAACCAACATCCAAGGAAGGAAATTAAAAAAGAAGAATGAATGCTTCAATGAACCACCACCCTTGTTCCTAAAATTGGCCCTCCTAAATACGTAGATGTTTTATGCCTTCTGTCAGGACCATCTCCAAATAGCATAATTGAATTCTATTTTCTCCTTTGTTTCTCACATCTGATTTATTATTATTATTTATTTATTTATTTATATTCATTTTATCCAAGCTGGTAAGCTTGGATCCTAAAGCAAATTCTGATGTCACTGACATCATGAGATGAGAGGAGGATCTATTTGATCAAGCAGAACTAAACAGAGATAATTTTGTGAAGTTGTCATTAGCCATTAAATGGCTGCCTACTTCCCTCCTGAGGTACTTGTCTTAACAGTCACTAATATAGTGACATACCTGAGGTCTTTACTGGAGGAACACCTGGATTTGTTTTCCTCAGTGGTTAAATACTGATACAGAGTGATTGCATTAGGAAACCGTTTTGAGTGTGGAGCTGGAATGCAATGTGTAATACTTACAGCTAATCAGTCACAAGGAAGAGAATTTGTATTTAAAGTATCTACTGAAAAAGAAAATATTAATGTATTTGAGTAACTATTTTAAAAGGAAACCTTTCATGGGGATTGTTTTGTTGGTTGGTTTTGAGGTTTGGGGTTGTTTGGGGGATTTTATTCACAAATTTTAACTTAACCTGAAAGAATTGAGAAAAATGGGTTTTCCAGAGAAAAATGGGTTGAAGACATAAAAATGTCTCTCTGACATGTAGAAGAGAGAGGGAAATATTTCTTCTTAGCTAATTCAGGGTTGCATTATGCCAAGCACTCACAACAGCTGCTGTGGAGAATAAACCCTGTTAACGTGGCGTGCTGTGTCCAGAGCAGAACCTCCTCTGATCATTTTTTTAGCATTGGCCCTAAAATCTTCTGAAGCAACCACACCTCATCTTAGACTGAAAGTCAGACTTCATAGGATGATTCATTCCTGGAAGCGCTGTTAAAAGAAAGTGTTATAAATATGTGTGTCCACTAACTCTTGTCTTTTCCTTTTTAAATCAAGCGCCTTATTCTACGCAAATTTGGAGTCAAAGGCAAGATGCATTACAGATGTAATAAAGCCAGCAGGCCCATGATCAAGAAGTTTCTCAGGTGAAGAAACCAAATCTGCTTATACAAAGAAAAAAAGTCTCATCCTGCAGTGCCAGAGTAATATGTTCTTCAAGTCCTGACCATTATGCATTCCATTTATACCACTTCTTTAATCAAAGCTGAACTCAGTGAATTGCAAATAGGAATGAAAACATTAAATGTGAAAGGCCAACTTGCTCATCTATATTTTTTGACAAAGTGACAGTTTTAAAATTACATAGGTAAAATACTTCACTAAATAGGGTTATAAATGTGCAATTCATCATGGCAGAACATTTTTATGTGGTTTTAAACTACTCTTTTATTTTAAGAAGTGAGGACGCAAAATGGTAGGCTTATTCTTCATCTTTTCCTTTTGCAGTTTATTTTTGACATAGCAAAGATGCAGCATGGTTGGAAAAGCTCTTGGAATGGTATTTGTACCCTTCTCTTTCTAAGCTGTTGCTTACCAGTGAGCATATTTCAAAGGTGAGCCTGGTTAGTATGTGTGCATACGTAGCACAAGCCTGTTACTGGATAAGACCATCTTTGCTTCACAAAGCCCTTGTTCTGGTAAAATAGGGACACCATTCTCCACACCAGCCCCTCTGCCCACTCCCACCACGCCCCACACACACACCACACTCCCCACACCCCCCTTACCTCCTTCCCCAATCCTCTAGTAAGGTACCGTGTTGCTGAAACAAGAGAATCAGATTTGTTATCCCACTCTTAATGGGAATTCCTGAGTAATCATTCTGCAGCATAAAGCTGGGTATATGGGTCCCCAGTGGCAATGGATTTGTTACTCTTTTAAACATGTATCACTGGGAAAACTTAGGGGAAAAGGTAAGAATTAAAGCTGAAGAAATAAGGCAAATGCTTTACTGGAAACTCTCATTTTTTTGCTGTAATTTACCTGGAATCCTTGTTTTTCATTGCAAGTGTGAATTCGCATGCTGAGGTTGCAACAAAGGATTAAGATAAAACTCCTGGTTCTGAGTTGGGGAAGAAAAACATCATTGCAAGGTCATATAGAGAAGAACATCACTGCATCCAGGTAGTCTGCTGCATGTGATGTTTTTGAGAGGCTGGCAAGTACAGAGCTTGAGGCAGGTTGAGGAACTGTCACAGAGAGGAAGAAAGAAGAAAGGAAAATGTGATCTGACTCCTGTTACATCCTGGGAGATTGTCTCCAAATGCCACACCAGTACTAGGTCAACCACAAAGACAATGACCCAGAATAATATAGCTCAGGTCTGACATTAACCCCAGTGCCTCGTGTGTTGAGGTTCAGAGCATTTCACCCGTGTGATTGTGAACATCTGTCAAGGAACTAATTTCTTCCTCCCATTAAGTTCCCTGGGTGTGAGATTGAGGCCACCATGGAGACCTGAGCAATAAAGTCAACCAACAGCTGCCCTTTGATTTCGAGAGCTTTCAGATGCACACTCATTCCCTATATGGCCCCAGTCCCAGAGGGCATTCACCAAAAAAATCCCTGGTATAAGAAGACTGTGAATCTCTGAGCACTTTGACGTGCATTTAGGGGCAGATGATCTCAGTGCTGCTGCTTTGAACCCTCTGCACAAAGGTGTGATGCCCAGGTCCTTGAGAAACATGCTGCCATTCCCGAGTCACCCAATAGTTTGCTGCTGACCGTGCACCTTGCCTCAGTTTCCCTTTAGTTAAGATTTAATCACAGGAGTCTTTCCCATTTCCCTGTGGCTGGACAGGCAACCTCAGGTGGACAAGATTTTCACTGTAGGTAGCATGAACTTTCAAAGTAAATGGGTTGACATCGCATGTTTTATTATGAAAGGAAAACAAAAATATTTTTTGTGTTTTCTGATGCTTTTTTACTTACCTCTGGTAAAAAGCAAAACAAGCTGTGATGAGGGAGTTGCATAAACCCATAATTTGGCAGCCAATTAGTCTTTGATTTAGACAGTTGCTTTTTGAAAATACTTTTTTTTTTTAATGTGATTCCTTGCAGCTGAGAAATTTACATTTTAAAAAGTGCTTAATGCCAAGGCAGTAATGGAATCCCACTTTTGTCAAAGAAGTAAACTGAGACAAAATCCAGCCCTTGTTAACATCCTAGTCTGGGACTGCTCTAACAGCAAATGAAAGAGAGGACAGGGAGAAATTTTCCTCTGCTGGTACGGGGCCTGTGGGGACAAGCAGGGGAGCCAGATTCCTTGTTGCCTCTTCACCCCAACTAGGATGCAGCATAAGCAGATGTGCACAGCAGACAGAAATACCTCCCACATAGCTTAGAGATATTGAACAAATTTGTCACCAGAGGTAGAGATTGGACAGTCTAAAGCAGAATAGAAAGGAGGACACTGTGACTGTGACCTCCTCCTGGTGACTGTCCAGAGAGGCTGCAGACACAGGTGTGACACTTGAGCAAAAAACCAAGGCAGCCTCTAAATTTAAACAATTCCAGTTCAGGCATCTCGTTTGCAGCCAGCTCTTTAGGCTGTGTATAGATCTAGTAGCAAGAACAAACTGCAGCTTCTGTCATAAATGCAGATGCTAGGGTTTGCTTCATTTTAAACTCAGTCATGTCAAAACCACACTTCTTTGTACTGAATACAAAAGGAAAGAAAAAATACTCCGTTCACTCTAATGAGACCCACTGTTGGAAGAAACACTAGCCTTGCTGAAACAGGAGAAACACCATGAGCATCGAACCCTGCTAGAAATAACTGTTTCTGAGTATACAAAGCTAGCCAAACAAAGATATGGCAACTTCCATATGGGTGTACATTTTGGTGAAGAATGTAGTTAGGAGTCAGCTGAGTTATAGTGGATGTGGATCAAGTATTGATATCCCTTGAAAATCTCTCAAGACACATTTCTATCTTCTTTTTCAGTTTTCTAACTGGATGCCTGACACTAGAACACTCACAAAGCTTAGTCTTGATCAAGGCCAAAGTCTTGGCTCCTTACAACTGGGCCACACAGCACAGAGAGAGCACCTGATCCTGTTTCTCATGCTTGAAAATTTTAGGGAGAAAAACCCTAAGTCTAACAGACCTAGAGATACTTCCCTTAATAATTAGCCTGTCAGCTGCTGCTCTTGCACTAGTCCTCCGGGAGACCAAGGGGAGGGAGACCTGTGGTCCTTACAGCATCCTGGATGGGGTTAGTGGGAATCCAGCTCCTGTTGCTGTGTGAGAAATAGATATCTTGCAGGCTGGGTGTGGGAACCACTGGCGCCTGCTCTGGTACAGCAAGTTCAGCAAAGGCTGCCATGATGGTTGGGGCTGGAGTACTTGCCCTGTGTGGAGAGGCCAAGGGAGTGGGGCTTGCTCAGCCTGGAGAAGAGAGAGCATCAGAGGGACTATGCAGCAAACCCCAGTATCTGTGAGGAGATCATCAAGAAGATGGAGACAGGCTGTTCACAACAGTACATGGTAGGAGAGAAGGAATTTCTGAGCAGGTATCAGGAATGCTTTTCTCGTTCTCAGGCAAGTCAACCAATGGAACAGGTTGCCCAGAGAAGGTTTTCTAGACCCAGCTAGATAAAGCCCTGTGCAACCTAATATGACCCCACAGCTGGCCTTGACTTGGCACTATGTTTGAGTGGAGACCTTCTGAGGTCCATCCCAATCTGAAAGATTTTATAACCTACCCAGCAAATTCCAGAAGGATTTGCTCTTGTGGTGATTTAGGAAGCAGAGGGTAGCACCTCAGAAGTGCCTATAACCCTGGAGTAGGGATAACAGCTAGGGGATTCTTTTTGTTTTCACATTTCTTTGCAGAGACAGTATGGGACTCACCTCAGCTAGCAGACAGACCCTCAAAGTTAAATTTCCTGTCTCAGCCAGGAGAATAACCAAGGGGAATAAATGGAAATTCATGTTGTCATAAGAGAGGGTCTGAAATGAGAAACTGGACAGGCACCATCACTTTGGAGGTGAAAATGTCACTTGTCTAGAGAGATGATGCTCAGGTGAATAGCTTGAGCATGTATCTTTTGCACAACAAAACCTGAAAGAAATGAGTCCTGTCCTAAAACTGAGGGAGATGCTGGCTAATCTCACACTTGTGTTTGATCAGGGTACTGAGTTGGCTCTGACAGGAATTGTGGGAGCTCAGAGACACTCAGGGACAGGGACATCATTTGCTAGAAGTCTGAAAAGCAGAACATGTGAGGGCATAACTCCTGCTATGATCCTCTCCAGCAACTCTGTGCAGAGTGATGCTCTGGTTAAGCCCCCAGAATTAGGCATGGGAATGTCTACACAACAAGTGCAGGGAGAGCAGGAAAATGCAATTTCAGTGAATTGGCTGGGATGGGATTTGCCAGATTAGCTCAGCACGTATAACTAATTGTGTTTATCCTGCCCAAGCAGCAGGCATCAGTGTAATATGCCTGGAGTTGTTATGCACTGTGTGTTTCTCATCCAGGTTTCCCTAATCCGTCCTACACACACATCCCTTAGGGAATCTGCCTGCTCTAGGTGTAATACACTGGTCTAATCTCTGCTATCCTTCTGCCAGACCATGCAACTCAAGCCCCACTGGAGTGTCCTGTGTCTTTATGAGCTTCCAGGTGTGTAGGAGAGAAAGAATTATGTCTGCTCCATTCTGGTTAGTCATATACGTCAGTTTCTTCCAAGTTCTTATGCTGACTATTTAGGACCAATCCAAAAGAGCTGTTGGGTGTCTGCAAGAATCAGCATGTGGGCTGTAGGATGCAAAGACAAAACCTTTCCTTAGTTTCTCCTGTATTCTCCTAGTTACAAAAGCACCCACATACTTTTTACATCAAACTTCCCTCGGTGCCTAAAGATCTTCTGGGTGTGCACAGATAAACCTTCAGTTCTGACAGCACCGATGAGCTCCATCTCACGCCCAAGCCCAATTAACATTCAGAAACCCACTCTAACTCCCTCTCAGTTTCATGTTTTTCACCTAACACACCTACACAATTAGGGTCTTTATCAAACACTGTGGTTTCCACAGCTTGCTTTGAAAAGGCACCCAGAAGAGGAGGTTTCTGTTCCTGCCTATGCACAGTAGTTACAGCAGGTCTAGATCACAGGGGGGACCTGCATTCAATCTCCACCTTTACCTGATAGGGTTAAGCCTACCACAACATCCCAAAGGAGAGTCTGAGAAACACAGGCTCTTACATTCAGGCAGCTGGCTTCTCTTAGTTCTCAGCCCCTTTCTGAAGGTTTTCCACTACATAGGAAACAGTTAACTTCATAGGTGCTGGAAGCAGAAGGAAAGAGTGTTATCCACCCACTTAACAGAGCACCAGAACCCACATCCCTCAGAGAATGCACTCGTGTTCCTGCTCTGACACCAATGATGTTTTTAATGTGCACTATCCATAGAACAAGTGAAAAAGACCTTCCACACTCCAGCACCCCGCAGTCAGGTGTTCACAGTACCTCCAAGGAGCAGGGAGACATGGATTGCGGCCTCCCCAAGGAAATGTGGGAGCTGAGCGTGGGCTGTTGCTTCTTGGGTGACTGCACTGGGCTGTTACATAAGAAGGTGACACAGCTTCAGCAGCATATCTGGATCTGAAAAAAATAAAACTTAAAAAAGAGTGTGAGACCTCTATACCACTTTGGAAATAAAGGTAAAAATACTCTGAGAGTAAAATAACAAGTTGTGGAGTCCAAGTAGATGAAGGCATTTGCTGACATAGTAGTGTATTAGAGGGGACAAGACCGATTCCTGTGCTCAGATCAGCTCCGTTGGCTGGTTTGCAGTGCACTGATTGCAGAGGTAATAGCTCAGGTCTTGGGAGCAACTTCACCACCCAAGCCTTTGAAAGCTAATTTACATGGGCAAAGCAGCACAAGAACTGTGACCATTCTCCTATTGCCCCAGAGCTAACCCAGCTCTCTCTAGCTGGAACTTCACCCGCACCAGGTAGACACACTGCTTCCTGCCACATAAGTTCTGGGTGTGATTGTTAGGATCCTCAAGACAGCTAGGCTGAAAAATGTTGCTCCATGAAAAACACTTTTCATTGATTTCAGGGAAGCCAAGCCTACTTTCCTGATTTCTTGCTCTAGAGAGAGAACAAGCATCCAAAAATTGAATTGATGTTATGAGGCAAAAATTTTCTTTGCATGCCTTTTTACTCACCTCTGTAAATATATTTAAAAGGGTTCACAGAGACAAGAAAAATGACAGGTTTATGATCTTTGGCTGAAAGTATCACAGAATTGAAAAGTATACTTGTCATATATTTTTAAATCAAAGCACATTTCTCTATTTTTGCCTTTTAAATATTCTTATATGTTTGAACATTTTTTTTATTGCCACTACTTGGAAATAGTTTTTAGAAGTGTGCTCTTACACATTTATATTTTGCTTCCCTTTTTATTAATGGTTTTAATAGACTCCTACTTTCCTGTATATTTCTGCTTGTAATTTAAAAAGATGAAACAAATGCTTTAAACAAAAGTCCTTTTTTCAGCCAGCAATTTTTATTTTTGTATAATATTTTACATATAGAAGGCTTAAGAAAAAATAAATGAAAATGCTTTTGCAAGAAGCAGCACAGAGCATTAAAGCCTTTGTTTTTTTCCATAAATAGCCCAAATCTGCCATCTACTGATAAAACGTAGAATTTAATGGAACCAGCCACTTCGATTTTTCTCTGGAAAAAGTTTGCTTACTTTTCAGCCGTGCAAAAACAGTGCCATCTAGTGGCTAGTCCCAAGACTACGCAGGCAAAAAGGAAAAAAAAAATATATATATATATATTTATCAAAATATCTATTGCTGCCGGCTGCACAAGCTACTTAGCCATTTTGGAATGGATTCAATAGGCTTAGTGTCCTGTGACTCCATATAAATCTTTGCAGCTATCCTCTGAGGTGACATATAAAGCTCTACACTTATTTGTAGTTTATTTTAACAGCAGCAAAAAAAAAGACACTGTGCAAATTGCTTTTCAGGTTAAATGCACCCTTTATTCTTGCTTATTTTGTACTTTTGGTTTGTTGATACTTTTATATTCCCCTTATTGGATCATCTAAACTTTCAGGGATTTTGGAAGGATAAAAAATATTGATTGTTTTTAAGCTTGCTTTAAAAGGAGAGAGATCTAGCTCTTTTGTAACAAAAGCAAATATAATTTTGAAGTCAAATGATCTATACTTTGTAGTATGCCACAATAATAAACAAAAGACAAAAAAAATACCTACAGTTTTGCTGAGTTTCATATTTCTTCCACCATTTGCTGAGTAGTGCTTCCAAATCACAAATGCTTCCTGTCGAGCTCAGTAAACATGAAGAGAGTAATTTTTATTTGTACACTTACCACGTGCCAGGCTTTCAGATACATTGTTAAAAACAGGCAAAAGGGGCATTGCCAAAGACAAGGACTGCCCCTGGGACTAAGTACCTGAAGAATCAGGCAGTCAATCGCTGGGATTTTCAGATACTTACCTTCAAAATTACTTTTAACATTTAGGCCATCTTGCTTAAGGGCGAACAAATTCAGATTCAGGTCTGATGATACAGATCTTTTAAATGTACTTTGGTAACGATTCCTCCTGGAATCCAATGTGCAGGCAGCCTTCTATGCATGTGTTGACTTAGAGGCAGATGAAGATTTCACATTGTTCCCTAGTGTGCCTCTGATCAGAAGGAGAGTCTCACTGCTCACAAAAGAGTCCTGTGAGCTCCATTCTATATTTGAGACAAGAAACGACCTTTCTTCTCTGGGTTAACTTTCCTTAGCTTCAGGTTTGCAAAGATTACCAGATGCTCACATCTCGTCCAACTGCCTGAGGCTTCTTCTAATAGTTAAGAAAATAAATGGGTGACTTTGACACATTTTTCTTCTAGAATTTAGATACCTTCTACTTCCTGTCGAAGTGAATTGAGCCACAAAGGCACTTTCTACCTCTCCTCAACTACAAAAGAGTGTAGAAGTAGTACTCAGAGGTAAACAGCTCCAGACAGTCACAACTGATTAGGTGAAACTCTGTTTCTGGATTGAACTGGGCTTAGACCTAATTCTTGTCAGGAAATAGTGATATTAGTTTTGCTCTTAACAAGTTCTCATCATTAGCCTGGGCTAGTTCCCCCAAAGTTTCCCAAAATCTTTCAGTGTTGTACATGAGGGACAGTCCAGTTAGATGCTAGACAGATAAGCTGGAGCGTTTATTTTAGTAATCCGTTTACCTGGATACAGAAAGTTAAAAACAGATAGGTCCTTTGGTAGGAACCACCCAACATGTTGAATGTCCCTGAGATCTCAGTGGGAAAGTCAGAGGCATATAAAAAAACTAAAAAGGCATTTTATCTTAACATTAAAAATAACCTTCATGAAATATAAAGCAAAAATGCATCTTTAATTCCAGCATCAAAAAGACTTTGCAAGCTCACAGGAATTGATAAAACTGTGTCATTTAAACAAGCGTGACACATCAGTAATACAGATGGAGGTATGTGGAGCAAGAGATTATGTGGCCATGGGCCTTCACTCCCATGGAAAGCCCATCAGCATTTGCAGAATCCAAGAAAACAATTCTGCACTGAGCACACCAGGAAGGCAAACTAATACAGCTGCAGTATGGGGGTGAGGGGTCTTTTCATCCATCTCATGGTCCTCATCCTAGGAAATACTTTCACTCTCAGCAGTAGACACTCACTAAGAATTTGTCGTGCATTTGTTGGCACTGGTGACAATAGCATCAAAGCCATTTAAAATGTGGTCTCTCAAAGGCACAGCCTGTTCAGAATGAACTTGTGGAACATGCTGGTCAAGAAATAGTAGAGGTGAGCTCCATCAGCAATCAGTTGTTCGAGGTGCAGGGATGTTTTTAAATGTAATAGCAATACCAAAAGTGGGAGGGAAAAAGACCATTGATGGTTACACTCAAGAGTACTCACACAATGTTCCATCAGAAGATCGTTGTACAGAACACACACCACTAAGACACTGGCGTGAGTTATGGCTGTGTCCAATATCAAGTGCTTAGCCCTGGAATATAAAAAAAATCTGACCAGAGCTCCAGCCCTTCCAAATTACTTGCCTGCTGCTGTGGACAGTGCAGCAAGTCACCCACCTGATAGACCCTTTCAGGTAGCCAAGACCATGCAGCTAGGTTCCAGCCTCTCTTCAGTGACCCTCAGGGACTGACAATTTGTTTTAATCCAATGTGCCAACAGAAGCACAAGTTCGGAGGGAAAACAGCCTCAGCCTGGGAGATCTTAAACCCTACAGCCTTAGAGGGCATTCCAAGCACTGTGGACTGCCCAGCAGTGAGCACAAAGGGCTGGCCTCCCTCACCGTTGACATTGCACCACTGGATGGGTAAGAATGCAAGTCTTTGGACCAGAAGGAGAACAAGAAATGAAGACTCTGAGCCTCATCCGAGAGGAGGCATAATCTGAGTAAAACAGTGCTTTTCATCCCTTACTTCCTTTTTCATCAGCCACCACCATCATCCTATCCTGTCTAATGCTCAGTCTCAGAGCCAACTTTGCTGCATTTTCAAGTACCTGCCATCACACTCTCACCTGTGCCTCCCCCATGACTGTGAAATGACTCCTATAAACTTTAGGAAGAGACCTCTTTGCAGTTTATTTTCAAGATTCCCTCAGTCTTATCTTATTGTCCCTTTGTACTTCCCACTTGTCTTTAACCACCTCTTCTTTTTATACAGAATAGTATTTGGGAAAGGGCTGCCTTTCTGTTCTGTGCTTGTATTGCAGGCAGCATGTGTGAATTTATGTTTCTGAGCAGAGCTCCCAGGAGTATTTGATGAATCTGTAGATATAAAATTATCATTCTGGACATTATGGAAGCATCAAGTTAGTCCATATCTGTTGGAGACTCTGAGATGAAAATAAAGTTAGTCCAGAACCAAAGATGTAGATAGTCTTCTTTCAAAAACTGATGTTATCTCCTCTCTTGTCTTCAGAGTACTTTTGCATGCGAGAAAGAGGAACGGCAACAGACTCCACACAATTTTGCTTGGGGCCAGCTTACAAAATAAAAAGCTGAAGCAGTACAAAGCTGAGCAAGTCAGAGTAAAGACAAATCATTCCTGTGGTGAGTAGCTCCTTGCAGAATCAAAATTCATTTGGAAGCATCTTAGCATTGAGTTTTCAGGGCCCTGTATTGACAAATGAGACTACCACCAGCAGATCCAGGGCAGGAGTTTTATAAATGTTCACTGTTCCTCCTGTTTATTGAAGCTTTGCTCATGCATCTAAATGACAGAACTAGAACCTGCTTGCCATTTTAGGACATTGCTCCTGTATTTCAAAAAATACTTATACAGTGACCTTGATCAATCTGTTTGCCCCAACTCAGTGCTTTTGTCTAATGATAAGTATCACAGAGAAAATATAATGGTACTGAATCAGTGACAAAACTACCACTTCCTTGCAGTGCCTTTGGATTTTTTCACACACATCTGCTAAAATCACAAGGAAAAGCAGTATTGGCAAACAAAAGGGACTGTGATTAATCTTTTGTTTTCCAGTATCAACATGTTGCACTGTTGCTACTTTGCCTGTGTTAATTGTAATTAAAATCCCTTCCTTTTTCAGCTTTCTTACTTGAAAAACATGTTAGTACATAAGGGAATACTTGGACGATGCATGTACAAAACGTGTTAAATGTATAGTAAATGCAATTGGGTGTTTTGAAAGAAATTTGGCATGTCAAATATTTTTAACTGATTATTTTTTCTCCTGTGTAAAGAGTTAGGTGTTGTACCATACATCACTTTCCATGATTCACTGAGTTTATATAATATCCATTTGCCTAGCACTGCTTATTTGAATACCAGTTCCACCCCTGCAGCAAAAACTGCAACCTTCAAAAATATCTGTTCCCACATTCATTTTTCACCAAATTCACCTGATGTAAGTAGGACTGCATGAAGACCATGGCAGCCTAATAAAAATATTTGTAAGAACTAGTGATCACAAAATAATAGTTTAAGGCATGTTGAATTTTAATTTTGCCAAATCTTACAGTAGGCAAAGATATACAGTGAGCCTACTTCAAAACTTTTAGTTCCAGACACATTTTGCACGAAAAGAGAAGCACGAAAATTTATTTCTTCTGCTTTCCCTGCCAAAAAAAACCCACAACACTGAAAGTCTTTTTCAAACCTATCTTGATTAAAATAGTGTCTTAAACATTTTCAGTTAAATCATAGCATAGTCAAAGTGTGATTCCTTTAAATTTGGATTATAATATACGGTTCATAAACCAAAAAAAAAAAAAGGAATCCCTGTTCTATTTTTAAATCTCAGTGCAAAAGTAATAGTGAAGATACTGAAGAATCTCTGCTATACCAGAAGTTGAGATGACGGACTTGGACATGCTTTTTTTAGACATCTTCATTCAGGTTCTGTGTCATCTTCAGAAGATGCAACTGCTATTGTGCAATTGCCTTCTCGCATCCCTCTGGTGCAGGTGTGGTGCAGTGAGCAAGTGGTGGAGGCCCCAAACAGAAAGTCAATGCTTTCGCTGCCTCTGCCTGACTTCTGCTGATTGATATGGTACATGCAACTGAAAGCCCATATAGACCATCAGCCCTGAGAGTGATGTATTGTTTCTGAGTCTTGAGCCTGCATCTCTCTCCAGCACTGATTCCCAATCTTCAGGTACCCAAGGCCATTTGAAGTTATCCTGGAGATTTCTACTTCTGATCATTTTTGTATATTCCTAATCCAGTGCTAAAACTGGTGAGAGAACTGGGAAAGTCCCATGAAGAATCTGGACAATTCTGTCTATATCAAGAAATTGCTAGGGACACTCTGTAGGACCGTACAGAGTTCAAACTCTGTTCCCTGGCAGGGAGCCCCTGCACACCACTTTACCAGGTGTAATGAACAGGCCGTTCCTACCAGTGCCTATAAGAAATCCTTGCTCTGGAAGAATTTGGTAAGAACTCTAAACTGTGTCTGTAATAACCAACTAAAAAGGAACAGGAAGCACTCCTGACCCCAAGATCAAGGATGAAGTTCGCAATGCTTCTGATTACCCTCTTACAGATCAGTCCTTCAGAGAACTGACTGAAGCACTCTCAGGCAGAGCCAGGCAGGAAGCTAATAAATGTGGATAATCAAGGTTCACTTCCTTAATTAGTTTTCAGGCACTCTTTTTTGTGCCACCCCTACAAGTTGTCCTTTTATCAAGGAAAAGTGGAAAAAGAATAAGCATCTTACCCAAATTAATATGAGGGTCAAGTTGCATTCCCACTCATTGGATTAGAAAAAGCATGCCAGAAGTACATGTGTTTGTTCACATGTAGGACTATGTTCAGAAGTGGTTTGAAGCAGCCACAAGATCAGGGCTAAGCCTCACGTGTGATATTAGCAGAATCTGCCTCCTTGCCAAGTTTATGGCATGTAGTATGTGCCGAGACATACAGAGCTGTCAAGACTTGAGCACTTCCACAAATGCTCACCAGCAAAAATTTACACAACACCAGATTTCGGCAGAGGAAGAAAAGATCTAAACTACAGATTTGAGTGCATGCATCTCCTCTGTGAATCTGTCCCTCTGCTTTCAGATTGCAAGTACAGTAACCTTCCTCCCTCTCTGCCTGTTAAGATCCCCAATTACATTAAGGCCTATCATCACTTATTCATGAAAGCATCTCTTTAGCACATCCAAAGTGACTGATCCCCAAGGTTAGAGTTACAATGACAGAGAGGAACGTGTGTATTTTCACAGAAGCACTCTTTTCTTTTCTAACTTTTTCAGTGAGCAAGGTCAGTTCTGCCGGTTTTGTTCAGCCGGAACTCTTTAACAGTAGAAAATTAGATTGTGTAATGTATATACTTTGCCACCTGATCTCCAACCTGAGTATGGTACCTAGCTCCAGTGATTTTCTTTAATGAGGTGGAAATGTATATAACAGTTTTAAATATGCAGGCTAACATTTTCCTCCACCTACAATTATGCAAATCATTATATAGTTGTCTCTGCGTGACAGAAGTAATAACTCTCATATAGAGACCCTGTTAAAATTCACTGAAATCACCTACACAGATGGATATGATTTTAGAGCAAATACAACACAGACTCATTAATTAGTTACAAACCACCACCACCATCTCCTAGGAAGCTAGGTGACGTGGACTGAGGCGTGTACTGTGTAATGATATAACTTTCTGTTTGCAGTAGATGACTGAAACATTCTCAAACAGTTAATAAGACCAAAAGTAACAAGAAAAGTTACAAGCTGTTATTTTTCAAAACTTAGAGGAAATACCATATTTTTTTCACATACACTTGATTCTAAGACAAGCAGGACCATAACCATCCTTTAGCATTTTATGGGATGTTTTCTTTTAAATTCCACTTCATTTAACTTTAATTGTGACATTTTAGAAGGAATTTAATTGATATAAACATTTTTATAAACACTGGCATTCAAAAAATAACATTCAGAATTTTTAAATAGGTTCCATGAGTTCCATTTAGAGCTCACAAAGGTGTGAATCAGTGTTTCACACCTCCTCTTCTAGCTCTTGCTTCATTTTTCTCTATGTGACAACTCACAGTCCTACACAGGCTTTAGAAAAGTCCTAAAGCAAAGTCCCCTGATGTCAATGTGAAGGAAGAAGATACCTGCAATGGCTCTTTCCCAGCAATGAAAGAAACAGCACCTTACAAGAAGCGGGGACTCTCGCTGATGGCAGAAAAACTAGCCACACAAGAACCCCTTTTCACCATGCCCTCAGTAATTATGTTTTCTACTTTACCCTTTTTGGACATGTTGGTCACCTCTTCCCATTAAGGGAGGATATACTCACAAGGGTTTCTGGAGGGAAGAGTAGCTGGCCTATGATTTATACTTACTGTGGCTCCATGTCTTATCTGTGTGCTCTGCCACCTGGGCAGGCCATAAAGAGGAGCCATAGCTTCTTCTTCACCTGGGCCTTCAACTCATTTCTGTTATGAAAAGATAAATTCACAGATTTGCTCACCCTACCCCTTGGCCCCTTGACTCCCTGACTCCCTTGCCCTTCATAAAGTTCACAAGCTTTATTCATTACCATACAAACGTACATGTTTTAGAGACCCGATCCTTCTCTTTTCCCTATTTTCCCTGACCTGCTTCTAGCCAGGACAGGGTTAATTTTTGCAGTAGCTGGAAGGGGGCATGGCTAAGACAGGGAGCTTGTTGTATACCACCTCATGTCATTGCCGGGGCCAGGGAGAAGGGACTCTTGTTTCCCAGGAGAAAGAGTTCCTTGCGGCTGAGCAAGTGGGGCAGAAGGACTGATTGGGGTGGGATGGCTCCAGCTGTGGTCTTGTCAGGTTGGTCTTGATGAGTGTTTTGCATGTGAATCACTCTCTTTTTCATACACTTTTGTTGTTAATATTGTGGCTGCTACTGTTCATTTTTCTCATCTCTTTGGTGTTTCCAGTAAATTGTTCTTATCTCAACCAGTGACCTTTGCTTTTGTGCCTCCAGTTGGAAGGGTGGGGGGAAGCGGCACATGATTTTGCAGGAGTATTAAACTGGAGAATACCATTCCTAAACCACAACATTCCCATTTCAGGTTCTCTTATTCCTGCACACACCTCCTCTAGCCTACCCCTAGCGAGTCTGGTGAACTTTAAGGGCCATTAATTTCACAGCCACCTTCAACAGAAGTGCTATTTGAATGAACATGACATGCCTATCCATGCGACAAACATTCGCACAAGCACAAATACACATCAAGCATGTAAATGCCCTCAAAATGCATGCAAATAATTTCTACATTGGCTAAATTTTATCTGCACAGTTTTCGGGGCCATTCAGCAAGCTCCAGGCTGTGAGGAAATATGCACGCTTGGAAGGAGGGACGTGCTCCTTGTACACCCACCAATTCAACAGGAAACATGAGCAGAGGGAGGAGGTAGGACACTAATATCTGGGGACAGGCTGTTTCTGAGGATGAGATGCAAGAAAACACAGGAAACTGAGAGAGTCTGCACATGGGGCACTTACCCTGTTCCTCATACCACATAAAAGAGCCCAAATATTCAATGGATGAGTCTTGAACCTGAGTCATCTTGATCCCTAAATTAACAGGGCAACTGAATCCATTTCTCTGGTTTACTAAAAAAAAAAAAATCTGACTATTTTTAAAATTTTTAGGAGCCTTTTCCCTGGGGAAACAAGAAAGAGAAATGCCTATGTCACAGACCTATATTAAAAAAAAAAAGCACAGATTCTTATCTGCAAATTACATAATATCTCATAGTCCAATAACACAGTTGGGATGTGAAAATCACACATTTATAAAAAAAAAGAAAATCACTGTGGAAAGAAAAGAGAATTCTGTTTGGATTTTAAGGCACAAAATTTCATGGGACAGGAAAATCGCTTCTCACAAAGATGTATTAATGCTGCCCTTTGTGGAGAAAAGAAAAATCCCAGAGGTCAAGTAGAAGAGAATATGCCTCTAGCTTCAAGAGAAAGAACACTAACTAAATGGAGATCTATTGGAGGATGCTGGAGTCTGCTTCAGAGAGACAAAAGCTACAAAGAAAGAGCAGTCTTTATAATGAGAAACCTCTGCTCATTCTCCGAGTGTCAGGGACTTTGCCATTGACGTGCGACTGCTCTTCCTTCTGCTCATTCAGGTCAGGTCCATTGTGCTACTGTTCACAGCTTTATTAGCTATCTGCTCTGGACCTCATTAAAAGTGCTGTGGCTTGAGGCAGTAATAAGTCTCATGTCTGTTTATTAATGACAGTAATGCACAAACAAATAAGTTGCATTTTGCTTGGAGACTTGCTGTGTCTTAAAAACATATCTGAGGATCATTTCTGCTTTAAGTTTCTGATTGTGACTAGTCCCATTAAGTCACAGGAAAATATAACTTGATCATTGCAGTGGTTATTCAGTGGTTAATGGGTCCCCTACTGTTCATGAAAAGTCTCTGTATAAGTGCCCTCTACACTGTAAAACTTACATAGCTCCAAAGCTACAGATGCAGCCAGCTGGAGTAACAGGCTTCTCAAAAGTGACAGATTTAAAGGAAGAAATAGTAACGGCTTGCTAGAGGCAAGCTATTTTATGTAATGCAGCAATGACAGCTCTCTACGTTTAATCATTAAGCTCCTGATTTTCTCCTCAGCACTTGAATTTCACACGAGTTAGGGATTTGGGTAGATGCTATTTAACATTCCCCCTCCTGGCTGTTGAGTGTACCTGCCAGGTTCATGTTGGGAGCTCTGTTTATAACTTTCCCAGCTATTTTAAACAAAACCCTAAATAATTGCATGCATGAGAGACAGGTCTCAGAAGAGTAACTGATACAGTTTTTCCAGGACATTTGTCTGTTCTGGCATTTTCAGCATGGTTGAGACACACTGATTGCACATTCTCATCATTTCCTGCCCCAAAAAGAATTTTAACTCTTTTAAATATTTCTGTGGTGCCTCTCAAATATAAGCACAGCTATTTATTTAACTAAGAGCCCCTATGGTCAAAGAGACAGGAGTCCGGGGCTTTGGTCCTTGAGTTTCACAGATTTATACAACCAATCACTGGACTTCACCATGATTTGTTTTGCCAAGCAGACTACAAGAATACCTTGGCTTGCACACCAGAGTATGTATGTTTGGGAATCTCTGCACATAGGGCACGCATGTAAGGTCATGAAAAATTGTTTACTTCCCCGACATTTGAGTGGCTACTCAGAAAGAAAACAACCTGTATTAAAAAAATAAATCATTGTAGCTTCCTCCTCCTGCAGCTCTTAGAAACAATTTTTGATAAGTGATAGTATGTTTGAGATGTAGCACTTCTAGACAAATCAGGAAGCACTCCTTTCTCAGCAAGCCAGCCTCTGGACTTCTATGTGTGTGTTCTACCAGACTCTCTGGTTTCAAGGGAGCCAGTCCTTTGTTTCCGTAGCCATTCAGAATTCTCTTTAACTAATTACTTTCCTCAGAAGCATCATCACATCTCTATTGATTCTTCCTCTCAACTCCTTCATAAAAACCGAATTAGACTCATTGTTCCAGGTGTCTTCCCTCTACACCCAATGCAAAAAGAGAAAAACAAATGGACTAGAAGTCCTACAAGTTACAAAGGTAGAGTCTATACTGCCTTTCCTTTGATTTCTGCAATACAGACCTGTTCATCTGAGCCTGTCACTCTGGGCTTTCTTATTAAACTATTCCAAGAAAACTTTGTTTGCAGAGCAAGATTCATCTGACTCATTTTTTTCTGCCAGATTTAAGACAAGATGCAGTTTGTATTTCTCCCCATTTTTTTGAAATGCTGCAGATGCTGACTAGCTCCATTATCCACATGTACTTTGTAGAAGGCAACAGCTGGTTAGACAAATCCTAAACTGGATGATCAGAATATCCAGGGTCAAATATGGGGCTTCAAGCTGGAGTACAACACTGGCAACACAATGAATTCACTGGCAGGGAGACAGGAGAGAATAGAGGGGTTGAACAAAGTTTGCCTGGGCATATGATTCCCAGTAGACAGAGTATGAGGCAGAGGATATAAGGACAGAATCAGCGTGACTGGGAGAGGTGAATGTGAGCATGAGATAGTAAGCGAACTCGAGCTGGAAGTTGGACACTGACCTTTGTCCAGAAATTTAGAAGACTGGATGATATTCTGAGCATTAAAAATAAATCACAAGTCAATACAATAATATAATAGAATGCAGCAAAACACAATAAGAGTACAATGGAAGGCTTTTATCTTTACAAATTCTTGTGGCTTTTGAAGTCTGACTTGCAAATTACTCTTTATAATTTTTTGAGGCTGATAATACCACAGCTCTATTACTGCAACCCTAGGGTATTTTACCATATCCTGCAGCCATAGGGAGGAGGAGAGAAGATCTAGCAGGCAGGAATTGTGCAGCAAGATTGATTTATTTAATTATTTTACAAACTCTTTTATAGACATTTTTCTTCATAGTCTAATTGGACAAAGGATCAGCCACCCCTTGGGGTGATTGGCTAAAATCCTAAAACATCCATTGTCAAAATATTTTTCTACTGTACCATAAACAAGACTTTTCAAGGCTGCAGGTGTTTGGTTGCTTACAGAACTCAGCTACCTCTTCTGTGAGAGAGAAAAGTCTCTCACGGGCTCAGAAAATAGCAAGAAAATCCTTGCTAGCAGAATTTTTGTATCTACACAGCTCTAAAAGCAAACTCAGTTTAAATCAAACAATATGTTATTGGCAGTTGTTGAGAAATGGGAGGGGAAAATTACACTAACGGCAAACACAGAAAAAAAGAAAAAATGAAAAGAAAATCCACATGCTGAGAAGGAAGCTATGCAAAACATTGCTTGGCTGTCACTGAGCTCAGATTGCAAAATATCAATGAGAAAGGTCTAAGCTCTCTCTGCTTCTGGCCCTCTGTGTTCCATCACATAACAGAGAAAGCTGTCCATATCTCGGCAGGGGACTCAGCAAATTTGACACAAGATCATGTAAGCCTGTAAGTTTCTATCTTCACTTCCATCTCAGATGAGATATTGCTTTGCACTGGTGCCCTTAAAAATGGAGAAAGCACACAGATTACCATTTCCAGTCACCATGGTCTTTTTTCATCACATTTCAGGCTTGTATATCTGGTGCTAAATCCATTTTAAGGAATACAATAGGAGGGAGACTGTAGACTGCAATTGTAAGACATTGATTTGTCTCTCGTCTCCTCTTGTTCTAAAACCTGACAACAAGGAAAAAAACGTTCTTTCATTCAGTCCTGCATTCCAACATCCTAAGGTGCCTGGCTACTCTTTGTCTTGCTCCTGTATGAGAATAATGGCAATTAAATTTGTATATCCTGGGTTAGTATCTAGTCATCATGTGAACCTAGTCCTCAAATTAATACCCAGCAGAACAGCAGCCTCCAAAATGTTTATATACTGTAAACAATAAATAGATGTTAATGTATCAGACTCTAAATAATCAACCTTAAAGTCAATAATTCTTTTTTATTTATTACTTAATCTGATTCCTTTCCAACCAAACAGGTTGACACAGAAAGCATCCATTCCTTTATGTTACTGGAGGTTAATATCACACATGGGACTCACTTCACCTGACTTGTCTGTCTAAAAGTTAGGCAGCCAGTCTCAGATAGCTGCCTAAGTTTCATCATTTGAGAATCTGGAATATTCATCTGATCTGTGTTCACTATTTATGTACTGCTTTATTGAAGAATCTCTACTCCTTTGAGAAGGAACATGAGTGACTAGATAAAATTAAGGTAATCATAAGGCGGCTAATGTTACCTGAGATTAATCCCTCTATACTTATGACAATTTGCCCAATACCAATCAAATTCTTTCATATCCAGTTTCTCCCTTCAAACGTAGTGCACCATTGGACATTTCAGTCTCACCAACCACAGGATGTTGAACTAGAGTTGTCCAGAGATGTCTGCAAAGCTGAATTATGCTGTGATCCTGTGCTTTCCTGACACTGGCAGATTCTGATCTCTTGACCTAAGACTGAAGTCATCACCACATTTTAGAAAATCCTGTGTCCTTGACACCTCTCCCTTATTGGTTCTATGCTTAGCAGTCGAATGAATGCTTTAAAATTCATCTATTTGTCGATAGAGAGACATTCAGAATTACTAAACCTTGCAAAAATCAAACTATGTCATTAAAAATCTCTTTCATGACCACGACCAACTGTTTCTGTTCATTGTACTGCTGCCCAATGTGCAACCAGAAGACTCCCTCACCAAATGAAGAGTTGTGAGAGGTAATAATACATTTGAAGTCTCCACATGCTTCCAAGACAAAGTTATTTAGCATAGATGCCTCTGTAATTTTGATGCATTAGGAAAAGTCATTGTTCGGTAGAGCTCAGACTTTTGCCTTCACCTGTGGAGAAAGGTGGCCAGCTGCCAATTTCCATCTGCTGCTTCTTGAATGGTACAGAAAGACTGGCTGACTCACAATCTCTTTTTTTTTTTTTTTTACCTTGCCTTTTCTTCTTTATTTAGCTAAATGCTTTCTTTAATTGTTCCTTTCACTTGAAAATAAAGATAAAAAGGAAGCTAACAAAGGTTCTCTACATGGCTAACTTTGTAAGAAAGTGCTGGGGCACATTCGTCAATTGCTTTAAATAAATTCATACAGTCTGGCTGTGCTTTTAACTCATGGCATGGATTAATGCTTTTTTATTCACATGCTGTAGTGTCTCCCTGGACTTCTGAAACATTATTTAAATGTATATTGCTAAGTAGATGAGGTTTGTAAGTTTTCAGCAAAAGCTGTGTAATACACATTAATTATGCAATTACTGTCTGGGGTCTGAATTTGTATAAGCAATCAATTTACTTAATTCTTTCTGCACCATTATTGACCAATATGCAGGTATACATTACACATGCATGCAAAATAGTATTATAGATAAATTAAAGGCAGATCTTGCAGAATTTCCCATTCTGCTTGCACAAAACTTTCAAACATTAAAACTTACTTCACTCAACCTGGAATTTTTTGTTTAAAATTTTATCTATTGTCTTAGCATCAAATATTCCAGAAAATCTGACCAAAAAAAGATTCAGCTTAGAATAAAAATAGTGAAAAAGGGGGGGTGGGGGAGGGGGGGGTTTCATTGTAGTCCCAGGACAGAATTTGTCTTCTAACAACCATCACTAGGATGCTATTTTAATCCTAGTTTATATCCAAGATATTGAAATTTCTTTTGATGCCTTAGGTTTTAACTTTCATATTTTTCCAATCCTGTCATGCCTAGTTTGTAACTCTTGAAGTTTCTTGTAGCCTGTTAGCTGCTGCTCTCTCATGCTAGGTAGACATAACAAAGCCTCTCCAAGCCTGCTCTCCAAGGACACCCAGGTTGTCCTAGGCCCAAAATGTGTAAATCAGCATCGTGGGAAGGGGGGTAAACTTGCGTAAATTACATCATTAACTGAAGCTTTATTTGGAGAATTAACCCTGATATGCAAATGAACCAAACTTATAAAAGTGTGAAGAACTCTTGACTCAGGATCTATCTTGGGTGTAGCCTTTGGCCTGCCCAGGGTGTACCTTTGAAGGCCCTTCAAATAAATACCTACCTTTATTCTCTTATTCTTGTCTAGTCTCTGGTTTTAGGTGGCCACTTCAGGCATCACTGTGACTTTTTTCTCAAGCCATAACCCTTTAAATGCGGACAATTTCAATGCTACGACAAAAGTACATAAAGACCTCAGTAACAACCAGTGCTCCCCAGTGCGTTACAAAGCCCAAGTCTCTGCCTTGTGAAGAGGCAGAGTGGAATTTCTCACTCCTGCTTTGTTCTGCATGAACACACTGGGACACGTCCTCCCTCATGTAACCCTACGCATAAGTCATGCCCCATACATGCCTCTTATTCCAAACAAAAATCTGATCAACTCACTCCCGAGACCACTAACTCTGAGGCTAGACCTTATCTGTCTTATCCCCTTTTGTTCATCAGTGAATGCTCACCCTTTAATGATTACTAAATGCTTAAATTTTGGGGGGCTTACTTGAATTAGAAGCATCTTACTGGGTGGTGGGACATGTGGCTTCAATTTCTTCCTAGCAGAGGAGCCACTGAACTCACAGGTAGCCAATGCTCATCCTATGCTTTCAGCTAAATCTGTATGTTAGGCATCTCAGGAACAACATAGGATTAAGCTGTGGCCAGAAGCAAAAGGCATGATGACAAAAACTCATCAGCCCTACCAAGACTGCAATAGTCACAAGAAGTACCACCTTATGCAACTGAAGTGGCATAACAGAGTCTAACAGAGTACCTAACCTACCTGAAGTAGCATTACAGACCAATGTTCAGGCAACTGGATCAACCCATGTGTCCTCTACCTGGTACTCTACCAGCCTGGTAGGTGCATAAGCTTCTGTTAAATATCCATCTAGAAGACCTATTGCCATAAAGCCAAATGGCAGTGATCAGTATAGTCAAGAGGTCCTGTTAACCAAGAGAAGACCATTTCTCAATGGTGCTGCTTTGAATGGGAAGGGCCTGCATGCCTACAGCACTATGATCTACTTCCTTCAGACCTACAGTCTGCTTTTTCCCCACTTTGGTGCCTTCTCCTTTTCAGAGATGCGGGCATATCAACAGGAACCAGCAGACTTCTGAAAAACTTGTTATAGAAAATGTGGGAGCCAAGCTCATTCTAAAGGGTGGAGAAAGGGCGCGGTGGTACGGATAGAAGAGCATTTTTGCGCAGATATGGTGTCAGAGACTGAAATATTATAGTTTATGACAAATATTTTCATGAAGGGCTTTTAAAACTGTATTACAAAAGCTGCAGAGAAGATTACCGCACCCTGAATGGGGCCCTGACTAAGGCCTTACACTGCTCGCTGATGAAGATAAGATAAAGTAACAAACTCGGGGCTGGGGACATTCACTGAGCACAGGCTTAACACCTCCAAGGTAGAGACCACAGCCCCAGGGCTATCAGCTGCCAGGCTCGAACAGACCCCCTGCACCAAAGGGTGGGGGGACAAGAGGCTTTAGGTATCTTGGAAAAGCCTCTGGTCAGAGGTGCAGTGACCGCCCATCCTCCACTGTGCAGAGGAGCCCAGGAGAACTGTGAGGGGTCCTCAGCAGGGGGGGGGAAGCTTATCCACAACAGAAGGGGTGACATGGCCCATCACAGGGGCCCCCATAAAGGGGGCCCCAGACCCTGCACCAGAGCACCAGAGATGATGCAACAGACTCTCAATGTTGCAAGGGACGGTGTCAAGCCAGCCCCTGCAAAAGGAGACACATGGGCATTCCCACCTGGCCCAAAGTGTGTATTAATCCACGGGATTCTGCACTCTTTGGCGTGTGGTAGCGTGTAGCGGCGTGTGGTGCCATGGCCACGGCGGCAACGGGGGACCCTCACCACCAGCAGACCGGATGGAGGGGAGCAACGAGACGTCATTGGGACCCTCGGATGGGTGATCTGCTTCCACCTAACCCCTGTCATGTCTCCCTGTGCCCCCAACCCCCAAGCACACTTCTTTCTCTATTTCTTTCTTTATCTTCCCTTCTCTTTGCCTCTTTTACTATTAAATAAAATACACCAATTTTTTGGCATTATCATTTAACCTCATTTGCTTTTAGTCTCATTTCTCAGAATACTTTGAACCTTCTAAGTTCTTTCCAGTTTATGCACAGAGACTTAGCTTGCTTTGCTTTCCTGGGTTTAAACCGGATCGTAACACATGGGTACTGGGATTGAATTTCATGTAAATAAAACATGACCTACAGATGAGCTGGTTTAGGACTGGAGCCCTGGAGGGTTTTTCATCTACAGAAAAACTCTGACAGAGGAATGAATTCAAGGCTTGACACCAACCCAAGTTTTCCCAGAGGGCCAGAGTCATGGAATCATAGAATTAAAGAATATCTCATGTTAGAAGAGACCCATAAGGATAGAGTCCAACTACTTGCTCCTCACACGACTATCTAAAGATAATCACATGACTAAGAGCATCGTCTAGATGCTCCATTAACTCTGACAGGGTTTGTGCCACGATTCCTAGCTCTGGCTTTAAATTTTAACTGAGCAAAAGTACCTGGGGGCAAGGATTGGGGCATGGGAGCATTGACTAAGTCTTTTTAAGAAACTTTTCGGAGTTCAGTAATGAGTTAAGCTGCCAACACAGATATAGCCCTGAGAGAAGGGCAGAGAAACAGAGAGAAAGAGAAGGAATATATTTGCAAATAAAATTCATGTTTTAGCCATTCCATTGTGGCCAATTTTTTTCTCTTTTTTGATGAAAGTAGAAAGAGAGAGAACAGGTAGGGATATCTGAGAACTAACAACTTCCAGTGTGAATGGAATGCTGATATAGTTGGCTTTATATTAGGATAATGTTCAGGATCTGAATATCTAAGAATCATTTAAAAAATTCTCTGCTAGAGAAGATCTTTGCCTCCTATCCAGCACACAGTGTAACAAGGCCCTTGCTCACAGAGTCACACTTCCTAAAACTAGATTACTTGTAAAATCTATTGCTCCCTCGGGTAAGGAAAATTTTAAAGCTTTTCAAGTGGCAGAATTAGCAAGGCTACTTGGTAGTGTTTCTCCTCCTAGGAGACTTCTCAGCTGTTGCTTCAGCCTGGCAGCCCACATGAAAGAACAGATGAGGAGAGAACAGATGAGGAGAGAACAGATGAGGGACTCTACAGGCAGGGGTAAAAGGATCATTTTCACATCATTCAAAGGAATTGCATCTCTCCACTGCACAGGGAGCTAAAATTAGCCTAGTCTACAGGCCTTCAACTTTTCAAGCATTTCTAACGACTCACAGACTCGAATCATGCTTTACAGAGATGCAAGAACCACCCTTACTGAAATTCTACTTGCATTGCTAAAGAAAGAAGTAGAAGGGTGTTAGGATGTTAGCTCTTCCTCTGCTTTTTTCTTTTTCCCACTAGCTCCTTGCAAAAGTTCCCTCACAGCAAGGTAAAGCTTTGATTTTTTTTTTCCTCCCTCCCTGCTTTTTATTGTTCTGGTTCTCTGTCTCCCTCTCCAAGTGAGATATCAAAAAATCATGAAAATTTATTGGTGTAAGTTGTGATCAAACAATCACATTTCAGATCACAGGAAAGATGAACTGAAAGCCCTATTCAAAAAGACATTTGACCAGTTTTAAAAGAACCTTAATGAGAAATTTTATTAATCAACAATTAATGAACATTATCATAAATATTTTTGACAAAATGGCATGCATGAAAGTTCATTTGTTCTAGCAGCAGAAGCAAAATCAGATTAAAATCTTAATTAAAATATGAAGAAGAGGCTTGTCATGATCTTCAACACACTGAAAGATTCCTTTTTTTGAAAATCAGGCTCTCTCTTGCTGTCACATTACACTATGTTGCTAATGAGCCCCTTCGTTTCTCTGTGCACAGCAATACATTTAATCTTAGCTGCATATTTTAAATGATTGATGTTCCCCTAATTACATTTTATGATATATTGTGCTGTGTCACCTCTAATGAGTAGCAAACATGACATTACCTCACTAGTACTGAACCACAGAAATCAATAACTGACATTTATTCAATGAACTGCAGATTATGATTCACTAGCTTCTCTTTGTGTTGAGTAAATTTGAAGTGTAATTAATTTTCATGCATATTACAAACAGAAAATGCCTGTATGGGCTAACTTTAAAAGTGATTTGCTCCTTCCTTGGCTAATTACGGCACAGGAAAAACTCTCAAGCCATCATTCAAAAGGCTGAGAAAAATCAATGGCTAGACAGAAGTCATCTCCTTAGATGGGTAGAGAGCACAGTCATGGTTTACACTTCTGAGAACACTTCAGAGCCATTTTCTAAGACATCTTATTGAGTGAAGGTGATATCATTCACAAACAATCTTGCCTACATATATTTTTTTGTGTACAAGAATGAGAAAGAAACCCCTTGTTGGTTTTCCTAACAGGGAACAAACATCCAACAGTAAGAAATATATAAGTGCTTTTTTCAAAGGAAAAACATTGTCAGGTGTCATACAGAACTTGTAAGAGAGCTGACTCACCGCAATTCACAGGTGGTGGGTTTTCCTGTAAGCAAAATCAAAGTTTAAAAAACTAGTTCTTGTTTCACCTTTCAAAACTTCTTGCTGTGTCTTTAGTTAGCTTGTGATTTCTTTACTGAAAATGTCCACTCAAATCAGGGGAGAGTAACAGGAGACTTTATAGCTAATGCCCTGTTTGCACACCAGTTCAAGAGCAGAGGTGTAGAAATCAATCAAGTTTTAAAGCTAAAGGCTCTGAAATTCATAGCAAAAGTCTGTGGGTCGCTTTAGGATCAGTGCTGTCCTTTGCACTAAAGCAGAGACCTTTTTATTTGGGCATATAATGATAGGACAAGGGGGACTAAACTTGATTTAGAGTGAAATAGGATAGAATTAGATTGGATATTAAGAAGAAATTCTTCACTGAAAGAGTGGTGAGGCACTGGCACAGGTTGCCCAGAGAAGCTGTGGATGCCTCATCCCTGAAAGTGTTCAAGGCCAGGGTGGGTGGAGCTTGGAGCAACCTGGTCTAGTGGAAGATGTCCCTGCCCATGGCAGAGGTGGAGCTAGGCAGTGTTTAAAGCCCATTTCAACCCAAACCATTTTATGAATTTATGATCTATGATCTGTCAATTTATTTTTCAATTAACCCTATGAACAAACTTCATTTATATAATGAAGTAGCCACTGCTCATTCCTCAGATTTGCATCAAGTTCAGGGATTTAGAGGAGTGATTTAGCTTCATCCTCAGGTCTACATCTGCTAATAAACCAGAATTTTCTTCCTCAGCCCATACGGCACAGGGCTACTCTTACCTTCAAGAAAGATACTCCTGGTCCTCTTGGCTTCCTTTGGGAGGAAAGGAATCAAGACAGATGGGTGAAGTAGAGTTATGACCATGATTTTAAACTAACTGATTGAAGTTTCTTTTGAACCTTACCTCCATTTTTATCTTCTTTTATAAGTGTCTCAAAGACACAGGGTTGGCTCCAGAGTAATTGCCAGAACTCAACTTTACATTTGAGAAATGTCAGAATAACAGTCATTATAACACACATTTCCAGACTGTCATTGGACCTTCCACCAATATTTAAGGACAAAAGAGCAAAACTACCAAACCTGCAATCCTGACTTCTTTTAGAGAAAAATCTACCTTGATGCCAGTTTTGACACACTAATTAAGCCACAATAAAACCCCTTCTTGGCTTCTAAAACCTGGTTGAGCTGTGATAGAAGAAAATTACAGAAATGTATTTCCAAAGATCCTTCAGCTTCTGTTAAAGATAAAAATAATGTGAATGTATGGAGTTGATTTAACCTACCCTGGGCAAATGCAATCTCTATCAGTCTTGAATGGTTAATCCATAGACAAGCCTGCTAATGAGTCTGCTATTCTGCTGAGGTTAATGAGCCCTTGAGCAGCTGGTGAAAGCACAGACACTTAGCAATTACTGTCTTTTATTCAAACCAGTTCCCAGGCTAGACAGCAGCTGATTCTCCCATTTTTACTATATTGCTACCATAGTACCTTGCATGCCAGCTCTGAGCCTGCATGTGCTGGTTGTGTTGGTTAAGAATGGATTCCTTCACCTGCATGCTGAGCTCAGTGAGAAGGCCTTATGGACTGGACTTGAACCACAATGTGTTCTTTCAGGGCTTTGTGGCTTATTAATGTACGCATGCATGTATGCATGGTCCACAAATCTCAGAAATCAGTTCTTCCTCAAGCAAGATCAATTCAGTTCAATCATCAAAGGTTGAACAGGGCAGTCAATGTAGCAATAGAATAGGCTGTAGAAAACTATTTTCTATTCCCCATTAGCAATACCAAGATAGCCAAAGACAGGCATACTAGAGCAGTATTCCTTCCTAGCATTCACTGCTTGCAGGGTATGTTTGCTCCTAGAACACAAAGTACATACGGGAAATGCAGGATTTAAAATTGCCTTTGTGCCACTGGAGGAAGCTGTACCTGAAAAATAATTAGTATATAATGAAAGAGTAGGGGGAGAGGAAAAAGAAAAGTAAAAAAATACTTTTGCTCCTCCTTAATGGCTGATGAAAATGAAGTTCAGAAGGAAGCACATCATCCATTTTCAGCTACTTTAGCATCTAACTTGCATGCTCTGAATTGCCCCCTGGAGGATCCTACTTCTTGTCATTGGCTGTATGTGGAAATTACCTGCCTTACTTATTACCTTTAGACTCTAAATTGTAGCTAAGATAAATCACTACAGCAGCCTAAAATAAATGTTATATACATACACTTCAAACAAGTCAAGGATTCTGTTCCAGATTGACAGCTGCTTCCCCTGGGACAATTCTAGGGACTCTTAATCCTAGTTACTCATCCCACCCTTCTCTCAACGTATAGATGCCTCAGCTGGGACATTGCAACTGCAAATGAGGCAGCAACTATGCTGTCATACTTCACAGACTTATTCAGGTAAATAGGCTTCCCTTAATAAACTAGGCTGGCACCTATGACAATCAAGTCTTATTTAATAATGATATTGTGGTAGAACACATGTATCAACCAAACCACATTATCCTTGCCTTGGTTTCTGTTGTACCATACAGGCTGCTGGCATTCACATAGCCTATCTAGGACAGTTCATATACTCACACTTGGAAAAAGACGGAAAACACTAAAAAAAATTATCACATTTAACAGCAGTCTAATTTTCAATGTAACTTAGACAAATATGTTTAGTGGAGCACACGGATCAAACTTCTAACCCTAGACTAAGATTCAGGTATGTATCACATATCTAAGCACATCTGAAGTTAAGAACCATCATTTAACTCTTTTTAATTCAAGAATCACCTCAGTTTTCAAAAAAGCATATATTAAGTTCCTAAGTAAGTACACAATGTAACTAAAAGCTAAAAAAAGAGCATCATTTAGAAGAATATGCAGCAAAAAAGTAGCTATGACCTGGCATGATTTAAGCTATACAAGTGGTGTGTAAAGAGTGTCCTAACTCATCCAATAAAATCGCTTACTGGTCCCAGATCATCGATCATTTATATTCTACTTCAGATATTTTTTGCTTTTTTTTGATATTGTGAAGTGCTTGAGTTATGTCTTTCTGCAGGGAAAATCAACTCCTTATAAAATGATCCAGGAAACTACCAGGATAATGTGCGCATTTCCAAATAGGAAATCTTTGCTCTATTCCTTCTTTATTTAGCTTGAGTGTAGAGGTCCCCAAGCCTGTCCTCAAATTGTCTTCATCTGGGTCAGTTGGCCTAATAACAGCAGTTGTTATTCACTACCCAATTTTAATTTATCTTCTTTAACTAAAATCACTATTAAACTGCTCTAAAATATTGTTTTTCATTGAAAATTGAGTTAGCCTTATCTAAAATGACCAGAAACAGGTGGTAAATTAGCTCTTCAGCATTTTCTGAGAGCAAACATTTTGAGATGGAACTGATACGGTATGAAATATAGCTTTGGGAATTCCCTTTGGAAAGTTCCTGTCCTGGCTGTGTCTACTCCCAAATTCTTGCAGACCACTGTCTTAATCACTTTGGGGACAGAGTGAAAAAATAGAAATCTTTAAGGATGTGCACACATTGTTCACTAATAGACAAAGCATTGCTGTATTATCAACAGTAATAAATTACTGATTTATCCACAAATCCAAAACATGGAACCATAAGGGCTGCTACAAAGAATGTTAACTCCATCCCAGCCAGATCCCTTACAATCATGAAAAGAAATACTGAAAGATTTATACATATATATACAGAAAGATGTATTTAATTATGTCTGTGTGTGATAGTTTCCTAAATAACCTACATTCCTCATCCCTCAAGCACAGCTATTTTTATGATTTTCTTAGTGATCTAATGCTTTTGCTCATACAGTAGCATAGAACTCACCCAGCCATGTGGGCATAAAAATCTACCTGCACTGTTACAGATGCAGACCTAAGGCCAGTTTGATGTTATTTTTAAATAGCAAAATATATAAATAGGCCATCTGATATATCACACAGTAAGTACTTCAGGATGTGTTTAACTGTAGATGTACACTTAGTTCTTTTTATTTTTTTATATAATCATTTCAGAATAAAGACATGGCTCGGTTTCATTTACTTTTTAATTCCTAGCAGCAGTAATTGCAGGATTTTGCATAGTTTTAACTTAGATTCATTGACAAAATATAGAAGATGATTTTAAGAAGATTATTTATCTAGACACTGATTGATTTTGCCATAACTTAAAGTAACATTTGATCCTGCTGGGATTTTATTTACACATCTCAGTTGGTAACAGTTTCTCATAAACATGGACAAAAGTACCCAAAACGTTTTTATGATAGTCTGTGTTATCTTTCCATTGCTCTTTCAGAATGATGTCCCTATTTCAGAGGTACTTATGGGTAAAGTGTTCTGTGAAGGCTGATTTAATCCTCTGTGCTGTCTTGACAGGCCAGTACCTGGGCTGTTCTGACTATCATTTAGAAGAAATCTTTCAGATATACTCTGCAGTCTTTAGGGTTTGGGAATATGCCCTTGATAGTAACATTTTTTCCGCTTTGGCTACTGGGGATGAAAACTAGAGTTTCCACACTGCAGTATGTCCCAATAAATTGGCATTGTAGAATATGTCATCATTTTCATAATGCAGAGGAAGTGTTTTCCTTGTTTTCAGCTGTTAGGAATAAGAACCTTTCTGTCCTCATAAGTGTTTTCCTTTGAAGGGGATACAGTACCTGGAAAGGAAGAAATATTTTTAAGTCCTTCAAATTAATACAAGATATTTTTCTAGAATTCAACAATCTAATATGTTTTACTAAATCACAATTTATTATCACAGCAAAGGCTGACTTTTAGCAATCTTATCCTTGGGACAACAATATCACATTTACAATAGGAAAATCTTAGGTGTTTCTATTCTATCAAAACAAAGCCATTTATTATATTTACAGATAAGTATACCTACATTTCTTTGTGATGATTTTGAAGGAGATATCTCTTAAATTATGCTAGGGTACTAGATAGTGTGCTAGGATCCTAGAAGCACCTGTGTGCAGTGAGCTGTAATAAACATACACCTCTGTAATACATGTGTTTCAACACTCAGCAGTTCAATTGTTCATATATCTCATTCTTTTTTTTATAGTGTACATACATATGACAAGCACTTTGCAACACACACGGACAGACATGGACCAAACGTTTCAGGCGTACCTGGTGATTTTAGTATCTGCATTTTCTGCTGCTCAGGTTCAAGAAGCATTTATGCTCCTCACTTACTCACTCTCAAGCCTCTCTGCAGTCTACCAAACTGAGCACCCAAAAAAAAGCACTCAGAGGCCAGTCATATTGGGGTTTGACAGTGTCATGGCACTGAGCCTCATGAGTACTTACATCATGTGGCTGTGTGTAACATCACTGAGGTGTTTCACTGGTGAGTCAGGGACACTGGTGACTAGGGGTCAGATACCTCTACTTTTCAATCTGTCCCTGCCTTTCTTTATCCAGGACCTTTGTAAAGGAGAATTATAAGGTTTGTTTCAGTTCATTGCCTCCACCTATGTCTTGCACTCCAAAACTGAGATGTTAAATTTTTTTACTTTCCAACCTGATTTTCCATCATCCCTGAAGGTGTCTTCTTTAGCCTTCTTCCGCTGAAAACAGAATGACTGTCATTAAATTCACTGTCTCCTCTCCTGCTGTCCTTCATGGTCAATTGATCTGGATCTGAATGGGCACTAAAAACAAAGGGAAATTATTAAAACTTTCTTTTCCAGGCACCACAAAAAAATGAAGTACAGTAGTTCCAACTGTTAATTTGGCAAAATACACAAATTTACCTTGAATTGGAAGTAAAATTTTCTTCCTGCTGAAGGGCAGAAGGATGAAAAGAAGAACTTGACTCTCCTAAAGTAAAAAATATCTTTGCTTATTTCTTTACATAGATTTAAATATCAATGTGGCACAAATATTTCAGATTAAAAACAACTGAAGTGCAAGAACTAAAGAAAAGTTCAATAGTAATATAAGTACAGCACAAACTTCTGCATAATACTTAGATGTAGTATAACCTGCATATTTACAGAATATTTATTATGCATATTTACAGTTTTCTCTCTTTAAGATAAAGAAGTTGAAGGACATGGGAATCAGTCATTTGGGTATCCCATCTCTAGGGGTCTTCTCAGAGCTGGAAATATTCAAGTCAAGCAGCAGGGAGAGGAGCAACATATCTTCCATGGAAAAAGCGCAAAAAAAACTGCAGAGAAGCTTTAGCCTACTCTAAATCAGAGAGGACTTTCCTGCTTGTACACAAATGGCCAATGAGACTGAAGAGATTGGTTACAGCTAGAAAGTGACAGAAACTTAGTTTCATGAAGTGATGCCAAATGGAGATGTGTAGCCCCTCTGTACTTGTCTGGCTATTTCTGAGTTCATGTCATTTTATGCAGTAGTGCACTCAGTGGGAAGCAGTTACTCCGCTATACTTATTGGCCTCTGGTCCTAGCAACAGTGGCAAAATTATCTTTGAACAAGATCTTTTTATAGGAATCATGAATATTTCTTTATCCTATAAGCTCTATACAGAAAAATCTCCCATCTGTGAATGATTTGATTTTCCAATACGTCTTTTTTACTTGATAAAGGCAGGAGGTTTCTTTTAGCCCACCAGAGCTGACAACTACTGTAGCATTTCAAGATATGCATTTGACAACGATGTTTTAGCAATTAGGGGGCAACAGTGCGTGACTTATCTCTTGGTCTTACTTTTTCATAATCAAGCCTGAGGTGGCAAAGTTTTCTGTTAGCTCTTCTGGGACTTGATTCTCTCCAGGATCACACTTGCTCTGGGCTTCATGCCCCTGCAGGCTGACTGCCATGGGTGCATGGTCATCCTGTTATTTTCTTGCGTGTGCTGTGACCAACCATTTCCAAACAAAGCAGTGTGTGCTAATGAAGGACATCTGCAGTTTATAAAAAGACATTTTGTGAGGCAAGATCAACGCTACACCCCTGAAGTGACAGGCAGGTTAGAGCAGACACTGTAGATGTGTCCCCTGGGGCATCAAGCATTGACCTGATGTGGGTCACACACTCTACAGCTTAATCATAGCATCATAGAGCAGTATGGATCAGAAGGGACCTTTAAATTTCATCTAGTGACATCCCCCACAATGATAAGGGACATCTTCCACTAAATCAGGTTGCCCAGAACCCCATCCAACCTGACATTGAATGTTTCCATGAATGGGGCATTCACCACCTCTTTGGGCTACCTGTGCCAGCGTTTCACCACCCTAATTGTAAAAAAAAGTCTTCCTTATATCTAATCTGAATCAACACTCTTTTAGTTTAAAACCCTTTCCCCTTTTCCTATCACTTATCCCTTGTAAAATGTCCCTCTCTGACTCTCTTGCTGCCCTCTTCAGGTACTGGGAAGCTGCTCTAAGTTCTCCCCAGAACCTTCTCCTCTGCAGGCTGAACAACTTCAACTCTCTCAGCCTGCCTTAACAGGGGAGTAGCTCCAGCCTTCTCGTCATCTTCGTGGCCTTCCTGTGGGTTTGCCCCAACAGGTCCATGTCTTTCCTGTGCTGAGTATTCGGCAGGCCTGCTTTGGTCCCCGGGGCAGTCCTGCCCATCAGAGTGATCAGAGTCCCGGAGAAGACGGACCTGGTGCCTCCCCACGCCAGGTGGGATGGGGAGCTCCCCAGACACCCACACCCCCGTCCCCCCATTCCCAGGCTATTGCCCCGCTTGCCACACGCACGCACAGACAAAGGACTCCGTTTTTTTAGGACGAATCAGCTGCTGGAGGTACCTAGAATTCCCCACTTGAACTACAGAGGGAGCCCGGGGCTCTGCTTTGGAGCGCAGGAGGCCCGGCGGCGGCGGGGGCTCGGTGCCCGTCCCCGCCGCGGGGCCGCGCGGCCGCCCGCGCTCAGAACCGCGACCCAGGTGCGACCTAAGCGAGCTTCCCTCTCCTCCCTGGGAAAACAGGACAGGGCAACACCCCCGGGCAGACCCTGCCACGGGGCAGAGACAGCTGTGAATATGCAGGGTGGTACACGCGGATTTAGTTGCCCTCTCGAGTCTGCTCCCGGTCTCATCGTGCACGTTGCACATTCGCCAGCTCTAATCATTAAACTGTCATTAGCATGTTTTGAGAACAAATGAAACCGCGGGGGTGCTGCTTCCAGCACCCTGAACGTAACGCGGTGAGATGGCTGGTCTAAATGGAAGCATAAACTTCTGCTATACCTTGGAAACTTCTGCTCTTTTTCTCCTTTGTTTTCCCTGTGAGGTAAATTATTTCTGTCTGATTTTATCCCTGGTGCAGATTCCTGTAAAACCTGAATTCAATTTGCATTGCTCATCTGTCTGCACATTTTGTAGCTTTTATGGCTGTATGCTATCATGTGCAAAAGCTTCAAGATTTAAACACCAGGAATGGAAACAATAAGAAGAAAGAGATATGTGTGAGAAATTAATCTGAAGCATAGAGTTTGTGGAGTTTTGTTTTAATTTTATGAGCATTCCTTGAAACTGAACCAGGGTTAATAATCTAAACCAAAAGCATACAAATTAGGTATTTCTCGATGTCATATTATCTCATATTCCTATTAAAATCTTCGATATTACATTCTTTTGTGGCTAGGACCAGAGGGTTCAGCCTGCTAAAAAAGAAAGATATCAGTAAAAATACTCATCTCCTTAACAAAGTGCATTCGAAGAAGATAATTCAGGTTCACACAGAGCTAAATATGCCTTATATTCAGTACCGTCGTGGCAGGTTAAAATATAGTTGAGATTTCTAAAGCGCAGCAGAGTAGGAACAAATCGACTTTATCAAATCAAAGCCATCTTTTCTTTAACTTGGTGGAAATTAAGGAAGAATCAGAATTAATTGGTATCTGGACCAGATGCAGATGACAATTTCTTGAATTACATCACCTCCATCTTATCTCTAATCTTTTAAGCCTTTTTTTACCCAAAGGGCCTTTTCAGACATGCTAAACTGGCAGCATTATAAGGCTGCAGCAGGACAATATTGCTATTCTAATGATTTATAACCAAATACTTTACTTATTAGCAAAGGCTAATACTGGATCCATCAGTCCAGACTCAAGTAAATTAGCCATTAACTTTCTGACATCTAGCATAAAACAACCAGTTAAGTCTGGCCATCCAAGCAATTAATTTGAGTTCTCTTTGTGGACACTGTGGGGATTTTAAAGTGGGCTGAAACTACTTGTGTATCTCTGTTGACTAATTTATATTAAATGCCCATTATTTAGACTGTTGAAGCTAGGAGAAAATTAACTCCTGTATCTTAGCTCTAGTAGGAGCCACTTCCACACAGGTACTTAAGTGTCTGCTCCTTCTGGTTCCAACGGGAGATACTTCAAGGTCTATGCTCCTACACTTTTCACCTTTAGATTATAAATTATTTCACAGAGGAAAACATCAACTTTGTTTCCAATTTTTATATGGGGAAACTAAGGCACAAAGGAAAATTAATTCTGTAAAATCCCATGAAGATTGGATCGACGATTCCTGTGAAGGGAAATTAATTAATCACTCTCTTTTCCAAGACTAAGAGCATCCAGGGGAACTGGTATACAAGAGATCCAAAATGGGAGTGGGAGCTGCACCCTGGCAAGTGGAACACTGCCAGGGGGCAGCCAGGACTGCTTCACAGCAGGAGGGGAGCTGAAAGTGGAGAGTAACAGCAAGCCAGGAAGAGGCAGTGTCCTCACTGGCAGGGCGACAGTCCCTTCCCTTGGTACCCAAGCAGAGCCGCTCTGGGGAAGCCAGGGTCACCTCAGAGTGCAGAGACTACCAGACAGGTGTGCAGAGGTGAAGCAAATCTGAGGATATTCAAGGCAGCAAGACAGGGCCAGTGAAGAAGTTCTGATGATCCACTGACAAATATTCCTTTGCACCATACATAAGTAAACTGAGGGCTTGTCCCTATCACTTGATAGTACAGATGCTGAAAGTTTAGCAAGCTTAAAAAACTGACAGGAAAAATTCATGGGGTTAAAAAAACCTAACCAGAGCTGTTACATACAGCTGTCCTATCTTCAGTGGAGGAAGTCTTGGCACATTGACTTATTGGAGCCTAAGTGGATTCATTCAGGAATATCAGTGATACATTTATTCCAATCCTATAATCTTCCCTAGGCTCCTGCCATCAGAACACCACTGAAGGCAGGTAGAGCTGTGGCACAGCACAGCCGGGTGTATGCCCTTGGCACAGCTCAGTGGTGGCTACCAACACCTCCTCACCTGGCCCACAGGTTGTGATCCATTGTACTCAACTCCTTCATTGTCTTAAGGAGAGATGCTTCAGAAATACCTACTCTACAACTGGGCTTCATATTCTGTGTTTGGAGGATTTAATCTATTCTAACCACTGGGGTTTTTTTCTTGTGTCTGAGCCTGTTTTGTCTGCCTGGGGTGATGACAATTGCACAGCCAAACTGAAATGTTGATATATCTACATAAAGAAAGTGTATGCATCTCTTTTTTTAACCGATTAGACCAATTCTTTTTATAGTTGTGATCCCACAATATTACCTGTCTATGAAAATGAATGTAAGCTTATCATGATTTTAGTTTTTGTTTATTTGGTCTATACTTTTTTTTTTGTTTTTTGAGGGGGGACACAGTAGTGTTCTTTTGTCCCCTCCCAATTCCTTCCAAATCCATTCACCAGATAAAACTACATCTGAAAGTCAAGAAGTCCAAAAACATTGCATTTTTACAATAAATAGGGACTGAAAAGACAGTTTGAAAACAGGGGAAAGGCTGCAGTGGCAATTGCTTCACTGCTTTTCTGGTGGCTCCATATTCTTCTGGATTTTTGCCATCTAGAAAAAGTGATCAGGTTGGATTTTTTTCATACCTTGGCTGATCAAAGAAGATTATGTATTTGTAAAGAGAGATTATAGAAATTGTAAATGGATATTCTGCTCCATTTTCCACCCAACTAATTTTTAAAAAGGTCAAAACTGTCTTCATCAAGAGAGGCATCATTTACAGAAATATCACAGATTTAAGTGTTTTATGTATGGTTTCTTTCTGAAATCAGAGGAAGAGATCTTAAAAGATACTCTATATACTCTCATCTATTTTGCTGCCAAGGCAAGTTTACTTCTACCACATATTTGCTAGTGCAGTGGTACTCAAATCACGGTGCTTGGAGCTGCTTCTGTCACAAACGTGAATCATCACTCACTCTTTCAGCAGTGACACCTTCTGCTCCCTATAGCCTAGAACAAGATTCTTCGAGGATTCCTACTAGATAGTTCAACCAAGTAAATTCAGAACAACAAGTATTTCTCTGCAATCCACACAGCTGCTTCTTGTCTTTTTTTGTTGTTTTTTTCTTTCTCTTTTGGTATAGCTCCAGCCAGGACCAAAACTGGGGATTACCACAAATTGTGTAGGACCAGACGCCAGGAGGTCCTCAAAGACTGTATCTAAGAGTACTGCAGGCCACAGGAGAAAAAGTGATGCTAATAAAATCCTTCACCTGGAAAGAGATCAAATACAACATGGATCACCGAACTACTTCAGTGCTATCCCAAAATTACTTTTGCATGTAGCATGAACTTTTAGGAAAAAAACCTGGAGGACATGCATGTTTCACCAATGAACTTATTAAGTTAGTCATTTTCATACTCATAGGAAACTGGTATTGATTCCCTGTGTGTCTTTGAGTGCTTGTTGGTTTATTTAAAAATGTTTGTGAGTCTTGAACTTAACATTATTCTTGTTTCTCATTATCAGTTAATTGTCATCATTAATCATTGTTTTCTTGATTAAAAAGTAACAGTCAGTTCAATACCATGTGATATGGATGACTAATCACAACTCAGGAGAAACAAAGAGTTGAAATAAGTGTTCATGAACAAGTTGTCATCTGTAATTTGTCCTCATAAACTAGTTGGCAAATACTTATGTGCAATGAATACTTCCATACAAATTAAGATGAGCTTGAATATGATTCATAAACAGGGAAAAATAGTTGAATTCATTTCATATTCATTTGCAATAAATAATTTGGACAAATACAGTTATCAGAGGGGGGAGCAGAAGGCCTTTATGGAAAGTATCTACAATGCAAATTAGTTGAAAATCACTTTTGTTATTGCCTTATGCTATCAACTTTTTTAAGTGCCAGGTGCCAATGTAATTTAGCAAGACTGTTCCATAACCCTAATAGCACTCCATCTTCAGAAAGTTTTGTCAGATTTTTTTCTCTCTGAATTATTTCATTGCTCCTTTTGCCACTTGATCTTCTCTTGTAGTCATAGGGTGGTAGATGGACTCCTTCATGCAGGCTGTCCCGCCTCTTGCTTCAGTGCACTTGGTCCCACCAGTATTAAATACTTTTTGAGCAGGATTCAGTTATCTGTATTAATGGATATTAATATGTGGCAATCTGAGATCTTTAGATGGGTAAAGAAAATGAGACAGAGCCTGTGGAGAGCCCATTGCCTACTGGAGAGGAGCTGAAGACCAACCACAATACCTTAAGCTTCTCAAGTAGTAGTAGAAACTTGCACAGGGGCAGTTGATGAGAAGAAGAAACCTTCATTGCCTGTAATGAATCTCAGGAAACCTCACCTGCATGTGGAAGGCATACTTACAAACCTGATCTTAAATGGCCTAATCTGGATCAGTACTCAGCCCCCAGAGAGACTCCTACTTCCATGCCATAGCATTTTTACATGCCACCTAAAAAAGCATTCTATCTTTGTATTTTCAAATTGATGTGATTTTTTTGCATTCATTCACACCTAAGTTAGGCATCTAAATTCATTGATTACATGGGGTTTTTGCTTTTCCCCAAATGCATCACTCTTTATTCCATTTTATCTTTTTCTTTACTATATTGACAGCATTTTTCCTCTATCCACTTGCAGCCTGGACACATTTCCCTTCCTATCATGGCATAGCAAGGTATTGTGGAAACAAGCTATGTGGTCTCTTAAAAAATTAATTAAGCTATTAGATAAGAGCATGGGTAGTGATGTACCAGATAATACATCATACACATCTCTGAATTAGAAAAGGACTCCTCCAAAAGCTTCCACAATTTAATTGGGCAAAAGGAAGTACTTTTGCTTGTATGGATCCTTACAATAGCCAAGTCAAGAACTCACCTGAGTATTTTGGTTTTAGAAAAGAGTGTGATCTAATCCACCTAACTTGGATACCTTACTTGTACCCCCATTTAAATTGCCAGGTGAAGCAGTTTTTCTATAAGAAGTTTCTGTATTCTCTAGAGAGAGGTAGATGCATGTTAAGACCTCTTGAGGAAGAAAACTGCTTTCCCAGGAGCAGGCGACTTGGTTTGCTGGAACTGTTCTGCCCCTGAAACCTTCAGGGTCATCTACTTCTGCCCTGTGAGTATCCAGCACTCTTCAGAAACCTACTGAAGCATGAATGGGATAATCACCCAAAGAGTCCGTGTCAATCAGCGCCTGAAACAAGCAAGTTGTGTCTCACCTTTCAGATGTGTTCAAAAATGCTTGTTCTTATATAGAGGCGGCTGTTACCATCTAGGTAGCTAGTGATAAATTTCTCTTAAGACACTAGTTCCATTTTTTTCACTGTGGAAGCAGCAGTTAGATTCTGACAGCATCAGTTACCAATTTGTGATATTTTTTTCCTTTTGAGCACAAGCACATTTGCTTTGTACATTTACCATTGCAAAAGTGCAAAAGTGATGTGATATCTAGACATTTTTTTAAAAAATCCTTGCTCTGATATGTTCTGTTCTATAAAGTTGAAATTATTATCACAAAAAAATTGATTTTCTAGTGTGAGCTTTAAGAGAAGAAAAGTATGTGAGTGAATGTGGGCACAAGTGAGAACCTCTGAGTGTGTATGTGTAATTTTTCTAGTTAGAGATATCCTGTTCAAAGCTACCTCCAGCACAGTGATTAGTAATACTATCCAAAGTGTAAATCAAGAGATACAAATAGAAAGAAAACATCTTGCCCACTTTGAATAGCTGCTACAGCAGATTTTTTTGTTGGCCTACAAATTACTCTAGTGTTTCTGCGGGAGTGAAATACATCATCTTTTACTATTAGCTATTATTGTTAAATGCCTGAAGGGACAGAGTTGTGTGTTTCTATTTCAATTACTCAAGCTACTTTACTGGATATGGATTGAGCTGATTTTACCCTATAAGAACAAATGCTGTTATTACAGTTAATGATTAAAATCCTGCTTGTACTCAGCTAAAATATAAATTAGCAGTTTGGAAGAACAGGCTTCAAGCTAAATAAAATTGCTTTGGGAGGCCAAATAATTCAGGGAATTACCAGTGGGCTATTCAGGCTTTCACCTCTATAGCAGGTCACTAATTGGATTTAGACCAGTTTCATAGTGGTAATGTGAATTTGGAAGTAAAATTATTATGTCTGCTGTGCAGCCTTCAGTGCCTAGTGGTCTCCATCAAATTCCTGGAAAGTTACTGTATCAGGATGGGCATGACAGAAAATTACTGACCCAGCCACGGTAGGTAGCATAGTCTGAGATGTGTCATATTTTGGAGCTGCCAGCTTCTCTCCATTAAATAGAAGTATCTAGATTACTAGCTCAGAGCTAGACTTTTTGGTTTTAGATATCTGAAATTATAGAAAGGTACAGAGTAGCTGGTTGATGAGAGAAATTTTGTCATATGCAGAAGTTGGATAAATGCTTTTTTCTTGAGTTTCTAGAGCTCAAAATTCAGAAGTTCTTTTCATAATATGAAAAAACAACAAAAGAAGTGCATACATAAAACAAGAGTAATACTGATATCTTCCTTGTCTCACCATGAAATACTGGATACTAGTAGGATGCTAATAATTTCAGACATAGCCTTTGTTTTCATTTTACTTTCAGGCTAAATTTCAAAAATCCACAGTGATTCAGGATGGAGGGCAGAATATAACCCTTCAATATATGGAACACATTTACAGCAGAAGGCGGGTTGGTCCATAATACTAAGAATTTATTACTTCTTTATCTGTTCTATCAGCTGATATGTCCTACTTTCCTCCTTCAATTTAGTACAGACTCATGAGTCAGGAAGGGCCCTGCAGGACTATTTTATCCCAGGGGAATGCCAGGACTTCATATCATATCTCTTCAAGCTCCTTTTGATTATAATTGCTTTGTGATTTCGTGCAAAACTTCAGCTCTAGTCTGTATTGTTCATGATATGAAGCTTTACTGGAACTAACCAAGCGGTTTGCTGTGGGGTTTGGTGGGTTTGGTTCAGCTAGTGGTAGCTTTGCTTGAAAGCTTACATCTTGGACACACTTTGGTACTGTGGCAAAGGGGCTCACTGGGTAGTCTGAGCTGTCAAGGTGTGAATGGGGAAAACATCCACTGAATGATACTTAAGTGGGAAACATTTGGTCAGTTCTCATTTCCTCTCCACCATCCGAGTCTGCTACTTTTCCCTGCCATATGGTGTGTGAGAATTATTTCTGAGCTTCTAGACAGGGACAAAGCATTTGAACTGTTCTGAGGCCACATCTTTTCTCCAAAACACTTCTAAACAAGGCTTTCAGAAATCTCTGTTGTAAAGGTTGAAGTGGGAATCTCTTAGAATTCAGTTTGCTCCACATTAGCAGAGGCGTTTTTCAGTTCTTTCCAAGCAAAGCAGTTTAAAGGAGCAAAACCAAAAAATACCTTGCACAGTACAAGCAAGAGCACATGAACATACTCAGAACTTGGTACCTGCATGGTAGGTAGACATTCACTGCTGATTGAAGAGGTCCAGCTATAGGCAGCAGCCTATTCTAAATAAAAACAGCATGACAATGCAGCTCTGTACAAACATGCCAAACATTCCTCAGGACTTCTGACAGCAGGCAGCCAATTACTTTGAAAAGAATGGGTTCTGTCTTATGACTGCAGCAGCAACACAAATGCATCTCCCTTGATCCCAACATCAAGGTAGAGCTTTGCATTTCCAATATTTTAATTCAATACAAAGCAAAGGTTTCAATGTTTTTGTGGGTTTTTTTTATGGTGAGTGGCAGCTTGTTGGATTTTTCTGCAATCAGATGTAACAGCGGCAGGGTTAAAAGAGGTATATAAATAATAGATGGCTTCTCTCACCTAAAGAGAGAGCTGCCAATTCTTGCCCTCCTTTTAATTTTGGGAAGGGAATATAATTTGAAAGATGACATATTTTTTCCCATCAAGTCAGAGAAGAAGGAAGCCTCCAGAAGAACAATGGTTGATGCCATAGCATGACTATCTGACAGGCTTGAAAAGCGACTGTAAAGTTGCCAACACAACAAGCCTTTTATCTTTGATGGTAGTATTTGAAGCATGTGGATTTCATCCAAGGAATAGGAGGAGATATATGATGTCCTCCCACCACCCCTTTTCTTACTGTTTTAATTATCATTATTTTTAAAAAATATATAAATACTCACAAAATAGACATCCCTGAGTTTTTTAATTCCTCTAAATGAGTTACAGGAGTATCATCACTACACTGCTGAACTTGGCTTTATTCCTAACATAAAAATACATTACTCTTTTCAAATGTCTTTGCCTTTCTACCTATTTTCTGAGTAAATGGATAGCCCTACATGCATTTAAATTTCTTTGGAAGTTTACTCACAGACCCATTCAATTAATGGGAAAGCTTGCCCCACATACTAATACAGCTAAGGTCTTCTTTCTATGTGAGTTCCAATCACCGGGCTTTGCTGAGCAGGCTGTAGCTTTCAGCACTCAAAGAGACACACCCAAGACCCAATTACAGCCTGGATTTGTGTGTTAAAGTAAGTGGAATGTGGTTAATTAAAAGTTTCCCCCTGCTCCTGTGTGAGCACGGAGCCCGTGTTGGCAGCCCGCATCTGCGCACATTCCGCTCTGGCGGTGTCACGGGCGAGGCGAGGCTGCGACATTCTCCGGGGTGCCTCGCTCCATTCAGATGCAGCAGGGCTTCCCTCTGAGTACAGCCAGGTGATTTGGTTCTTACACTACAGCCTGCCAGGACAAAGGGGACGGTGCACCTGAAACATGGTGCCCTGCTAAGACCAGAGCACTCTGACAGCTGCCAGTGTGCAATTCGGAGACAGAAACCTGATCCTGGCTTAAGCTTTGGATTTCCCTTGAGGAGAAGGCCTCCACAACAGCTCTCTTCTGCTCAACATCTTACCCAGGAAATGGTAAAGCTGAATTCAGTGTCTTTCTCAGGCTAACAAGGTTTGAATTTATACCTCCCAGAAGTACTGGAGGGTACATGAATCTGCAGGCTCACCTGGGTAGAAAGATGCCTTCACATCTGTTCAAGCTGAATTTTTGTGCAGCTAGGCATGCAGAATTCATGGCATTCAAAGGAAGAACAGCAGAAGAGCCCAATTCTGTACCTGGGAATAAAAACAACTGTGTATCCAGATGTGTTAACAGGGTGCTCTGTTCACATTCTACCCTACATTGGCACTGAAGGGAAAAAGTCATCCAGCAAAAAGAAAGAGGCTTTTTCTTCCCCTGGTGAGGCACCTAATACCTAAGGTGGATATCTGCTCTGTCTCACCTCTTCTGTCTCTGTAAATTTTTCACACCTGCTTTAGAGAGGAAGGATGTAGGGGATCTTCTTAAGATTATTTCTGACTTATAGCAAGGATGTCCTTCTCAACTGTACAATCCCTTATCTTAATCTGAACAATGTGAACCTTAATTTAAATCCTTGGTCTTCTACTTCCTGACCAAATGCCCCACATTTGGTGGAGTCAATCATCATTTGTAGATTAAATTCCACAAGTTCTTAGCTGAGGTCAGTGTCATCCAAACAACTTAATCTTGGAGCCAGCAAACTTAGTAATTAGATCTTATGAGAGAGGATATAGATGCTTCCATAAGTGGTCTAAGCCAATATAAAGTCTTATTGCTCTCAAAAGACTGATTTCAGCCTGTGCTCCTCATGCCTGCTTCTCAGCAAGCAGGTGGCCGTATGGTTGTCATCTTGGTGATCTAGCTGACCACATACAGCCACAGAAGTGCCTGTGCTCACACCAACATTTCATGGCTCCATGTGCCCATGATAGGAGGGACAACAAGCAGGAATGGGCTTCCTTTTGTGGCACACAGACTGGCTTAAACTGCCTGTGTCCCATCATTTAATATAAACCAGCAATTATAACTACTGGACCTCCATCATAAGAAGCACACACCAAGAGAGTTTGCTCCAAAATGTCAGTGACATTCTGGGACATAAGCAGGAGCTTTTCAATCAAGTCCAAGCAGCTTAGAAGGAGTTTTCTGTGATCACTGCCTCTATTTGGCCTTCCTACATGATACTTTAAGTGCCTGGAGGTGTTATCTTGAATTTGAATCCTCTATGGAATAAGGAGAGTTAAAATGGGATTATTGGCACACTTCATGCATGGCAGCAGTATGCTGACCTATCCAGGCAGCAGGAAAAATATGTGAAATATTCCCTTTACAGCTTTAAAAGTAAAAGTTCTCAGGATAATCTGTGATTTCTTTTACAAGAACTTAAAGAGTGCATCACTGAGACCAAAGGCATGTTTAACCCAGTTCTTGTTTTTGACAGCAACCAATAGCAGAGGCATCAAGAAGACATTAGGAAAGAAAGAAAAAGCACATCAATAGCAAACCTTCCCTGTTTCCCTCTGTCAACAGCTTAGGGTCTTCTTCAGCCACAGGTTATAACAGGTGCTCATGTTTGACGTTCATGTTTGACATATTACAAGGCAGCAAGAAATATTTCCACCCCAAATCTGCCCTCTGCCCATTAGTGTTTGGCTCTGGGATCTCCCAGTATCCCTATTGATGAGTTTCATTGTTTAATGATGTGAAAATACAGAATTTGTTTGTTATAAGTTTCCCAGGCAACTTCAGTGGATGTTACACTAATTATTGTCACTTCTCTTTTTCTACAGATTTCACTTTTTTTCTATACCCTTTTCCCCTGTAGGTCCTTCCCCAGACTTCAGTCTACAGACTTCTACAGCTGGGCCAGATTTTCAGCTACCATTGATAGTGCCTGGGAATATTTTCTACCTCTTTGTTTTGTCCGGGTGTGATGATGAACATTATGTATGAGAAGGAACTGTAAATTATCTGTAACCGAATCCTCACAACCAAGAGCCCTACCGACTCAGCTGCAAATTCAGGCACTCTTTCTTCTCTCACTTCTAGTCCTGTAGCTGTTAGACACAAGTGTTATAAATGCCAAAAGATTTACCTCTTCACTTCTCTCCAATGCCCCATCTGTTTACTTAGTTTTGCCTGGGATCCTCCTTTGGAGTGAAACAACTTACTTGCTGCTAAATTTGTTTCTTCCGGCTCTTACCCTCCTCATTAAGGTCTCAGCAATGGCACAGGTGCAACTGCATCCAGTTCAGTCCTTCTCTGGTGTTTTAGACAGCAACAGCTATCTCCAGATTATTTCAGATGCTTGAAATACTAGAGCTACAACGAGCCCAGAAGAGCCTGAAGGCCAGCACAGAGAGGCTTAGCACTGAACAATATGATTGCAGGACATTGACTTTGGCTTTGACTGCAGGCACTCCTGTATGTGGATGCTGCTGTGATCTCAGAGCAGGAGCAGAAAGAGCCCTCCAGGAGTGTCTGCTACTGCTTTTTTTCTGTGAGGCAACCTTGATGTGAGTCTCTGAAACAGAAGACTGAATCCAAGCCTATTGATTCCCGGATCAGTGCTCCAGTCTCGAGGTTATTTCTACCTCTCTGAGCTCTGTATTTTGTGCAAAGTCCATCCTGCCAGCTAGGTGGCTCAGATCATGTCTGACAGACCTGGCACGAGGATGCAACTGCCTTTACAAGTAGTAGATAGACTCAGACCCGCAGCCTCTAGGCATCTGTGCAAGCAGAATTTAAACCACAGAGGAAAAGGGGTTCTTGCAACTGCTAAGAGAGGTAAAAAAACTCAGAAACTGAATCCCTCAGTTAAGAGCTCAGTGTTTAAAATACAAGTGGCAAGTGGTGTCAAACTACCATTTATTTTTTTTATAAAAACTCTCATCAATTTAGGATCGTACGTATATAAAGGGGAGGGAGGTGATCTGTCTATATATGTGTACCCAATTTCTGTGCACATAAATCTATTACATATACATTTTATATTTGTGTACATGCAATACATATACATGTGTAAGTATATATGTATGCATATACACGTGTGGGCTTATGTGCATATATACATTAATGTATACGTACATTAACAGAATAGACTTTCTCACTTGGCTATTTAAGGCAAGATTTCTGAAAGAAAATTAGTGCCAAAACCCCATTAAATTTTCTGACTTACTCTCTCTGACTTCTCTTAAAACTCAAGATTCAGCCAACAAATATGGTCACAAAACCTTCTACATTCCATTCACAGAACATCCAGCCTCATCTTCCTGAAGTCTTCATCTGAGCCTTTTAATTTTTCTTTTATTTTATTTCTTTTTCCCACTTTTTCTTCAATTTCTCTTCAGATATTTTAATCAGTTATTATTAGATATCATTTTTTATCTAGGCTATTCTTCATGTGTTTTCCATAATATTTGCATTTGTAGTTCTGATTTCCATCCATCAATGGCAATTTGGGTATAAACTCTGCAGAAGTGACAGGAGATACTACATCATCTCTGGATGTCTCATTCCAGTTTTCTAAGCTGTGGACTTCATCTCCTTATGTCCTGGAGTCAATGGAAAGTATTAAACCCCTTCCCAAGGGAACAGGGGACATTAGTTCTGGAAGTGCCTACCTGTTTTCCATACGCACAGTACCTGCAGAGCTGTGTCATTTCACTTAGACCCCTACAGTGGGATGCATAAAGCAGAGCATGACAATTTTTAGCTGTCTTGATGACAGTAACTTTTATTCTGAACTGAAATCTTAGACTGAAAACAGGTTTAATTAAAACAGTGAGAGCTTGTGTGTAAACCAGCCCTTAGGCACCTTCACAGAGTCATATAAATCAGAGCCAAACAAGACACGTTATGTTTCTGAATGCATCTGCCTGTCAGAGGCAGCCCACCCGTGCAGGATATCTTGTAGCATTTTATTCAGCCTAGTTTTAAAAGCCCAAATCATTCCGCCATTTATTCCAACTTGCACAATACACTCAGAGCAAATGCCCTGACTGCTTAAGGTCATTTAAAAACCCTGCAACACTGTACATAAAAATTGCTACCAGCAGTATCCTACTCAATTTACAGACAAGATATTGCAACACTAAATAAATTCTTTTTACAGTTTCAGCTTGTTGCGGTGCTTTTATTTATTATGACTGCTACGATTTTATAATAACACTTTTATTGTAGTTGTGTCTGTTTATCACAGAAGTCTAAATACATTGCATAGGGAAGTAGGTAATATCGTTCCTTTGTAAAGGACTGGGGCACTGCTGCCATGGCAGTGCAGAGCTAGAACTGAATACCAAGTCAGCAGCACAGTTAGGATCATATTTGCTCTACTTGAACTTCAAGATTCAGCTGTGTTATAATGGACATTTTGAAGTAGCAACCATGTTCTACTACTGCCATGAATAAACTTCAATGTTCCCACAGAAAAACTAATAACATGGAACAGATGAGAGAGGACAGACATGATTTATTTCTTTAAAATAGTTTGGGGGAACACATCGGAAATGACCTCCCCATCCCTGAAGAACCAGTACAATCCACTCTCTGCCATCACAGACCTAACAGCCATTTGGCTTCCAGGAGATCTGGCAGAGACTGGAGTCATGCCTCAGGTGGGTTTAGGTTCCTCTGCAGCTTTGTGGCATCCCTTACCTTTCAAAGACACTCAGACACAGAAAGGGGAAAAAAAATACAGAAACTAAGAAAGGTAAAAATGACATAAGATACCTCATCAGGTGCAAGGTCTGCAGGAAAGAAAGAATCTCTGCCTAGGAACTGGTGTAAACTCATGCAACTCACACCATAAGTCTGCTGGGTGGACCCCAAACACTTCTCTACATCCCATTTTCTGGCACAGACTGTAAACTTAGAGATTTTACTGGTGGACACGTTTGTAGCTGTATATCAAAACAGATCTACAGGGCCAAACTACACCATAACACATTACTTCTCTCACAAGATTGCCACAAGTTTTAACTCATTTCCTCTTGTAAAGGAAAATTTTGGAAAAGCAGCAGTAAAAAAATAAAAAAGCCATTGATACAACTAGAAAAGAAAAAGAGTGCTCTGAAAACACATGGATGTGAAAAGAGCTGTTTCCAGCAATCATGCAGTGCCTCTGCCATTTATCCACTTCTCTGTCTTCCTCTCTTTCAAGAAGCAGGTGCCCAGATAGATTTGCTCATGCATTCAGATTCCATGTTTCTTTTCAAAACTCTCATCATCAGGCACCAAAAAAAAAAAAAAAAAAGAAAAAGGAGAAAAGAAACCACACCTAGACTTCACAAGGCACTGATGAAAGGCTTTTCCTTGATAGTCAGAGAGGTATAATGAAGGGGGTAATTAAAAAAAAAAGAGGTAGGATGTACTTCACAGTAGGGCTCCAAATAAAAATGGAGTCTGCAAAACCCGAAAGGGATGAGAGGTTGCCATTTTAGTGCATCCTGCAGCACTGAATGAGCACAGAAGCTGTTTATCCTTGCAAATGCTCAGAGAGGAAATTATTCTTGCAAATAAACAGTCTCCGAGCCATGGCTTAAGACAGCGTGTAAGGGTGCATATGTTTGAGTGCAGTCATTCCAGATTTTGCATTACTTGCGTTGTAGCATATTGTGACCTACATTAAATGGTTTCCATACACTGGCCACAGAACAAGCAGGCTCCAGTGACAGAGCCCAGCATGCAGACAGCTCCATTTCATTAAGAAAGCAGTACAGAATGCTACAGCTTTGCTGTTTGCCATTTAAAACAGCAATGTACATCTGCTGCAGTACAGACATCACTGGGGAATATCAGCTGGGTACTGCAGCACCATGAGAGGGGTTAGAGGAGTCTGTGCTCCTGCCTAAGGTCCCCATCTCAGCTGACTTCCATCCCAAGATGACAGTGCACCTCATAGTGCCATGTGGCAGATCAGATGCTAGTGCCCTGCTGATGTATCTGCAGTGTTTCCGTTTTCCACGGAAGCTCGCCAGTGGAGGTCAAATACCAAAGGCCACAAGGACCCTCCATGTATTTATAGTCACACATTCACAATACCATACAAGAGGCAATAAACCTCTGCACCTAAGCTGGCTTACATGGTTCCAGCTCAAAAATGTATGGGCAAAAAACCTACTAACCCCTTAAAGAGATAACAGGGAGTACATGGCAATAGTAACAACGTCCACGTGCTAGTCCACAGACCTTGTCCATGGGAGGGACTGCGAAGAATTCTAAATCCAAGTTTTACAGAAAAGAAACTGAGATGGCTAAAGCTAATTGATTTTCCTGCACTGTAGCACAGATATACTAAAAATGAAATATAGTCCTTCCTATGTTTCTTTATATTGGAAAGAAATAAAAAATAAGTGGATGTGGACATGAATATATACAGAATAAAGTGCATATATATCTCTCAGACATACACAAACAAATGAGTAGAAAATAAGCCTGTATAAGAAGAAATAACTGTGTAAATTTAGAAAATGCCAGCTCTAAAATTCCTCCTGTGACCTTCTATCACTTTAAAGATGCAGCCTTCCATTGCCACAGAAAATGCTAGATTTTTCTCAGGTGTCAATAACGGCTGTAACTAGGAGTAAATATGGCTATAAATGCCATTTATATGCAAAGGGTCAGAAGTGATATTGCATGAGTAAGTTTAATAATAACTCTATTTATTCCTAAATACTGACCTTGCAATCTTATTGTTCATTAAATGTGTATGTTAAATGCAAAAAGGGTCACTTTCTGTATTTACACAAATGTACTTACCACTTTAATGGAATAAGTACCTTTTGGACAGACTGGAAATACAAGGTCACCATCAGCTATGTGTTATACAGCTGTTCAGCTGTGTTATTTATCTGTGTATAGATCCAAAGCCTCCTAAGTGTGGTCTGTGGGATAGTTTGAGTCACTTTCTTTGTCCAAATGGTCCATCTGACATGTCCCTCATCACACAGGGTACCGTATGCTGGGCTATGCTCTGAGGATTTGGATCAGATGTTATCAAGCCCTCACATTCAGTTTGCTTCTGCAAAGTGAAAACAAACACCAGCATATCCATTTGGACTCAGCTGTGGTATTTCTATTTACCACATCAACTCCAGGCAGCCATCATAATTAGCAACCTCGTGAAGCTTATGCAGCATTTGGCTTCCTCCTGCCTGTTTGAGCAAATGGAAGGACATTTGGTGTGAGTGGAGCAGGCGGGGAGCAGCTGGGGAGGTGTCTGCGTTCCCACCTTCATGCAGGGGTTCAGAGCTGCCTTTCTCCACCCCACCAGCTCAGTGCCTCTGATGACCCTGGACCAGGCACAGGGCATCTCTGTGAATACGACAGTCATAACCCGCTCCTCTCTCCAGTATCCAGACTCCTACACTACCATGCTTTGGACACTGTCTGCAATGCCAGACATTTGATTTTACAGTTTTGTCATTTCTGACCCTCAAAAAAAAAAGATTGGTCTGAGCTCACTTTAACCCAGGGAAAATTCCCTTTTCTCTGCTGACGCTTTTTGTTAGCCATCGTAGACGGACAGCAGAGATCTGTGATGTGCACAGTGTTGTCCTTCAGGCTAGGAAGGTGTGAAAGGTGCCAGGATGCACTACACAATCAAAACCTTTGGAAGCAGATTGTCCTGTTCCAGTGGTCCAGTCTTTCTGCTGCTCCTTATAGTGATTGACTGTACTCCTTGTTCACCAAGGAGACCGTAAAAAGAAAGACTTTTAATTTTCAGCAAAGACTATTTAATTTTGCTTTTAAGAAGGCATTGCAAATGGAAGAGAAGTTGCACGTCAGAGTTTGCTGCGAGGAGCAGTTGTGAAATCTAGGATTCATAATGGCTGAGCAATGGAGGGTTTGTAATTGTTGCACAGACAACACTGTCACCGAAGGTTGAGGTACACCTGATACTGCCTTATTGCAGATAGTGGCAATAAGCAATTTTTGAGGACCTTTGCAGTCAAACATTTCTAACATTTTGTCATCTTCCTGTCTGTAAGCTTTGTTTAGCTGATCCTGACGAATTTAGCAGAAAGTTTCATCCATGACACCACCCGCCCCTTGTTCCACAGTACACTTGAAAACAGAATGCCACCCAATTCAAACTCATCACTAAAATAATGCATCTATCTCCTACGCAATGTCAGTGTGAGGAGGAGAAATTCCTAATGAATGTCTCCAGATCCTCAAAGGATGTCAGAAACAACACTAGCCCATTTTTCTTCCAAGCCCACATAAAACTGAGAGGCTATGGTTCTGCAGGGAAGTGGGATGGATATATATCTGTTTAACAAGGACAAGCAGACAGTAGAAGGTAAAAAGTAGGGAACAAAATAACCTTTCAGCAGTGCAATTTCTGAGAAGTCTGTTCTGTCAGGAACTTGAAGAACAACATACGGGGACAGTTTCTCCATGGTGCTCTGAGAATGGAGTGTTAATCAGAAGACTACTTGCAGCTTGTCAGCTAGTCACTGAGCATTGCATGTATGAGAGTTTGGGACAGTTTTTGTGATTACAAAATCCACTGTTAGCTTTCACCACATAATTTTACAGCAGCATCCCAAATACCACACAGAGCAAGTCCAGCATGGCCATACGAAAATATTTTGTTGCATATAAAACCTTCATCACCTTCATAAATTTCGTTCCATCACCACCCACACCCTGCAACTCCTGATTCTAGAGGGATATAGAAGAAATTGCAATCAACTGACTGTGGGCATGCTTGGTCTTGTTTGGCACAACATACTCAAGGGTGAGCATTCTTGCTAGGATGCTGACCTTGAACTACAGAAAAAAAATCGTATTTTAGTATTTACGTAGACAGATCCTTGCTGGATAAGGTGAGCAGAACACTGAGACTATATGCCTCCTGTCTCTAGCAGTAACATGAGAATATGGATAATCCTGCAACATGTCTTCAAAGTACAGTGGAGTTAAAATTTAATAGCTGTACATCACTCTTTACATAAATCACAGGAGTAAATAAACCAGATCTTTCTCCCTTTCTATCTCAAAAGCCAAACAACTATCCTATCACATATACCTACCCCTTCTTTGCAAATCCCATATGCCTTCTCTCCGCCCAGAGTGCGTTTCCTCAGGAATGTCTCTTTTCCCATATTTCTTCAACATTGCCCCAAAGTAGAATAATTATTTTTCCTCAAAACAGATAAAGATATAATGATGGCTTTACTATACACAGAAGTGATGCTGCAATTTCTCTATCATTTTCAGGATGTTAATAATAAAAATACATGCTTCTACTGCAACCATTATGCCACTGCCTCTTGCCTGTGCTGTGATGACAGGCTGATTTAGACACTATTCCCAGGAAGATGAAAGAGTGAGGGGAAGTTGTAAAATGCAGGTATGAAATCTGAAATTTCAGAAATTCTTATGGTGACAGTGAGTCCTTGCAGTCTTAGGAAGAGTGAGGTTTCTAGCAGCTGGGATTGCCAGGCAAAGGTGGGTTGGGTGCAGGAATCAACTGCACCATGGGTTTGTTGGTCACTGCACATCAAGCCCATCACATTGAAGCCAAGGTCAAACCAGGACTTCAAGCCAGAAAAGCAAGGTCAGCGTCAGCAAACTTAGGGACTGCAATTTAGCTAAGGCAAGGATACAGGACAAGGACTGAGCTTAAATCACAGGATCACGGGATAATTCTGTTTGGGAGCAACCTCAGGAGGTTGTTAGTCCTACCTCCTGCTCCACGCAGGGTCAGCTATGGTGTCAGAGAAAGTTGCTTGGGATTTTATCCAGCCAGATCTTGAAAATTTACAGGGATGAAAACTGTAGGGTCTTCCAGGAAACCTCTTCCACTGCTGGACTGTCTTTATTGATTCTCCTCACATGCACTCTGAACCTGTCATTTTTCACCAAAAGCCTGTTTTCTCTCATCCTATCTCACACACTACTACTACTGGCTCTGTCTTATCAGTGCTTCTCATAGGTGCTGGGGCCTTCTGTAAGGTCCCCCCACATCCACCTCATCTCCAAGCTGAACAAGTCCAGCTCCCCCAGCCTCTCCTCACAGGGCACGTGCTTCAACCCCTGACGATCGTAGTGGCCCTGCTAAACTTGCTCCAGTTTTTCAATTTACTTTCCTGTACTGGGATCACAAAACGGGTTGCTGTACCTAGATGTGGTCTATTGAGTGCAGAGTAGGGGAGAAGGTCACTTCCCTCAGTTTACTGACTGTGCTCCTGTTCATACAGTCAAGGAGGCTTTTTCCCTCTGTGCTGCAGGGCTCATGTGCAGCCTGCTGTCTGTCAGGTCCTCATTTCATAAGGCTCCTGTCAGCCCATTCCACCAGCCTGTCTTGGTGCATCCCTCTGGCTCTGCCCTTGAGTATATTGACAGGTGCCTCCCGGTCAGGCTTGATGAGGTCATTGATAAACATGTTACACAGGTCAGGTCTCAGGACAGAGAACTGATAAACCTCCCTGAAGATGTGGTGGTACAAAGGAAAAACACATAGCTCAAGGAACTCCAAGCATCCCCTGCAGATGATCCACATCTTGGAAAATTGAGGAATTGCCTGACAACAAAATGACAAGCAAAACAGAAAAACAGGGAAAAAGTAAGATGGAAGAAGGAAAAAGGAAAAATAAGAGAGGCAACAACAGCCAAACTTCTGAGTGAAGAGGTCTGAAATAAAGAAGCAGAATGTGTGGTTGAAGAGATAGTCAAACCAAACAAATAGAAACCTACCACCATGCCCAGGGGGTTTTGTACCACACCTGATTCAGGTAGCATTAACTCAGTGCATATTCTGGCTGTCACCATGGCTTAAGTATAGATGTGATTGCCAAGCAGACTTTATCACATTTTCCTGAAAACACTGATGACTTTCATTTGAAGGTCACTTTTTGAATATTTAAAAAGTAGCATGACAGTAAAAGGCTTATGAACATAAAAATAATGGTCTTGTATATACAACTTCATGTATTCACATTCATGACAGAACATTTAATCTTGATGAACAGGAGGAAATCCTCCACTGGTCTCAGATACATATAAGATATTTTTATTTCATTGACTTTATAAATGTCTGAGTTCGGGTGAGCTCATGATTTGAGACTCCTTTTATAGTCAGTAGACAGAAATGAGCACATCCAGAGAGTGATTTATTAGAGCAGTCTTAAATGCAAATCTCCTCTGGAGACTTCAATTTCTCTCTTCAATTTCAGTGAAGGGAAGGTCGTGTGACTAGCTCAGACTTGGTTACCTGACTTAGAGCAGAAAGTAAGGATCCTTCCCCCTGTAATTACACAGACCATTGGGAATCCCACCTGAGCCTTCCTGAGAACAGTTGATTCTTGTGGGAGCAAGATTTTTATTGCATAAGACTATAACAGGATCTAAATCCTCCTGTCTGCTTTTTTTCATTACCTTTGGTTTACAGACACTGCTCTAAGATATTAAGTCTTAGAGATAGTGGGGAAAAACTTGAGGAAAGATGTTGTGCAAGCAGCACATTTCAAAAATTAATACCAGAGATTTCACTAAAGCAAAAAAAAATATCCCTGGCTCTTCATACCATAGCACCAACTTGCATCCCATGGTTGTAGAGCAGCAAAAGGAAGGCAAAAGCATTAAAATCACTCATGAACAACTTCAACATGATTTTCACTTATTTTTGATTCTGTGTCAGAATACACCTGTCCAGACACATGTAGACATCCTGTAGATGCTCCAGAGAAACGACGATTGTACTGCCACCTTGGAAAAAGTAGGAATCCCGAGTGTCTTTGAGATGCATGTGCCCAGAAAAACAGAAATGGAATTCACTTGATCACAGCTAGAGATCTACCACAGATGTCTCAACATCTGAACTAGGCTTGTTTTGTACTCAGTGGAGAAAAAGAGATATTTTCTGGGGAACTTCTGAGCTCGCAAAAAAGCAGACATCTAATGCTCAAGTCTGTTGCACATATGCAGGTATCTAGTGCCATTTCAGGTGTCCTAGAGGGACTGCAGTATCCAATGGGGTTGTCACATATGACAAAGGACCTATGTCCTCCTGGAATAGGAGCTAGTAGCCAAGTGGGAGTATCTTAAACTGCAGCAGGTGCCACAATAATGTAGGCACATTGAACTGGACTTTTACATAGCGGGGATGGAATTCAGGTCCAGAATGTAGAAGCATGTTAGACACTTGAAATCAGCTGGTCACCTGTAGGTATTACTTTTAGACTGAGACTATTAGCTCTCAAGACTCTACTGTATTGACAAGATCTTCATCCATTGTAATGGAGGCTTAGACACCTCACTTGCATGCAAACACATGCCTCAATGTGCATCCACTCTTAGAGTGACATCGAGTTGTCTAAATGCCATAAAAGATGCCATAGGACTTCCAGCTGCTCCAGGAGAACTTGCAACTTTCATTGTCTTTTGTAAGTCAGACCCATATGGGTGTCTGAGATTCCTTCAGGCACCTCAGATTGAATTAAGCACCTGTATTTTAATGACTGAATTGAACTTGCAAGTTAATGTGACCGTTTCCAAGCCCAGGGTTCACAGCAGGGGAATACCAACACATCCCTCAGCAGGTGATGTACCTGTACTACAAAAACAGTCTGGCACCTCCTCTATGCATGCACACAGGTGAGACATTAATGATGAGCTGCAACAGCAGCAATGGTTGGACAGCAGCAAGAGAACCTTAGGTACTCCTCACCCTTCCACATGCAAGGTAACCTGGAAGAGGAAGGATTTGTCCCATCCCATTTCAGAAAACACCAGTATCAATTTGATACAGATGTGAACGGGGCACTGGAGAGAAATGGATGCTATTAGGGCGGAGTTCACCCAACATTTTCTTTGGCATAGCGTCCTTTTTGCTCCGCAAGTGCCAGCTTCCCTTCCCTGACTTCCAATGCAGACTACATGACCTGTTCACATGTAGATATCTGTACTGTGAATATCAAGATCTGGTCACATCCCACACTGGAGGACACAAGAATCTCTGCAGCAAGGTTGCCTCATGCTTTGTCCGTCTCCTAGGAAAATGGATAAACTGGCTCAAAGAAACTGTTTGGAAAGTCTCCAATAGATAATATTACCTACACTTCTCCCAGTGCTGGACTGCCCCATGAAGCAGATCTGCTTCTGCCTCTCACTGAAGTGCTTTTACTTCAATTTTTTCAAGAAATGTTATAGAGGATGACAGCTTTTGAGGAAGGACTTTGAGAGACAGAAATACATACATATAATCTCTGTGCGTATATGTATATGCTTTTTCCCCACCACTCCACAATTCTACCCAATTGTTTTTAATGGTCCAAAGTTACAGGAGTTTCATCATTTCCATAGGAAAGCTATTCTAACATTTATTACTTTACAAGTTCACTCGATAGTTACTCTGTGCTTAGCCTATATTTTATTTCTGTGAGAACTGAAAATGTATCAAAAGCCAACAGTAAAATAGAAGGAGAGAAAAAAGGAAAAAATGTGTAGAGGCATACAAGAAAGAGCTTGTGGCATATGCATGAGTGTAAAACTTCAAGAAAAAAGTTAAATTAATGAAGGTAGTTCACAGTTTAAAATTAATTTTTTTCGCATTTCCTTTTCTCAAAGGTTCCTCTTCTGTATTCCAAATATAAATGGTGGTGGGATTATTTAGAAACCAAGTACATTATAACTAAGGCCTATAGCAACCTCACTGAGCAGTGAAATTTGTTGTCTCCCTCTGATCCTCAGATTATGGAGATGAGGGGAAGAATGTACATCAGTAAGATTCCCTACCGAGATAGCTTTTCACTCTTTTCAGTAAGAAAAAGATCAAAGGGAAAATAGCTAATTAACATACCAAAGGAGACAAAACCCCTAGAGCTTTATCGTTGTTGCAATCCAATAATAAACAGCCAAGTACAAAAAAGATTATTTGATAGTGACACACAGAATTGAAAGCCTTTGAAATGTCAGCTTCTCAAAAAAATATTTTTGGAAGGAAAAAAATATCCATAATTATACAGAATAATGCTTAAGCATTGGGGAGTAGCTCTTCACTCCTATGAGAGCTTGCTTGTAAAACTACTGTGCTTAAGAACAACAGCTTGGGTTGCCTTTATTTAAAGTAAAATAAATTTTAAAAAATACCACACAAAAGGCTTCAAATTCCTTCCTAAGCAAACACTCAATTCTTTCATAAATTAAAAATTAAGTACAGTTGTACTTGTTCTATTAAAAAATAGCATCAATCTCCATTCCCAGACAATCTTCCTGCTTTTACAGGCTTGAGGGCAGTGGGACACCAAGATTTCAAATGATGGCTGTATAGGCTGGTGAACTCCTATTCCATGCTGTAAGTTCTAGGTAGTTTTAGAAAGCCAGAGGCAAAAAAGACAAATTCATGTAGCTGTAAATCATGTGAAACTCTTCTCTGGGGAAAGCAACTGCTCAGACTACATGGATGCATCAATACCAATAAAAGAAAAAGGACTGGGGCATGGGCCCAAGCATATTAATTTGCAGGTGGTTTCTGTGGCACACTTCTGGCTCAGAGCAGCTTTCTTTTCACAGCACTATTAAAAAATTAACACCATTCTGAGGCCATTCACAACAGATACTTGGGCACAAACAGCCTGAGTTTGGGGATAATTTTAGCTGCATGGACAGGAACAGTTATAGAATCACAGAATGATTTAGGTTGTAAAAGACCTCCAACATCGAGTCCAACCTTTGACTGATCACTGACTCATCAGCTAGACCAGAGCACTGATGGGATGTGCCTACAAGTGTTGAGGCATCTGGCTAATGTCATTACTTTCAATTACCTTTAAATTATCATGGCAATAGGTACAGGTACCCGAGGAAGGAAGGAAAGTGCACATCATTCCTGTCTTCAAAAAGGGCAAGAGGGGTTATCCAGGGAACTATAGGCCAGTCACATTGATCTCTGGGAAGGTGATGGAGCCACTAATCCTGGAAACTACATACGGGCACAATAAGGACAAGAAAACCATCAGGAATAGGCAGCATGGATCCATCAAAAGGAAGTCATGCTTGACCAACCTGATAGGCTTCTATGATGAAATAACTGTTCCAGTAGATGAGGGAAGAGCAGCAGATGTTGTCTACCTGGATCTCAGTAAGACTTTTAATGGTGTCTCCCTTAAGATCCTCCTAGAGAAGCTGATGAAGTATAGGCTGGATGAGCAGACTGTGAGGTGGGTTGAAAACTGGTCGCATAGCTGGGCCCAGAGGTGGTGGTCAGTGGCGCAAAGTCTAGTCAGTCCAGACATTAATTGGCACTGTACCCCATCTTGTCACTCTGGGCTACAGGCTCCAATCCTGTTCAGCATCTTCATCAATGATCAGGATGATGGGACAAGGTGTGCTCTCAGCATATTTCCCAATAACACAAAACCAGGAGTGGCTGATACACCAGAGGGTTGTGCTGCCACACAGAAACTTCAACAAGCTGGAGAAATGGGTTAACAGGAACCTCATGAAGTTCAACAAGAAATGCAAAATCTTGCATCTGGGGAGGAACAACCCCAGTCAGGAGCACATCCTGGAGGTCCACTCAGCTGGAAAGCAAATTTGAATGTGGACACCAGGTTGAGTATGAGCCAAGTGAGACCTGGTTTCAAAGAAGGCTAATGGCATCCTAGGCTGCATTACACGAAATACCATTATCGGATGGAGAGAGCTGATCCTTACCCTCTATCCACCACTGATGAGTCCACACTTGGAGTACTGTATCCAGCTCTGGGCTCCTCAGTATGAGAGAGACATGGGCATACTGGTGAGGAGAGTCCAACAAAGGGCTGTGGGGATGACTGAGGAACAAGAGCACCTCATGTACAAGGAGAGGGTGACAGAGATAGGACTCTTTAGCCTGGAGAAGAGAAGCCTCAGGGGGATCTTATCAAGGGATATGAATAACTGAAGGGAAGGTGCAAAGAAGATGGAGCCAGATTCTTCTCAGTGATGTCCAGTGACAGAACAAGAAGTAATGTGCACAAACCAAAATACAGGAAGGTGCTCCTAAACATAAGGAAACACTTTTTCACTGTGAGGGTGACTGAGCACCAGAGCAGGTTGCCCATGGAGGTTGCAGAGTCTCCTTCCATGGAGGTATTCAAAGCCATCTGGACATTGTCCTGAGAAGCTGCCTTTAAGTGATCCTTCTTGAGCTGGGGATTAGACCCAATAACCTCTTTCAAACTCAGTTGCTCTGGGGTTCTGCAATATTATCTCACATCAAAGGTATTCTCCCTTTATTAGGGCTGCTATTGCAGGAGAAAAATTAATTTCCTTTGCTTTTACTCCTCCTACTCTCTGAATAAAGGTAAGTTTCAGTTTCTAGTGGAACCAGTCATTACAATAAAAAAATTTCTTCATTTCACACTGCAATTCCTTAATTTATTCAGCATATTTGTGACTCAATACTGAAGTGCCAATCTATAGTCCTCATTGACAGCAAAACAACATTTCTTGAACCCTTTTTATGCAAGGCAGGGATGCACAGGAGATGCAAGGAAACACTCAGAACTTGCTGCCTGACTCAGCCATTGAAAGCAGAATCCTTACTAGTTAATATACAGTAAATACTGTGTTTTACCTTTTAGGTCCTAAAACAGGCACCTCCATACCACTGGCACTAGAGGATCAAGAAGCAAGAGTGAATGGAGGACCCTAGCTTTTCAATAGGGCCTGGCTCAGTCTGGGCTATTTCAAAACTCAATCTGCTAGAGAGGAGCTAGCCCTCATGTGAACACAAGCCACATTGTGCTACACAAATCTTGGACCATGGACTGACCTCTGGCTGTCTTTCTACAGCAAAGTGGCAAATTGGTCACAGTCATAAATTACGTCCTTGGGCGAAAAAGCTGCATCTGTATTCCCAGTTAAAACATGACAGTCACCAACTTGATGCAGAGAATATTCTAAATTAAACCATTTGGATCCAAAACTGAAAAAAAAAGCCTCTTTCAGAGGGCCAGTCTTCCACTTCGGTCGTGCCAAGCTTAACGAGTCAGCTATTATATATAGAGAGAAAAAGCTTCCCATTGAAAAGACACAATTATCATAAATAAATCCCTGAAAGATGCCCAGGATATGACATTTGAGAGGCTAAACATGACTACATTGTGTTTTAGCAATGCTCATTGGTTCCTAAGTGCAGTGCAGGTTGGTCTGAAGAACCCAAAATAACCACCTGTAGCTGCAGCTGACAGGATTGTCACTGTCACTGTCACTGACAGTGACACAGGTCAAAAGAATCCAAAGTCCACACCTCTGAGTCTGCCCTGATAGTCCAGCAGCAAAGCCTGCCTTTCACCTTGCTAGTGGTACACCCAAGCTCACAACATAATTTGGCCTGAAATCCCAGAATAACTGAGAACTCATTCTACTCTTCAACGAAGAAAACATCCTCATGTAGCCAGCATAAGTGCTAAACCCAAACTGATCTGGAACTGTACAAACTGGGTTTCAACAAATCCCCTCTAGTTGTGACTGAGTTACACCCCCTATTAAAAAAGTCAGTCTAGAAAGAAATGAGGAGAAACTTAGCAGTCAGCTAATAAACAAAATACTTCTATGGGTTCTTTGTATGGATGCTTTGGGCAGGCTGTGAGTGCACCTCTGCTCTTCCAGAGTTAGTCATTTCAGTGTGAGATGATAAAAGTACCCAGTTTTAACCTCTATTGTTTTTCCACTTCAAAAAGACTCCAAAGACTCTCAGAACTTCTGCAGGACTGCAAAAATTCTTAATGATATTTGCTTGTGTGTCTCAACTCACCTAAATATCACATTTAGAAGTGCTTTTGCTAAAGCAGAAACAAATGTATATTACAGACTAGGAGAGATATTATGCCATAATGACTCTTTGGCAAGCTACCAAAGTATAAAAGGCTTCTGACAAATCAATATAAGAAGTGTTTTCTACAACATAATAATTGCTTTAGCTATCTACAAGACACAATTTTTATGTGTCCATTATCTTTTCACTATAAAAGCGTTAGAGAATTTAGAAACATCATGTGTGTATTTTCATGTCTGCCTAGTCTCATGTGCTTTACTAAAAATAGTCCTTTCATCAGTCATTAGTCATTAGTACTAGGCAAATGCGGCCCTCTTCCCAAGTAAGAATCACACATATTCTTGTAGATGGCAAAATTAATTCATTTCAGTCCCTATTGTGCTCACTTTCTCCCATTGTTTTAGGGAAATGTTTTCAGGGGAAGGGGGAGAACTGTTAAGAAGGGCAACTATCTATGAATATCAGAAAACAATCAGAGAACTTAACTTACAACAGAATATAACCAAATATTTTTACTACAAACCCAGTTCAGTGTGTTGTGACACATTGTAACACAACACATTACTTAAAAGATCAGTCAAAACTATCCACATTCTGAATAAAAAACACACACAAAGAGTCACTTATGAAATGGAGAATTATTTCCATAAATTAATTGGGAACAGATTTCCTCACATCTATTCCCACCCAGAAGCAGCTTGTTCCACAGACAGGTTTTTCTTGCTTCAGTATGAGTAACCAGGAAAGTATTTGACCCTTAACAAACGATTTTGAATAACGAACACGTTTTTAAAATATTCCAATCTGCTCATGGGCAAATTCATCAGCAGAACAGCAGGCAAAATATTCTACCTTCGTTACTTTTTATTATTTAGCCATCTATTCTAATGTCTCTTCAAAACCTCACCCTTTATAATGCCCCTGCCCCCTCCCTCTTTAACTCCAACTGTAGCAGTAGAGGCTTTTGTAAAAACCTCCTGTTGATAGCATTCATTGCGTGTTAGTCTGCAAAGTGATGAGGTGGAGAATGCTTGGAATTAAAATAGGAAAATGATTACTACAGAGGAAATGCAATGGCAATAATCATCAAGTATACTAAGTTTTCACTGTTTGATTGCGAATCTCAACCAGCTGCCATAATTTCATATTCAGAGACGATTGGGGTGGAGGAAAAAGGAGTATGTTTTTTAAGGCTTTGTGAGGCTCCCTCACTTCCTCTTTATGTCAGGCTTATCTACACAAAAATATACACTAAATTAATATTGCTCAGATTGTAAAGTCAAGCATTCCAGTGCTAGTAAATGCCAAAATTAAGATTTCCTGAAAACATTAATTCAGTCCCTTATACATACGCATTGTGCCACACTCTTTAATTGCTTGATGACATACTGTTTTTTCCACATAGTCCTTGCCTCGTTCTGTACTCATGCTTGATGGTGCTCACTTAATGAGTAAGCTATTCAACCTTTTCTTTTATCCTTCGTCTTCAGTGTGGCCCCAATGCTTTATTTACAGCACACTATTTAAACCCTCCTATGAAGATGGAATTTATTTTCTCATGGGTTTTTCCATGGCTGTCATCACTATCATATCTTAAATATTCATTAGGCCAGAGATAGAGGGAGAGATATGCTGTAGTTTGGCGGTTGGAAATCTCACCTGGGAGAGACCTCCAACACAGTCTCTGCTCCAATGAATACTTAAATAGCCTGTGTCAAACAGAATAGCTCCAAAAGGAGACACTAACCTGGTACTTGCAAACTCCTGGTTATAGCAGTCATCAGAAGGGTGGGAAACTTGGGTTGGAGACCTTCCTAACCAGGTAAAAACTGCCCCTAAGCTTTTGGAGGGGTAAATATGACATACCAGACTGGTGCTTGCTTTTCCAACAGAAGATTACTGTGGATAACACACTTAACTACAGGAGATGGCTTACCACTATGTGAAGAAATTAAAAGTCGGCTTTCTTCTAGATGAAGGCAACTCTCCATGACCTCAGGAATCTTCTTACCAAACTTTCTGTCTTCTTCAGACTCTTCTTGAACATCCAGTTCTCTCCATGTCCCCTACAAGTGCCCAGCATATAAGACTGTAAGCCTTCAACTGTAGGGTAAGTCTAAAGTACCAGTGAAAGGACCTAAGCCTAGCCTAGTCCATAAGGACCCTAAAACTGGGCAATCGTTCTTTAGCCCCACGTTTCCTAACATTTGGTGCACGTGGTGTTACACCACTGCATAAGGTGCAAAGGTATCTGCCCCAAGCAGCTCAGCACCCACAGCTCAGCACTCACCTCTTTCTCCGTGAGGTTTTTAACAAACACTGGGTGTGTTAAACAGCCTCAGAGTGTGGACAGAAGCTTGAGGCTGACATACACAACTCTTTTCTTTAGGCAAAGAACCAAACTAGGTCCCAGCATCTCAGTGCTTCTTTCCTCCTATGCTTAATCATAAACCTGCCAAGTCAGTAGCAGTTCCAGAAGGAGGAAACAATACCACCACTCCAAAACATTTAGTCTCTTGACTAAGGTGACTTCCTGCTAGGCATAGTACTGGGTCACATAAGCAGCTTTTTAGCTGGAAGATAGATTAGCAGCTCGTTAGACTGGCTGTAGATGAATGCAGCTGTCTTTGCCTTTTAAATTTGCTCTCAACTATGACAGTGGTAAACACCAGTTTTGCAAAGTGAGAGTCAACCTCCACCCACTTTAACTTCTTTCTAATTCAAATAAAATTTATTTGTGTAATGCCTCCTTTACACTTTCTTACCCATTTGAGGGCTTGGTTTCTTAGTTGCTGAGGATTGAAATACGTCAAGTGATTTTCTTTTGCTGACAAAGATTTCTTATCAGCAGGTTTCAGCTAGTTGTCTGTTCTTTTTTTCAACCTTCCATGTCTGCCTATGCTCCATATAAAACATCTTTGTAGATTTCAGACTTTTTTCCATGGGATTTTCCCCCTTTCCCTTAAAATCATCCATTTTGGAATTTCATCTTCTCTTTTAATTGTCAAAACATACATTTAATTTGTCATAGAAACACGAGCTTTCCCACATCTAACACATCCTAATTTAAATTTAAATGAACACTGATGGAGACAAAAATAATCTAAAATTTCATCTTCCTGCTGGGGATCTACTGGAAAGGTGACAGGAATATGAAAATCTTTTCTGCAGAATTAGTCATAAACACAAAAGCAATCCCTGACTCATTTCACCTAGGTCTCCCAGGTAGTCATCAGGTGATAGTAATGCCTAATCACCTTCAACAAGGGTCAGATTTTAACTGGTGACCTTAACTCTCAACATTTTATCTGAAAATTACCAATTCTTTGAACTGTCCAGATGGTTTAATAGGTTCTTTTATTCACTCACATTTAATTACTTGTCTCCTCTAAATATTTGGTTAGATTTATTAGAACACTGTGTGCCCAGGAAGCACCAGTCAATTCATAAAACCTTTATTGAAGGTTACAGTTTAAACAACGTATTGCCACCTTGCCCTATTTATCATTCATGGGTCCAGATTCCCTCAGCAGGCCATGGGCCAGCATCATTGAAGGGTAAAGTCTTAGACTACGCAGACTTAAAAGTCCAGTTACTGTAACTCTGTCACCAAAGGGCATCTGAGAATTGGTACTGTTTAGCAGCTAGACAGTAGCCTAATGAGCAGCACGTCTGAGTTTCATCTCAGGGCTCCACAAAACATATGTGGCACTATATAAATAGTGCATAGGGACCAGAAAGCAACCAAAAATAGAGCTTCAAGAGATATAATTTGAAATGAACATGTGGTGCTGGTAATGATTGGCATTTGACTGCACACTGAGCACAGGGTTAAAGGAACAAACAGATTACACTGTAGTGGCATGGAAAAGTATCATAAGGAGAACACATGACACAACATATAATGAAGTAATTATTTATATGGCAAGGTGAGCCATGCCTGACTCTTTGGATGTGCTCTGTGGGCCTCTTCACCAAGAGGAGACAGACCTATACTTTCTAGGTGGCCTAAAAAAAGGAACTTGTCTTACCCTTCCAGTGCTAAGCCAAGCTGTGCCAGAGGCCTCATGGTGTCCACAGGAAATACCAAGCTTGGAGCAGGTTTTTCTCTGAAAAAAAAAAAAAAAGGCAGATGATAGCAGAAGCAGCCCAGGAAATAGTAAGTAGCTCTAATTGATCTTTCTTTCTCCCCATCTGTGGCCATACCAAGAACCTTGAGTTTGTTCTAAGTCACTCATATTAATCCTCCCCCACTCCATTCCTACTTACTGGAAAATCAGAAAATATTTTATATTGGGCTGGGTAAAAATAATTTCTTAAGGACATACAGGTTATCTACATGAAAACTGTAATCAAAATAATAAGCAAAATTGTCCATTTACCTGTGTCAAGGGCTTGGAGTTAGGTGACAACTGCATCCAGCTCCTGGGGACCATCACTCTTTTCCATGGCTTCATTTTATCACTAGCAGCCACAGCAGTTCCCTGCCCAGCCCCAGAGGTCCTTGTCACCTCCTGCAGCCCTGCTGCCATCACCATGAGGCAGCCAGGTCTGCACTCACCAACACTGACTAACAGGCAAGCCTGTGGACAGGGAGGGGAAAGACAAAGGCCTTCTCTTGCTACTTGGGCAGCCACAACAGAAGCAACTGCAACTGAGGATTTGTCTCCCCTTCTTCTCCGAGGCTGGTAACCGGCTCACACCGCCCTCGTATCTCTAATGCGACACACACTTAATGGGATGGAGAGTAAGGAGAGGGTTGACTCCTGAAGCACATTCCAGCTGTCTTCTCCACGATGCTCTGGTGTTATCCTTAGTACCTGAGTGGGCATTTCTTCCAAATAGCTTGGGGACAACATCCTCTGGGAATTTCATACAGGCAAAGAATTCAGTATAGACTTACTCGTTAATGTCAAGGCTACATCTCCTTCCATCCTTAAAATGTCCAAGCTCCAGAACACATACTTGTCAGAATGATGGGTAAGTATCCCAGGGAGTAGAACCTCTTCACCCTGCAGCATTCAGAAAGAAATGAAACCTTTATGGAAGGTCGAGGAGAGGAAGAGGGAAGAAAGTGAGATATGAACTTAGTAAGCCGGCTGGTAGGTAGCTCACCTCTGTTCAGACTGTGCTCTGGGCTCTCAGGACTAGTCCTTCTTCATTTACACCCAGGATGTGTTTAAATGGTGTTTATTCCCTGTCTGTGGATTCACAAACATTACTGGAGGCAATTATCACAACCGGCAGCTCAGGTTACACTCTTCAGAATGATGGAAGGTGTGAGTAGGATTCTGTTGTGGTAAGGAGAACCCTGAAAAAAAACCTTTTCTCCAAAGTGAGTGCTTCAACGACTACATTATTACACAGAAAACTGGCAGAGATACTGCCTCTTTTGACTGTGGGATTGTGGTTTTTTTCCTCCCAACACAAGAATAACGTTTTTACAGCTGCAGGGATTCCAGCTCAGTGCACTGCAAAGGGGGCACAGGGTAATCCCCTGAAATCTGCAGAGCTGCTGCAGGAGCATGGGGAAGGGCAGGGGTTCATTCATCCCTCTTTGCTCAGTGTTCCCCCACTCAGTCAGTCCATGGGTGGGTTTGGATTCCAGCCCAAGGCATTTTGTCTCCCTCACACATAGAAGAGGGAGCATGTGTGTCTGCTTGGGGATTGTGTAGTACATAAAGAGAACCAAACACTTCATTTCTAATAACATCTGGCTCCTCCTGTTTAAGCCATAGTCTTTCAGTCCCTGATACTAACATATCATCCAGTCTTTCTGAATACTGTATCATTTTGGGATCGTGATTAGTAATGTTACTATTTTTATTTCTTTTCTGCTATACATCTAGATCTTTCACAAAGATCCCTTATTTGTCATTTATCTGACTAGCTCCTTTGTTAATTTATATGTGTCTATGAACCTCTCTATTTCTCATTCATTTTGAAAATATCTAAAATATATTGATGCTTTCTTTTTCTATCTGGCAGAACATCTTGATTTTAGGGGGAGGAGGGGAACACCTACAGAAGCATTCATTAAAAACTTGCAATTCTCAGATATATATTCTTATTTTTAAATGTTTTCTCTCACTACTTCATTTGTAGTTATTTTTATCTTTGGTAAACTGGCATTCTTAGGGACCAAGCTCTATTTAATGATGTTCGTGTTTTGTTCAGAAAAACAAGATCTACCATGCTACAGAGCTGCTACAAGTCTCAGGTCCCTGAATGCACAAGTGGCCCTGAGATGCACTGAGCAGATTGGCTTCATCTCAGACCCGCCATGTCACTGAGCACCTGTCCAGAAGCCACTGGGCTCTTGGACAATCATCAGCCCCTGTCCCCACTCTGCTGGCCTCACTGGAGCACCACAACTTCAAGGGGAGGACACTGTCCCTGCTTGCCTCGACACCAGCTGTGCTCCCTTCTCCTGTCAAGAAGCCCTGTCTGTGCACTGACACCAAGAATTTTATCAAGCCTTTGTGCTCTGGCATGTTATTTTATATAATAATTCGATCCTCTGAACTATTTTCTCTTAGTATATTTTAGCATGGGTCCAAGTGACAAGAGTGCACCAAAAACATGAAGAAATGTTTCATGAAGGAAGTGCAGCAACACCACTGACCTTAGGCATGGTGTGGTTTTCACAGCAGTTGTATGTCCTGGGATGCCCATGACTTTCTCTATTGGGACTGCTCATCTATGTCTCTGCACTGCTCGGAGTTGGGGCAGCCCACACAAAACAGAGTGAATAATTGATTTCTCAGGTCTGCCAGCAAAGGGAAAAAAAAAACCCCAAGCATCACTTCAGACCCTTTGGAATTTCTTTCATCTCTTTATCTCCAGAAGAATAAAAAAAATTTAAATTATAATTATTTTTTCAGTGCATATCATTATATTCTACTGTTAAAATCAACAAAGAATGAGAGTGTTTTGGACACCAAAAATGAGCAAACACCCATTCCCCTGAAGAGAGACAGACAAATTCACAAAACTTACTGGTGACATTATTTCCCCTCCAACTTGTTAGCAGAATAGGGGCCAGGATTCTGCAGTCCTGGATTTAAAAGTCTGCCCTTCTTCATATGGCCTTTGAACCCATATTTCACAGACCCACAGTGTGGGCCAGCCTGGGGCTGAGAGCACCCCTGACAGCCTTTCTCCATATGTTCTAAGCAGGACCATCCTTAATGTCTGCTTCATAAGGTGGAACAGCTCTGGGAAGGACACTCAACAGCACATGCCTCCCCAAAACCTGCTGCTCAGGGCTATCTAATCAACAGGACACACAAGCTCAAGGTCACCTTCTGACCAGTTTCTCACAGGCAAAAGATCCAAGGTTGCATGTCTTCACTGAACAACCCACTCACCATGTGTTGGAGTCTCCTGCATGGCTTCCTCTCAAGGTGCTAGAGGAATCATCCTGTGTCCTAAAATTTGCAGCACTTGAATTCTTGGGTGATGATATGAAAATGAGGCATTTGTTGAGCTAGCCCTGGATAGCTCAACAGGAGGGGCCTTCCCTGGACAGATCAGGAGAAATGAAAATTGTTTCACTACAGCTGAAGATGTCAGTTCCAAACCACCCAGAAACTGAGCAAATGCTGCACCACCCTACACTGCTGAGTAAAAGTTGTTTCCTGAATTAAACCTCTCACATTATTCTGTCTCCCACATTATTCTGCCAGATTTACACTGTTAACCCAAATTTATGACTAGCTTTAGGAAAACTAAGATCATATTTTCCAAAGATTTCAACTAGTCACAAAAATAAATACCAGTTATCACCTAGGTTTTCTATTTGTTCTACTTAAATAAGTATGGAAAATCATACCATGTAAAACAGATTACAGAGATTCTTTGAAACCAGTCCACCACCCAAAATCACTTGCACAAGCTCAAAACTTGTGCCAAATGTTAATAATTTAACTTAACAGAATTTTGCAGCCAATTTATATTGGCAATATGTATTGTAAGAGAGAAAGGCTTCAGACTTATTTATGTCTGTAAAACTAACTGGATGAGAAAGTACTCACTGCCCTCTTCTCTTTTTCTTGTCATCTCTCTCAGTCACCATCCTAATCATAAGCCATCTCTTCAGATTTCCCTCATGTAATGATCGCTACGTCTATCTGTCATCCAGCCTTGAGTGAAGTGGCTCTTTCACTCATCTGACAGAAGAAGAGTTGGTTTGCCAAATTTCCATCACTATCACTGCATGGCACAACTCTGGGATATTAATAAATAGTTTGTTACCTAGGGCCACCCAACATGGATTACTTTGGAAGCATCTCTATCTTAGTGCAACAATTATAGCATTTAATAGGTTAAGGGATATAGTGTATGTAGGATTTCAGGAAATCCTTTCGCAATGTTTTCATTCCTTAGTTGAGATGCAGGGCGCAACTGTATAAGGATTAGCTCTTCCTTCTCCCAACACATGCTTCTTTGATGATACCACATCCTTCTATCTTCCTCTGTGGAACAGAAACGGAGAATAGTCATGCTGGGGGAATTATTAGTCTCAGCCTCCTTTATACCTTTAAGGCAATTACATTCCAAGACAAGAGTATCTAATGTGCAGCACTTTCAGCATGTGTAACTTAGGCAGTTTTACAAAGTCATGAAAACCTCCAGATATATTCCTCTTTTAAAGACTGTCATATGCTATAAACCTTAGCCAGGTTTAACGCAAGCGTTGAGGTTTTTTTATGTTTTGAAGGTGGAATATGTTTTCAAATAAAATATATGGGTATTTTTCACTCTGGAAAAAACTCCATGAACGCTTTTTTCTAAAAGGAGTGTTGGGGTCTCCTCCCCCTGCCGTGTAGCCCTGGGAGAGGGGCCCTGAGGGGAGGCACTGGGTTTCCCTGCCCCTGGTCAGCCTCGTTCCCCATTGGTTGGTTTGTGCTCCCCTGTGTGGGAAGGACCCTCGGGTCCCGTGACTGGAACAGTTCCTCAGCAGAGCTCCGGCCATGCGGCTGGAGAAATAAACATCTCTGAAACATCTACCACGAATCTGTCCATATATATTTCCTTTCCACGGGACTCCTGGTTTGAAATATGTGTGTTACAGTAATCCCCGCTGTAGCAAAGGAGAACTAAAGGTAGAATTTTATAATAACCAAGGATAATTAATTTGTTTGTTTGCATGTTTTAATTTGACACTCACCATCATGGTATCTGAATGGAATATTGCTGCAATGAAGGAGCATACAACTTTCAGCCCAGTACTGTAAAGAATGAATACTTATATACAGGCATCTTTTGCACAGTACCCTGGACTGGGCAGATAATATGTGTGTGATTTGTGCCAGAGATGTCCCAGGAAAAGCCACTCCAAATGTATCAGTCTTAGTCAAGATGTATGGAAGAAACCAGTTCACATATTTCTGAGCAGACATCTCTGGCATCTCTGCCTAAAGTGATAGAAGACTGGGCATAATAACAAGCACAGAAGGTGCCAATATTCCTCTGTGTTAATCAGGCAGAGCTACTTGAAAATTTCCCATCAGCAGGATTTTCTGAAGGAAAAGCTTGTTAGATAGTAATAAACAAAAGAACACCTATCTGTATGTATTTTCCTGCCTGAACAATCCTGATCGTTGGCTGTTCATCTGCTCAGAACTGCTCTTCTCTCTCATAGGCAGAGTTTCTCAGAATCACACCTCCACTGCCACAGTCAAACTTCTTCTTTCTTGACACCTTTGTTATGAAGTATTTCTCCCCACTCCCTGTACCCATTCACAGGCTTTCTTTTTGTCTGTCAGTCCTTCTGACTTCAACTTTGTTGAGAAATTTCCCCCTAAATTTCACCAGGTTAAGTCCACTTTTTACCTAGTAATCCACCACTTGGTTACCCCTCCTTGAAGTGCAGAACTGAAAAATTGCTTTGTCCAATGACACTCAGCCTTTGCTGGCAGTCATTCAAGGGTGCTAGAGTTCGGTTGTTATTCATACACTAGATGCAATAATTTTTCCTATTCCAAACCATGGATTTCATTCTAATAGATGAAAAAAAGCATAGAAGAGAACAAAACCATATCCCCAAAATGTATTTTTTAGCTGAACACTTGCATACGTGGCAAATTCCCATTATCAGCCTTTGTACACAGGTAGGATGTCTCCACTGGACAAAAACTGTCTCTATGGGAAAACATCTGTCTTACACACAAACAAACAAACAAACCCACAGTTTCCATCAGGAAAACAAAACCAAAACCCTTAATTTTCCTCCTCACAAATAAACATGTTCTCAGCTACAACTTTCTGTTCCATCAGGACTTTTCACAACAAAAAGACTTGTTTCTCTAACTGTTGTATCCAAGGGGCTTGCAAAGCCATAGCTGACTGAGTTTCACCTGGCAGCAAACTGGAAGAGATATTAGAATGCAGGGAGAGCAATATTGCAATGGTGTTTAGTGACCAGCCCGCTTCTATTTCTAGCAGATATTTATAAATCCTTTTAAAGCAGAACATGTTGCAGAAATCTTGCTTGTAATGACAAAGACATGAGTAAATGTGACAAGATCCTTGTCAAAGAAAAAAAATGTTTCAGTCCTCTGTCCAAATAGATTTCAAAAGACACAATAAGATACCAGTTTTGTCTGGAAACGGACACAGAGTGACGGGTCAAGTATGGCTTTTAACTGATGACCACATAGTAAATAGGAAGAAAATTACTCCAACAGACAATTTAGACACCAACATTATCCATCTTTCCTGATTCTTCCATAACCTTTTCTATCTTGCCTAATCCGTCCATCCTAGTCAGCTAGTGTCAGGAAACATGAAATTCTACAACAAAATAAAAAACCAAAGCAGCACTTCCATTAGCAGTGCTGCCATCCCTGATGGCTCACAGCCTAATGTGGTGGACCAGCTAAGTCTCTGAAGGGAATGAAACACATCTGACCTTCCAGAGTCTAAGAAGGAGAATATTCCCTTCGAAGAGGAGCAAGTGACCCAGATAAAACACCTGTACACACAGACACATGTACCTACGCAGTCTGCATTGGCAGATGGTCGTGTTCCTCCAGCCACCCTGGCTCTGCCTGGGTTGTGAGCAGGGTGCACATCTTACCCAGCCTGTGTGGAAGCTGTACCCAGCAGGGCAGCACTGTCCTTATTCTCCACGAGACATTGAGGGCACCTCTGCAGCTGCCACTCCAACACCACGCAAGTCTACAAATCCAGCAGCATATCTCTTATACCTTTGCAGGTGTCAGAGGTGCATTCATGTATCTAATACAGAAAAAAAACATGTTTCAGGCACCTGTATCACTCCCTTGGCATAATACTCAGTCTAAGACATCTAAATTTAGGAGCAGTATTCAGCTGACTAAACAAAGCCATTCAATATCTAGGACAGTCGGGTGGAGCATCCTGAGGCGCCTCTAGTGGCAGGAGACCCTATCATTTAGGTAGCTCAGATGTTTACCTGTGACCTGTATAATTCCCACCCATTATTGTCAATGCAGATCCTGACTCAAGCCAGTTGCACACACATACGCTTGGAGTTACATTTAAGATGTCCTGTAATGTGGAAGACAGTCATGTGAGGAGGATGGATATGACAGGAGGCCTACAACAAGCAATAACTTTCCATAGCAGCAAGTGAAAACCAGGGAGGGTATCTCAAGGAATCTAAAACATCAAGGAGTCCACGTGTAGGCATCTGAATTCAGTTGCCAGTCAGCACATTCAGCAGGGCCTAGAAAGTGACTCAGAAAATGCTGAAAACCTGCAACAGGGCTTTGGTAAGATTATAGTAAATACCTTCATTTAGACACCTACATTTAGGCAACTCTATCTGGAGCTGAATCCCATCTTACTGATCAGACAGATGCTGCCAGAGCAGACACAGGATCAAGCTTGTCAACCATTTAACACCAAGTCTGCAAGCCTTGGTTCAGAATGGCAGGAGAAAATCTGGGTCGCTACATCACTCAGAACATTTGGACAGCTGTAAAATCATCGTAAAAATGAAATAATAGGATGATAGTTCTTCCAAGACTACATCTGTCAAAGTGGTGTGGATACAGACACTGAAGTCCCACTCACTGAAATAGCTCTATACAGAGCTAGTAATTAAAATGATCCTAGCAATTACATTGTTCTTACCACCTATGTGGTGGCCACATCACTTACCTCAGCTGACCACACAGTTGAGAGTAACTAATAAATCAAATTATTCCATAGTTTCTGGGGGTAAAAGTAACTGGTTCACTATCATTTCCATCTCTACTGTTTAAAAAAGATTCAGTTTATCACCAAACTACCAGGAGAACATAGTTTCCTTTCCTGTTCTCATTTTACTATTAAACTGCATAAATTGGAAGTCACTAAATGGGTAATGAATGCCCCCATTCTATAATAGTCCCCACCATGACCTGCAGGTGTGCTTTTAATCTTGGAGAGATGGAACAGACTAATCAGAGAAGATACTAGGTCTGCTTACTTTCCATAGATTCTGCTGAGATTCAGGTCAAATCAAAATATGTCAAATATTTAGGCTGACCTCTACAAGAGGGGGAACCAGACAATTCCACCTGATACTTTTTTGTCAAGAAGAGAGAAGTTCTTCCATTATGGCAGTGAATATAGTGAATATCAGCAGGGGCAAGAGAGCACTACTACAGCTGCACTAGAGTTTTTACATGACTAACAAACTGCCCATGGTCAGGTATATATAGGGAAACATCACCATTCATAGCATCAAACCAACAGTAACACTCCAGTTATTTTTAAGTTTTGTGTTGTTCTTCCTTGTGACCTAAATTTACAAGAAGTCTGAGGTTAATTTTCATCTTGCTGGAGTTCACTGCTTTTGGGAACATTAAATGTTTCATTGCTTTGTGGAACTCTGGCTTCTGCAGACTCTACTGTCATTCTGTCACTGTTGCCTCTATGCATCCCCTTTAGGTGATGTTAGATCTATAATCTATTACATTCTGCAAATAAACTGCCAGTATGCTGGCACTCGCTAGTCTACTTTAGAAACCTTTCTTTCAACAGTAGCTGACAAGGACTGGGCAACTAGTCAAAGCCATTCCCCTTTGGGGACCAGGAAGGCTATGCCTAGGAGATGTGAAAGGAAAAGCCAAATTGTGTTAAACTCTAGTATTAAGAGGGCCAGGAAAGGAAGGAAAGCAAAAAAGAAGAAATAGTTGGAATTAGTGCAGTAATTGTGTTGTTGTTGTTATTATTTATAACTAATGTTTATTCCCAAAATCATAAGCATGAAGAATAAACGTGCATCTATCCAGATTAGACCAATTCTTTTAAAGTAGCTAAGCTGTGCATATTACTATAAAGGAACTAAAAAAATTAAACTTTACTTGCACTGAATATTCTGAAAAACCAGAAACAGACATTGCTGTGTCAGTAAACTTTTTTCACTCTTTGTTCATTATTAAATGAGTATATTTATTATTTACAAGAAGACATTATCTGCCTTACTGTCTTGGAACTTTAGGACCTTCAGAGTTAGCTTAACATCTTTCAGGACTAACCTTGATAAAAGACACTGGGGTTTTTCCCACAAAAGCCTGTGAGTTTGCCAGCACTGAGAAAGGCCATCACAAATGTACAGATAAACACAGGTTAACTGATGGGGCACTGCATGTTAAAATCCAAGGTAGACAAGGATTGTCTTGCATCCACTCGCAGCTCAGCAGCGATTAGCCGGCACACACCTAAGCACTGCATTGTTGCCAGCTGAAGCAAACAGTGAGCATTGTGTTACATAGCGAGAAAGAAATTAAATTATATTCGAGCAAAAGGCCTGCCAAAGGGACTTGTGACGGTGCTACCCCTCCTGTGAGCTGCCAGCCCCAAGAGGCTCAGTGGCAGCGGCAGCAAGGCAGGAAGCAGCCTCGGAAAGGCAGCCGGTGCCCCGCTGTTTGACAGAGAGTTGCGAGCAGCCAGTAGATGGTAGCAGCTGTCGGTCACTACTAACCTGAGCTGGATTCCTGCCACAGCCAGCATGCAGAAACACTCCGCCTTCCACTGTCAACCGCATGAGCCTCTCAGTCTCACAGCAAATAGCCTTTGCTGTAGTTGATAGGGGAAAACGTTTGCAGAAATAATGCTGACCTATATGTGGGCTTCTTAAGCTGCACTGTTCACTTATGTCAATATTCAAGGGGAAAGGAACACTGGGGCAGAACTGCGTTGTCAGAGTGCGTGAAAATGTTCTGAACAGATGGAAAGACAAGAAGAAAAAGACTGTCTTGTCTATCCATGGCTTTGAAAGAAGGAAAGTTAATAGAATAAGAACAAAAGGGTTATTACATATGTGCAGAACTTTCAAAAATCTGTATCCCCATGTTTTCGAAAACCTGTCAAGTGTCTTAAACATTAATTATCTTTATGAGGAAAATATAAAAAATGCAATCATCACGCTATGGGGAATACATGAAAGGAGAGAATATCTCACTGTTGGAGAAAATAATGCCAAGATTTCTTTTACAGGAATACTCTCTGGTCCATGATGACTGTTACTGATTGAAAATTATTAGCTTGAAACTACAGGATGTGTCTTATAAAAAGAATTTGTAAATTTAATAACATAATTTCTGCATAAATTAAAATATTTTAATATAATCTACTTGCTAAATAGTTGAATAAATGCTAATTGAAGGAAACATCTGCTCTGAACAAGAGCATTTACCACAGGCAAAGTACTTGTCTGCAGTGGCAGTTTGCATGAGGAATAACAGGATGCAAAGCCTCAAACTGTATTTTTACTCTGACAGGGAGTTTAGGGATATAGCATGTCGGGTTTAACACACATTGTGTCCCGGATTTCCATACCATACTTGCTTAGTTTTCACAGGAAAAACTGAAGGAGGTGGGAGGAAGTGGGAAGGAGATGTTGCAAATGATAAGAGATGACACTCAAAAGCTTAAACTGGGCTGCTTAAGTCAAACTAGTTTTCTGGCTCTCCATTTTCTTTATTATCTCCACTAATAAAGGATATTAGGCACATCTGTACATCCTCAGAAACACCTATGTCATGCTCACCTGCTGACTGTGAAGCAGGTACAACTTTTAGAGGTCCTGCAAACAGCTTTCTATCAAAAAAGAGGGCACATGATGCAAATGCAACCTAAAGAGCCTCTGTCAGCCTTCCCAGTTTTTCAGAGCTGCCAAGTTACATGGCTTTGGAATCTTTTTTTTTTTTCCTTGCTTTTAGAAAAGCAGCATCTCTGTCCCTGAATAGACCCAGAGAGCAGAGCTGCTGAGTAAGAGGACTGGGCGCTGGTGTAGATAATAGCAAAGCTCTGCCTGCCATTTTCACATCCCTGCTAAGCTGTCTTTAATGAGCATTACAATTAGCTTCTGATAGCTGCTCGGAGGCCTGCACTGAGCAGGCTGCCTGGCTGAGTGTGGGTCTTATTAGTGAGTTGCCTCTTCACAAAACTGCCTTCACAAGTGACACCCTTCTCAGCAGCCTCCGTGGAAGCGAAGGACTGAACCCATTCAGAGACTGAACAGCCTGCAAAGCCCGTACCCTAAAGAACACAATAACAAGAAAATAATGTAAAGGAGAATGAAGGAGCAAGGACAGGATTGCATAGGAGAAGCTGTGATGATGCCAAACAGAACATGATTGTCATAAGGGTGTTTTTTTGACCTCTAAACTATCAACCTGATCATTTTCTCTTGGGCTAAATATGCTTACAGCTAGTTTCAGCGACAAGCAATTCTTGTGCCAACATCTGTATCTTTTAGATATGAAAAAAAAATAGCCTCCTTTTAAAACATTGATTTATTCCCCACAATAAAATGAAATTATGGTGTAGCTGAAAATAACAGCAGCCCACAGCTCTCAAATACCTGGTAAAAACAATTTGGCTGGCTGACCTCTCGCCTGTGTTTCCTGATTATGCTGTCACTAAAATCTAGTTATAATGATATTTTCTTTATTAAATTATGTGCTCCTGGCAGGTATGCTTGCTTTTGTAAAGGACAAAGAGTATAATGCATGATCTCAATGCAGTTAAACATCTAAGTCCTCTTTAAAATACACTTTGTGTAGAACAAAAACAATGCCAAAATGAAAAATGTACATGCATTGAATGAAATAAGTTTAAAGCAGGGGTTGGGGTTTTTGTTTTATCATTATTATGTTATGCTGTATGTAATGTTATTCCAGACATCATCAAGGACTTCTCACAAAATTCTGCATTTATGGAATCATTTTTTTTCTAACCTCCAGCTGAGAAAATGTCTTTTAGTTTCATTTAAATTTGATCATTATTTTCCTTCCCCTTCTGCATACATACTCCCTGACACAAAAACTCTCAACAGAAAAGTGAATATACAGGTAATTGCAGTATTTTGTTTGAACACTTACAGCACATAATTCAAGATTTAATTCTAGTAAAAGGCAAAACTGACCGATTTCCAATCTTTGTGTGAAAAGTCAAACTTGTTCTCCAGAGTGGTCTCTATCACAGAAGCATCAAAGTGAATATAAAGCAGAATTTTTCCTACCAATGTCGTGTATTCTATAATACTTCTCTGTTGGATCTATGTATACAGGCATGAACGTGCATATAGCCAGATTCATACCTACTAGAAATGCTTTCAGCAAATTTAGGAGGGTTACATCAACTAAGATCTTGACCAAGAGTTTTGTGTAATGCAAATTCAATATTCTGAAATTGCAATGATGCAGGCACTTCTAATAGGAATAACTTTGTTGGCAAGCCCTCCCTGAATGGTAATGTAATAATAGTCTCATTCTGAAATCTGTAAGAACAGTTCTCAGGGGAAGATCAAGGATTCATAGCAGCACAGACAAAGTCAAATTTTACTGTCCCAGGAATGAGGACAAATTCTTGCAGTCTCAGTACTGGATAGGGAAATGCAGTGTCACAGTAGCTCCGAGCTCCACCCTGCTGCAGCCAGTTGCTGAGGATGCAAAGGAGCTGGCTCAGTGGAGGGTTGATAGTAGGGGTGGCCATGCAGCAGTGGGATCATGGCTAGCTGCTGATGGGGACATGGAGGTCCACCAGTCATGGCATTCTGAGTTGCTCGGGAAGGACTATACCAACAGGAGAAATCTGCCCTGCCTCAGGTGAGCCAGTATAAGCTGAGTTCAGCAGTGCAATAGCCATTATGATACCAAGAACATCCTTCTCATTCTTTCCCTTGCTTTCCTGGCATGATTTTTTGGCTGCCATGCCAGTCCTGGACATGTCTGATCATGCTGAAAAGTGCCCCAGAGCAGTTGTGTAGAACAGCTCTCTGGCATATCAAAGGATCTTGATCAAGACTACAGTAAGCTCCACTTCAGATGAGAGCAAAATGTGTAAGCATGAGGCTTTAGCAGCCAAGCAAGACAATCAGACAATGCCATCTGACAGAAGTGACCAAAACCAAAGCACACACTAACCCTGGAGGAATTTATTTCTACACTGAATCATCTCACTTGCTTATCTCCAACAATGACATAAACCAGAGCCATGAAAACAAGCTTTCTTAGGCCTTCTGAAATGTTTGAATCTCAGGGTTTCGGCTCAGTCTGACCCTTGGTGAAATCTTGACATCTGCAAATACAGGCCTTTTACATGCAAATAGAAGGATGTAAATAGGGAGCACAAGCATTTTGGAAATGCTTTGACATACTGGGCCCTTAGACCAACTTTTTCTGTGGTCACTTTTTTCTCAGAAGTTAAGAAATGTTAAGACATATGCCATGCAACATTGTCAGGGATTCTTCCCCTCACTACCCATGTGCTTAATGATTTAGATGGAAACATATTCAAAAGGGTCATTCACCAATCTCCCTGCAGGCTTAAATATTTCAACTCAGTGTCAAAGGGTACTAGAATGGGAGTGATACTCTGTCCAGTCCTTTTCACAATACAAATCATCCAAGCCGTACAAACAGAGAGTGTGTGAAAAAACACAGACAAGCCTGATGTTATTGTAAGGTTTCAGTGTTAGCACCCTTGTGCTGGGAAAGGGCTCTGCTCAAGTTCTCCTGTGGTGATGAGATTTGCCTGTGCATGCAGCACGTTTCCAGACCCTGTAAAGGCAGCTGCATGCCTTCACCAGATAACTAAGATTTTCCCTGCACAGAATCCTCTGCTGCAGCACTCCCACCCCACTCTCTCTTCAGGTGATAAATCTGAGTGTTAGTACAACCCCCAGTGCTTTGTATGCTACTTTAATTTTTATTATTTTAAATATGAAATTGTCAAAGAGCAGGTTCTTTTAGAGTCTTGCTAAAATCTCATGAGCAATTACGATTTTTCCAAATAACCTTGGCCCTCCCTTTGGGATACTTGGGCTTAAGTTACTTTCCATCTCATTCCAGCTGATTTCCTTGGTCAGCACACAGACCTTGTTATTGAATAACTCCTACTATCTAGTTAATTTAATATTATTGAAATTCTGGGATTAGCCCAGAAAACATAGATAGAGTCTGATTTTTACCTAGATTCTAATTTCCTCTTTCATGGAACTCACAGCACTTACAGTTTCACCAGTTGAAGAGCCTTTAGTGAGTCAGTTTATTTCTATGCTCTTGATATCAGATTTATAGTCAGGTCACTAAGGACTTAAATGACTAGAAGATCTTCTCCAGGGAAAGTCTTTCAGTAAGAAAGATTTCTTGGAAGAGTTTTAACCTTTCTTAACCACAAAAGCGTTGTAAAATTCCATCTTAAGGCAATATGTGACTGACAGTTTTTTCCATTTTATTGCAATAATCTTGCAATCCTGCTTTACAATACATCTTAATCTTCCACTTTCTTCTGCACTATTGGATTGAGATCACCAACATCAATAAAGAAGCAGAAACAGCATCTACTTATATTTATCAGGAGGAAAGAATTTCTATTGACAGTGATGAAGAAAGATTAAATTCTTGTTCACTTTCAGCCTGTTCCTGGGGATTTTCTGATGTATTTTAATCTGATGGATTTTCGCAGGACCTATAAACAAACTAAACTAAAAATCAAAACAAAAAAGCCCTACAAGATCCTCCTTAGCAAAGTTTTTCTTCCATTCAGTGTGAAAATCTTTCTCATACACTTTTCCTTACTTTCTCATTTCCAGATTAGAAATCAGTGCCTGCATTCCAGACACAAATGTTCTTAAATAGCACAGTAAAATATGGAGGCATCCAAGACACTTATTACATGTATGTAGTGATAAGTGACAGAGTTGTTTTTGCTGTTATAGCATATCTATGTAAAGGGGATCGTTTTGGGTTTGATTTAGGAGGGGATGGAAGGAAGGAGGGAGGGAAGAGAAGAGAAGGGAAGGGAAGGGAAGGGAAGGGAAGGGAAGGGAAGGGAAGGGAAGGGAAGGGAAGGGAAGGGAAGGGAAGGGAAGGGAAGGGAAGGGAAGGGAAGGGAAGGGAAGGGAAGGGAAGGGAAGGGAAGGGAAGGGAAGGGAAGGGAAGGGAAGGGAAGGGAAGGGAAGGGAAGGGAAAGCATATCTATGTAAAGGGGATCGTTTTGGGTTTGATTTAGGAGGGGATGGAAGGAAGGAGGGAGGGAAGGGAAGGGAAGGGAAGGGAAGGGAAGGGAAGGGAAGGGAAGGGAAGGGAAGGGAAGGGAAGGGAAGGGAAGGGAAGGGAAGGGAAGGGAAGGGAAGGGAAGGGAAGGGAAGGGAAGGAATTTGAAAATATGCTCACATGTCCCCAAAAGGTTTAAATTTGGCTTGTTCTTCCCATGCCAACAGGTCATAAGTCTGAAGAACTAGACAGCATTAGCTTCAGGTCTTTATGAACAAACCATTTATTGGATGCAGCAAGGACAAGTACATTTAGGAATGTCTACTCCAGTTTCAGCTTGGCATGATCTGACCCTTTATTCTTCCTGCCAGCTCTGCTGTGACTTTGTAGAGCTGGTCAAAACATAGCACCCAATTTTATAGCGCCCAAGTTCAGAAAACAGCATGAAAATTTCTTAAAAGTACTTTCTTGCTTTGCTTTTCTTTTCTTCTTTCCTTCTCCATTTGACCACATTTTCATTTTCTGTGGAAAGCTTCTGCACTTCAAGTTGGTTTTCCTCTCGGCAGACTAATGTAATCAGGCCTTTTGTCAAAATCTCAATGTATTTCCAGGAAGAGGTTATGTATTTCCCCTGGTGTGCATGATCCCACAAGGATGGACTGGCCCAATAATTTTATGTTCTTATGTTACAGAGCGCTTACCACTGAGGTAAAGGGGCAAAGTAGAGGGGAAATGTAATTTTACTGTTTCAATCTTGCAGAAGGGGAATTTAGGCCAGTATCAAATATCATCTTAGAATATCATACTCTGTTTTAGCAGCGTGAAGAAAAGTGCAGTACTTGGCTTCACAGTCAAGCCTTAAGACAGCAATGCTTCTGTTGGTTTCACTGGTGCAATGAGCAGTAGATACAGCTGAATTCAGGAGTTAACAAAGTCAGAGAAAACTCAGTCTGGAGATTCAGTGGAAAAAAAATGTGAGCTTGGCTCACTGCAACTTGCTACCTCGTGTAATCATTGTCATTTCTACAGGACACTGTGTAAATAGGAACATGTGGCAATGGAATGTTCTGACCCAGAAACATTTTGTACTCACATTATGTAAATGTCAGACAGAAGAGACCGTGGCTCCTGCATGGCCAAAGTTTGTGTTCAGGTCCAGAGGACCTCTCCAAGGGCTTTAGCAAGCCTTTTGGACCACTAGAAGTGGATCTACAGGCCTCAGGGGTTGGTACAGAGGGGTTCTGGCACCCCAATAAGCATATTTCTGAGTGCTTCACTTGCAAACAGTTCTAGTCTGGTTATATGGACTAAGTGCCTGTCTGCAGCTCATGTATAATATCCTCAGTCATCACTTCCATTTCAGTTCCAGCCTAAAAGAATCATGAATTGATCATGAATGCTGAGATCACTTCATGATAGAAATCAAAGCACAGCATGTGATGGAGAGTTAGCTTTTAAGGTTATGGAGAATTGTTGGAGGTTCATAAGCAGTAGAAACACATTCAACTTACTAATTCCAATAATGCACTTATAGTAGGTAGTGCCTATCACACCGATGACTCCTTCAGTTGTATTAATTGCAATTTGTTATGCATGCATTCATTAGGCCCATTCCTCCAGATCTGGCTGTGCTCTGCTTGATTCAGCACCTGGGTGCAGCATAATTTTCCTTGCACTTTCCAGTGCCTGTGCTCATCATTTCAGCCCCTGGCATAATTAGATTCCCTGTTGGGAATTACTGATTCAGTCAGAGATTGCTCAAAGCAGCAATGATCCACCAGTGCTCTTTCCTTTAGGAAAATTTATCTTGGGGTAAGCTTGGTTCTGCACCAGCCAGGGATTACTCCCAGCTTGGGCAACCTCACAGCAGCATGAGGAGGACAGGATCAGTTCGATAGCATATTTCCAGATTATCATACATAATATGTAGCTTGCTGTTGTTCTGATATGTTAATCACTGTATATCAGCAGCAGGTATTAGGCTTGTGTTCATCATTCCAGATTAAATCTAGCAACACTCAAAGTTTAGTTTCCACTTTTTCCCTACAGCTTGATAAATGTCACAACCCTGTGTGAAATTCTCCCCTCCTAGATTTATTAATTTTTTTAGATATGTCTCTATTCTGTGCATAGGACAATTTCTGTAGGAATGTAAAGATGCAGCTCCAACAGAAAAATTGCCTAGGAAGCTCAGAGTTTCTGAAATCAGAAGATGAGAAAAGAAACCATTCTGCAGACTTAATTAAGGCTTTTGCTAGCAGCAAAAACTATAATGCAACATGACAGTTATTTGAATGATTTTTCTTAAGTTGACTATTGCTTTTCATTATCTAATTTGACATTAAGGTTGGTGCTGTGCATCTAGCCTGCAAAACAAAAATAAAAGTTAATAAAACACATGCTAGAAATAGAATACAAATTCAGAGGGAATGCTCTGGGGGTTAGGCCTTTCTCATGCTTTGGGGAGAAATATACTACCATACCCTTGTCCTAATTTTTTCAGTGTAGTTTAGAAAAGGCCTTATGGCGAATATGTCACATCTAATATAATTTGCTATTTCTGCCTTGCATATTATTGAACCTTACTTTTTCATATTATAACTGCTCTGCTAGAAGGGTTATAGATAAAGTTGTGTCAGCATTTCATTATTAACACTGGCTTTTCAGTGCTTTTCAAGTCAGACATTAACATAATTCTCATCCCTGGCTTTAGACTGGTAGATATTTAAAGCTTAGGTGAGAATCATTTGGAATCATTTTTAAAGAAACATTCTGGCCTACTTTTTATTTGAAGATCCATTTTTTCTTCTGAACAGGGAAACAAAGCAGGATTTCTACTGAGTGCTGGAGCTGAAACCACAGCAAAGGTGATTTCTCACCGAACATGGCAGTTTAACTTTCCAGGATCTTTTCTTCCCAGTTCTCCTCCAAAGTATGCCAAAAGTCTAGTGAATGATAAAGTCTGACCATTGCAGGTGCTGAGTGCACCTTACACAAACTGAGGATCTAGTGGATCACTCAGACTCAAGACTGTGCTTTCGTAGGACAGGGAGTTGTCTCTGCAGCATCAGTAGATCCACATGGTTGCCGCACTGTTCAGTTGCAGGCTTGAAATCAGAGATTAAATGCAATGTTGTCTTAATGACAATATTTTTAAATAAAAGTACATTGCTTGTGAAGGTTTCACTGCATAGGAATAAATGACCAGATCTTCTGGGACTTTTACTTAAAACGCAGCAAGAAATAAATAAATAAACACAGTAATTCTGCCTTGAATTATTGAACAATTGAATTGGTTAATACCCTCAATGCCAGCTGAACAAAGAAAATAAATGAAGAAGTATTTTTCATGAAAAGAAAAGCTTTTGTCTCAACTGTGTGCCCGTCTCTCGAGCAGCGTAGATGCCGAACTGGAATATTGATTGATAGGTAATTAACAAAACATATCTAATTTAGATGATGATTAAAGATCTAAGTATCTCTTTCAAGTGGATTAAAAGAAATTCAAATATAAGTATTTCATTTGCGAAACTGTATTGCTTAAGTAATTCTGTATTAATTGCTTGCAAATGAGGTATTTTTGTTTCCTATGCTTTAAACCTCAACAAACACCCTTAATGAATTAACTGATAATGAGTGTCTTTTTAAAGCAGATCAGATACTAATTTGAAGTAGCTTAATAGGATCTTAAGGCTGATATTGTCATTACCTACTGCAAACATCAGCAAAATAAAATGTTTTCCTTTTTGTACTGTCTTCTTTTACTATTCTCTACTAACGCATGAATGTTAACCCTACAGTAAAGATTTCCGTAGTTTGTCTTCAGTATGGTATTTTGCAGGATAATAGCAGGAGGCCTTTGTGCACTTAATGCCAATGAAAAGAATTTGTGCCCCTTACTGATGGACAAATTAAAGAAAAAAACCCATGTTTCTATAACTGAAGTTGGGGAAAATGGTACAAAATACTAGAGCAGCTGAAGTTGGAAGGCACCTCTGAAATAATCTCATGTGACACCCTGATGAAGCCAGGGTTGACCTAGCTCAGGGCTTGAGATTTTCTCAGGGCTTGAGATCTGAACACCTCCAAAAACAGAGAATCCTCAAGTTCCCATGTAGCATTGCAAGAATTTCACCCTCTCTGCCTTTCTCTGTGTATTCTCTCGGTCTTCCTTTGATGGCTTTCACTAGCCATCCTGCACCTTCTGAGGCAGACCCAGAGCATTCAAGTGCCCAGACTCTTCAAATGTTCCATTCACCAGCACTTCCAGCTCACCTTTCTCTCATCACAGTATTCCCCCTCCAAATTTCACTGTTCATTTCTTGCTTTCTGTATCACTTATAAGTAGATAGTATTACAATTTCCTTAACTAGAAGTAATGGTTTTCCAACATCTTTCACACCCTTTAGACCAAGATCAGCATACTTCTATTCTGTATTCAGATGTTATTGGAGTCCTCTTCTGTTGTTAAAGTACCACATATTTATATCAGCCTTTCTTAATCTCAAAAGTTACATTCTAATTTGCAATTAGATGTTGATTTAAAATTCCTATGATGTTATGAAAAAAAAAAAGAAAACAAACACAAGAAACCCCAAACCTTCTGGCTAAAGAAACAAACCCTGAATACTGTTAACCAAAAAATGTAAATATTTTGGTGAAACTGAGTGATGCTGGCACTTGGAATTTAAAACCCCAATGTCTTGTGCTCCAGTTCACAGCCATACTCTACTTCTCCTTACATAAACATGTACTTTGAGACAGCTATTTAGCCAACCCTGATAGTTAATAGAAAGGTATAATTGCTCCAGAGAGCTATCCAGCCGTTTTACCATGATGCCTGTCCCAAGGTACTATTACTGCATAAGCTTTTCTCTCCTTGTCTCAACCCATGGGGATCTCCACCCTTTTCAAGATGCTACTGTCTGTCCCTGTACTTTGAGTTTAATAGTCATTGACTTCCAAAGATGTTGAGAGGGTATTTCTAACAAGAAATATTTTGTATCATCAATTCCCTTGGACCGTGCTGTTGGCTATAGTTCCTAGACACAGCAAATGCAATCTGTGAAACTGGTTTGGTGGAGCAAATATCTGTGAATGACGACTGAAAATTCATTATGCCCAGTCACTGAAACATAGAGAAGACAGAATCAAGGCCAAGACAGGAGAGATAGGAAAGGTGAAAATGCTGAAGGCAAAAGAGAAGTATAGTTGATACAAGAAAAGCAGAATGATCTGAGCAAAGAAAAACATGGCAACAAACAAGTCTGAAGTGTGCAGAGCGGCTTTAGATAGAAAGAATAAAACAAAACTCATCCATCAACAGATGACATGACAACTACACATGGAGAGAAGGATGCACAGCCAGAACAATGAAAAAATTAAGCTGAATATGTCTAGCAATTATTGCTAATTATCAGTATATCACTCCTAAGAGCACCAGAGTGATTGCACACAAAAATGTGTTAAATTGTTTTGCACAAAGGGAAAGAGATGAAGCAAAACTATTCATAACTGATCCTGTAAATATAAATTCAGCATGTCTCAGTCTGTGTCCACTGACAGACTCAGCCAGAAGATGCATTCAGAGCAGACAATCTCCAAGTGCCATCAGACAGGCGAGATACACTGGTTGGAGGTAAAATGGGACCACCTGCCCAAGACCACTGCCTGGTACAATGTGCATCCACCCACTTTCCACACGAAAGTGAATATAAATCTGCTGGCAATAGACTGCTTCTCACCTTTCATGCATTCCTTCACAGGCAGGATACAAACCTCTGAGATCTGGGACACAAAGCTATTGATTAAACACCTTTATTAGGTAGCTCACAGGCACCCCCTGGAGAGCAGCACTAAATTGCATGGTGCAAGGGAAAGAGGACAGAACAGGCTAACAAATAATTTTGGGAAGTTTGTCTCTTGCGCCCCATTCACTCCAGTGTGATTCACAAAGGCACCTCCCCACTGCCGTGGAGTTCCTACTCTGAAGGACAGGACTGTACCCTGCATCCTTTTATATGGAAAACTGGACTGCACTGAAAGAACAGAGTAAAAGGGAAAGAAAGTATTCCATTTGCCCCTCATTTAATACAGTTTAACACACATGCTGTCTCTCTTTTTTTTACTATCTGTATCTTCTCCTGCAGGAGAAGATTCACTTCCAGAAAACTACTTAGCTAAAAATATGATACTTTTGAAGGGGAGATATTAACTGCACTTCTGATAGGAACATATATAAAAACCCCTTTTAGACTGATCTTCCTGATTTCACTGACGCCTTGAGTGTTTTATTTGAAATGTTAGACATTCCTCAGAACTATGAGGTTTGGCTTTTAGCAAGACAATCAAGGTTTATTCTTTTAATCACCATCTGTTGTTCAATAAATGTCAAATTGTTCCTAATGCTATCTTCTAGCATACGGTGTTTTAATTTGATTTTGTATTCTGTGTTCATTACTGCAACTCAGAGCTTGTAATGTAAGATTTTCATTCCTTACACTGTCTTGATTCCAGTAGGAAATAAATATACACATGCATTCATACGTAGACAGACACACCTACAAAAGATGGGCATGCTTTTCAAAGCAGAAAGCATGCAAAATTGTTCTTGCAGTGGTCACTGTGACTGAGAACCCCACAAAGAATATTAAAAGAACTAGATAACAACAAATCCCTGTAACACTTTTGAGAAACAGAATTGCTGGACTGCATTTTTCAATCAGAAAGATAAAAAAGACAATTTAAATGAATATACTCTGTATGTTACAGTGAGGTTCAGGGTGCAGCCAGAGGACTGTGTCCGAACCACTTACAGAAAATAAATCTCAGAAGGTGGTTTGGAAGTCACAGTGAAAAGTCAATACACCCTGAAACACCGTGCAAATCCAGACTGGTTGGGCTGTGATATTCAATATGAGAAGGTTTTAATCTCATCACAGCAGAGAAAGCAGAAATGAACTGCCTTTGATGAGCTTCTTCAAATGTCAACAGAGAAAGCAGAAATTCTGTGCTGCTCCCTGATGTGGGATATCAGGTCGTCTGACAGTGACTGGTTAAATAATAGGAACACACTGTTTTCCTAAAGAGTTTTACAAATATTTCAGGACTCCCTTTCTGGAGAATTTTCTTTGCAGTCATCAAGGAGAGGTGAAATACCTTTCACCTGTCAATGTGCTGTTAACAATTTGAGCTCTACATGACACACCTGATTGCTTAGGTCAATTTTGAAATACCCTAAAAAGCCTTGGGAAACTGCATCTAAAGCCAGTTGGGATGGATTCAAGGATAGAAATACAGAACACCAAGGTAGGTCACTGTAAAAAGCATCATAACTATTCAGGCTACTACTGTTTAGATCCTTGAGAGGTATAAACTGATGAAAAAAGCAAACCAAGATGTCTTGTGAGCATATGTAACACAGTAAGTTGCAATTAGCAAAATTCAGGAACGAAGATGGAGCTCAGTGTTAAATCTAATTCTGGAACTGATGTAAGTCAGAAAAAGGAAAAACTTTTTGCTGAGCTACAGGACATAAGATGGACTCACAAACAGGACAAGAACAGGACCCCTGGCATGACAAGAGGCTGTTCAGACTAGAACCAGCAGGACAGCACAACCAACCAAGTTTGTGTTATTCTTCACAATATTTGTCCAGCCTTAAAGACGCTTTTATCCCCAGTCATTCTCTTAGGTGTTTGTCTGTCCTTCCAGTTAGAAAATCTTTCTAAATCTTGATCCTACTGTTCACTTGCTGTAACTGGAGGCTGCGGCTTCTTGTCCTATGTCCTGCTGACATGTAAAACAGCTCATTCCTTTCCTTGGCAGAGCCCTTTGCCTATTTATTTCTCTTCTCAGCACCATCACCAGAAAGAAAAGCACTGATAGAATAGGGGGGTTTCACGCATTTTCACAGTTAAGTCATTCTGAAGCTGGCCAGGTGGGCCATGATAAACAGCGCTTCTGCGTGGTGAAGTGGAAACAAGCACCAAGCATAGAGCTAAGAAAATAATAGCAAAGCAGTTTCTCAAAGATAGCCAAACACCCCAGATATTTTTTTCTTTCCAAACATACAACTGATCATCAGTTTAAAAGGAAAGAGATTTGATATGCCACAAACCACAGCCAGGTGACAACAGCCTTTGCACATGGCAACAGCAGCAATAAGGTGACAAGTATATTGTACACACAATAAAAAGCACCATAGAAACAGATAACACCACCGGATAAGATTTCATTCTTTTCCCTGCCTTTGTAGATGAAGTGCAACCACAAACTAGACCAGACTCCTTTTGTACTGCTGCAGGAGCCTGCTCCAAGGACCTGGCTAATGTATTCAGGATGTAGGAACGTCCACGTTGCCTCACTTCTCTGCAGCCACAAACTGTTGCTGATTCCGACTCAGGTCAGTTGGTGGGCAGAAGCCAAGTCCTACAGCATTCCAGAAATGCTGCTAATTCGATGTGCACAGCTGCAGACTGGGACCATGGCTAAGGTTTTCCTGAAAATGTGACCCAAAATTCCAATCCAGCGCCTATTTTACACTAAATTTTCAGAAATCATCCTGAGGTGTCTAAGCACAATGATGGTTTGTGAAATGAGAGGTGACTAGGGCATGGGTGGGAAATAATTAGTGTCAGGGAGGAGGGGAAAGGACCACTATTACTTTACAGAAAGAAGCAGAAAGATTTTAAAATGACCTGTATATTGGGATTTGGAGAAAGGATCCAGGTGAGAAAAGTCTGATGCCCAGTGGCAGAGGAAGGGAAGAGGGCTTTAGGGGTGGCACTAAGAGCTCCATTTTGTCTGCATTAAGCTTACACTGATGGCTTCAAATGCATAATTGCTTCTAAAATAGTCAAATAATGCATTATGAATACATTATCTCATGCATTTTGATCGCTTTTTCTGCTGACAAATACTTCACAAAACAATCCAGATTTCTGCAAATATACCCACTCGAAGCTTAGCAAGTGGTCTAAAAACAGACCTTTACAGCACAGGGAGAAACCCCTCAGCCATCTATCAGATGGATAGATCTTCCATTAGACAGTCATTCTCTCTCTCACACATACATGCACGCAAGTCAGGACATACTATCCAGCTTCTATATTATGGCAGCCTCCTAAACGTTTCTCAGCTTACAAGAGCAATTGCCATGGAAATGTTGTGACAATCCCCTCAAGGCAAGTGAGTGGTCTACACAACAGCATTTCTGAGCTCAAGAGGTCCCTTTTCAAGGCTGTGTTGAATTGAGTAAGTCACACCATTACTGAGGCAGTCTCAAGACTGGCAGTGCAAAACTATGCAGTGATCTGCCAGCCTTAATCGCTTTTCAGCTCTATGCAGCAGCTCTCTGGAAGTCCTGAGACATGCTTTTCCAACACTTCCACACTATAACTGAAGCATCCATTGTTAAGGAGCTGTTTTCAATTTTTCTTAGCAGTCCCTTTTGTGGCAGGGTCAGCGCTTTTTAAGGACGGCTAGCACTCCTTTAGTGTCAAAAGGACCCCATTTTCCAAGAAAAAGATCCCACAAATTAAAAAGAATTAAACAGATTATTTAAATAACCTAATACTGTATTATCACAGCTCAGATTATTTCTGTCCTCATTCTTCAGCCCAGCTAACCTCCTATATCATTTCATATAGCTTTCAGGTATGAGCCTTTTAGGGGTTTAGGATTTGCTTTATTCTTTCCATTCTTTACCTCTTTACATCTTTTCTTCACTCAAGGTTTCTCTCTCCTGTCATTTGTGATACATAGGTGTTAAAAATTAGTGCATATCATGACCTGCTGTGCACCATCATCTTCCCACTGCCCTAGAGCTGTGGTAACCTACCCCAGATCAGAATATTTTCTTATGTCTTTTATAGAAGAGAGACTTCAGTTTTCAGTTGTTGCTTCTAACTGATACTTCTTCCAGATCAAAGGTCAGGAGCACTTGAACTGAGGAAGGGGAGCTTGCCAGATATATAGACCCAATTGCAAGCTCTAAGGTCCTGTTTGCTTATGCTCCTATCTGGGGAGTTCAGTGCCATCTCTCTCTGTAAGGGGAGTAACTGCTCACTAGAATTGCAAGAATGACAATCTGGGGATTTAGGAGGCTTGCTCAGGGACAGAAATGACGTAGCATAAGTAAGAACAGGACAAGGACTTTAGTTTATAGTGTGTGTCAACACTGAGTTTGAGGGAACATACCCATAGGAGTAATAGACATTCGCTCTTCCCTGATGTGTTTGCTGATGAGCCCAACAGTGCAAAGCATTACAGGGACAATGCTGATGTGGAGATAACCTTTCTTCTAAGAGCCAGGCTGAAAAATAATTCATTTCCCATAAGCTGCCAAATGGCCTTTTCCACAGTCACAGCCCATGGTATGTAGATGGAGGCTTCTGTATTCAATCTGCCCTTACAGACATCCTGCTCAGCCCTGTTAGAAATACATACTCTCTTAATGAGAGGAATAATGATGATGACAACAAATGTGAGTAACCTGCCCACAAGGAATTGGTTCTCATAATTCACTCCTTGAACCTGCCTCCTGCACTGTCACCAGATCAGTCCCTCCTCACCAAAGGGCAATGACTTTCAACGTCACCGCCCAAGCAGAAGCTGCCTCCCTCTTCACACTCAACAGAGTTATGCTCACCCCTCCAGTGTCTACAAAGCTTGTGTTTACCCACCTCGAGATGGGCAGACCTGATCACAAGCTCCGTGATCCGTGTGCCCTCCACCCCCACACACAGAGATGGTCTCAGCTCAGCATGTCCACCAGCACCCAAATCCAAGCATCCCTTATTTCTCCAAGCTGTCATATGCCTGGTCCCACTGTAGCCATACTCATGAGGAAGGTGCGGGCCCATCTTAAAGTCAGGAGCCTGCTCAGCTGTGCCTTCCCAGAGAAATGTATAGCTCTGCTTCCTAATTATAAATAACAGGCATGGAAAGGGAAGTGGAAACTTTTGTGACCAAACTTGGACCTGTTTCAAATTTGCCTTGCCTGCCCAAATGCAGTACTGTTTTTCTTGAAAGACTCATTGCTAATATTATAATTCACACTGGCAAATAAATGTACACATCTCATTGATTCTAGAATGAGTGAAATGAAATTACTTCCTCACGTCTTTCTGTCGTCTTTCTTATCTCTGCACATGTAATTTTCCACTCTATTGTACTTGCTCTGAACTCTGCTTTGAAGAGTTTTTCCGTTTACTGAAATACTAAACAGTCACAACAATTTATTTGCACTTCTATTGTGCCTGCCTCCCCTCAGAGAATATCAACACAAATTACAAACATCAGTGATTTTAGCCTCCATCCAGCAATATAATCCCCAGCCTACAGATGAGGAAACTAAAGCGTAACTTGTCCAAAGTCATATAGGAAACTCACTCCAGAAATCCGTGGTGTCTTAAGGATGCTGGAGGCCATGGGTACTGTGAGCATGTGCATCAGAGACACTCTCTGTACGTGCAGTGAGACCAGCTCCCTGAGCAGGAGGTGTGGATTCCCTCCATCTGAGTCTCCAGTCTTGCAGTGCTACTCCCCAGATAATCTGACCTTTTTGGGAGTCAGGCTGCTTTTGAAGGAGAGACACAAAATCTGAGCCTTATGGTGTCATAATTTAAGAAATCACTGCTAAAAATAAGAACCTAATTCCTGCACAGGTCCCTGCCTGCTGAAGTTTTAGGTCACACTTAAGAAAGTGATGTGCACATCAGCAGAAACGTCATTCCAGTTTCTTTTCCTCCTGTAGGTGTCTATAGTCCTTCTATCCCTAACCCTCACCAGTGGTCTGGAAATAATGTCATTCGACAATTAGAACAGAATCCAGCTCAATGATCTTGGCTCCTGTGTTGAGCTTTATGAGGCTTATGATGAGGCAGATCTCCTAACTTAATTGTTTCAGTCCCTAAATAGCAAATATGGAAAAGTGAAGACTTCAATAGAGAAGTTTTGTTCCCAAATCAAGTGACCAAATATAGATGGACTACACAACTTTTTAGAGTTTTTCAAAAACATTTATCATTCCCAAACATCTACGTAGAAGACAGTCTTATAAATACTACAGCAGTTTAAAATATAATCTAAAGTTAAATACATAAAGTAGGAAAACTAGACCTTATCTTCATCTTGTATGAGAAGTTCAGTTTGTTTTTGTTTCCAATTCAAGCAAAAACACAGACAAAAATTATTTCCTTAGAAGTCAAAATTATTTCCTTAGAAATCAAAATTATTTTCCATTCATAATCTATTCAGTAAAAATCATTATATAGCCAACCTTTTTAACACAAATACCATGGGAGTTGAATTTTCAGTCATTCTTTTACAGCATAGAGAGTCACAGGGAATAAGTTGTCATCTTCCTCTTACAAGTGAATTCACACTGTGCTAGTTTTTAAGTTGCCTGCTCACACATCAGACATGAATCTATCCTGAAAATACAGGTGAATAATAGATTTGATAAAATATGTTGTTTTCACATGATAGAAACTGTGTAAATTTGATTTGCATTTATTTGACATTTCATTTGAAAAAAACAGGAATCAAACTTTCAAAATGGCACATTTCATTTCAACACTTTCAAAAGAAATCTTTTGCATTTTTTATTTCAAAATGGCTTTTTCGTATCAAAATTGACCTCATTTAAAAATAAGAGGATTCAACTATATAGGAAGTTGGTGGTTTTAGTTAGCTACACATTTTCGTTATGCCACTATGAAGCAAATCATACTGGTTTTGGGTCCTGCATCTCCCCCCCAAAAAAGGAGACATGCTCCAGTTTCATGTGAGTTGAGCTAGCTTTTTTTTTCTCACAGTTTTTTGTCTCAACCTTGGGTCATATTCATCTCATTCAACTTAATTTCCCCCAAATGCAAGAGTGGAATGCAGATATTTACGTGTAGGTGTCCAGGGTGCAGGTCTCTGCATATGAGATGAGTTTCATCCAGGAGCTAAGGAGAGTAGAACCAACAGAAACTATGAAGGTACTGAGCACAACCCAGAGTAAACATGGCTAGGAAGGAAATCTCCAACTTCATTGACCATGACAGCTGAGGGACATTTGTTCAGGTGTTCAGTTGCCCCACCCTGTAAGAACCTACGGTAGTTTGAGGTGCCCTGAAAGAGGCATCTGTGACAGGGCCTATGGGAAATGCATCTCACTAGGCCAGATAGAGGCAAGGCAATATACCCTAGGGCACTTCAAACAGCCCTAAAATAACAGGGTGGGACACAGAATTAAACCCCACATGTTCAATCTAACCCACCTAACATGGAAAAACACTCCAGAGTGTTATCTGGCCTACCTATTTTGGCTATTTCATGTTTTCCTCAAGGAGAAGGTCAATCAGTTGGGCAGTGTCTAACTCTTTCTATGGATAGGGCCTATTCAACTAGCTTAGAGCAATACATGTTTTAGATTGATAAAGGTGTATAAAATAAATTTCATTCCATTCGATTCATGTGGCTTTGCAGTACAATAACAAGTGTGAACTTTGAATATTCACAGCAAACTCATCACACTGAGAGGACCATGAATGTTGCTCTACTGGTCACAACAAGCACTTCATGAACTATTCATTAATATTTTGCAAAGAGGAAAAGTGGGTTCGGTTTTATAATTAAAGCATCCATGCCAAACCATTTGCTGTATTGTAAGAAAACTACTCATTATAGAGTCATAACAGCACTTAGTTTCATTTGTGGAAGCCTAGGCACTGTTCTAAGTGGCACTTGGGGGATTCATATTGCCAGCTTTAGGCATCCCAGTGAAGCACCTAAATTAGAAGGCCAGTTTCCCTGGGCTCCTTGCATAATCCACAGAGAAAAAACAAATGGAACCAATCTCCCTGTAGGACCTCAGTCTCAAACACCAATCCATTCTGCAGGCTTTAGAGCCCTCCTAGCCCTATAGATGATTAAAATCATTAATAAATTAGTTTGTGGTTGCTCTCACGTGAGTATTTAGGACCTTGCAACATACCCTGGGGTGTCATGGCTCTCAGATAGGAAGCACAGACCCCTCTGGAATGGCTGTGGGGGCCAGGCACAGCACCTCAGACAGCTCTAGACCTAAACTACATTAAAGTCTAAGTGACTTCCCACTTCACCTCAAAATTCCAAGTTTATCCTTAATTACCCATGCACACTAAAAAGGAACTCTGTTATGAGACTAAGTATTTATTGACTGCCTAAAGTTCTATTGCAGTCCAGGATTAGGCAGACAGGTGACGTCCAGACTAAGTCTCTTGGAAAAGCTCAGTGTATTCTGGTCTGGCAGAAATTCTATGGGAAGCCAAATGTCCCTCTTGCTGAAAAGGCTCTTTGGTGGCAGATGAAAAAGTAAATGTAATGATTTAACGGTAATATTTGAAATTCACTTCACTGTGTTTAGACTTGTTCCCTCCACAATTGCCTCCCCCTTGTCTGGGCTGAACAATCCCCGTGATGTAACTATGGAGGTCCTTGAGATGTGCACCATATTTGGGACAAAACAATGCTATTATCATACAAATGATGCTGAGGAGCTGCCTCTTGTGCAGGCTACACTTAAAAATGAATGAAAAAAAGATTAGATTCTGTGAGATCCTTCCTTGCAGGAACAATGTATTGTAAAGCAGATCTGCTTCATTTCCTTCAAAATCCCTCCGATAATGCAGGACAGGGCTTTTCAATGGTTCCCACTATAAGCACTGCGTGTCTGAGTAAATGAGAACATGGTACACTTCAGAAATCATTGTAAAGAATTACTGTTTATCTGGATAAGGAAGGGTAGTCTTAAGACCTGATTATGCCTACTGATCCAAATGCATTGAAAACTGTTCTCATTTTCACATTCCTCAAGTAGCAAAACTTGACATCTGTGCAAAAACTGTCCCGCCAAACAAAAAATATGGCTGCTAGTGCAGCTAAAAGGGCTAGAGTTTGTTGCTAATGAAACTTTCACCACATTTCTATTTGTCCTTCAGAGGAGTTTGTGGTTATTGTTTTTTTAAAGTTCCCACAGGAAATCTCTGCGGTTTTATCTGCACTTTGAGGGTCATGTAAAAGGTTGGGGCATGTTTGAATGCTGAAGAAATTATTTAGAATGCAGATTTGTAAACGAGGGTGGTTATTTACTCAGAACAATTGAGCCTGGGCATAAAAGCCAGGAAGCACATATACAGTGAGAGGGCTAGATGCCAGCTCTATGTGCTCACTGTGGTTCTGAGCAGCACTGAGTATCTCTCAGTCAGTGACACTAATAAGGGATGAGGATTTTCAGCATCTCACAGGCTCTGACTGCTCCAGGGCTGTTTGCATGGACCATTCCAGGGTTTGCATGCCTGCTACAGTTCATGGAAATATGGCAGTGGGGATGTATCAGCTTGCACCTGGACTTCTGCTCTAGCTTTAAACACATGGCACTGGTTCTGAATGCTGGTATTTGTTCATCTCTTTAACACTAGAACTTCCACAGTCACAGTTATCCTCTGTAACTTGATAGTATCCTGGCAACAGTTTTAATTAAAGTACATCACCAAATATTCCTAAACAGTCTTTCCATCCTGTAAAACACAGCTGATATATCCCTGAAAGATTTGTATCTGTTTCATGGAGAGAAATGCTGAAGTCAATCATTTGATCATTTGTGTAGTGAAATCATTTGTCTACTGTAGTAGGGAAGTAGGCTGCAAACGGTGCTGATTTCATTATGCACAAAGAGCAGGTATTGAAATGATGCAGCATTCAGGCTCTCCCTCCTAAAGATTGCCCACCACACAAAGCAGAGTAATATAATTGTTAAGAACGGAGGGGTACATTCCAGAGTGCTTTGCTCAGCAGTTTATTCTCCTGACTCTGATGAAAATTAATGGGAGTCATGCAGCTGAAACCCCATGGATTGCTCATGGTTTGATGACACAATACAGTTGCAAACGAAGGCAGGATTGTGAAGAGTCAGGTACAAAATGGCAATTTTTGCTCCATTTAACCATAATCTCTTTTCCAGCTCTCAGCACATTAACCACTTTTCTGCTGATCATGTCTAAACCAAGCGCTGCTCTTTAGAGTGACCTGTTTCAGCAGTAAAACTGAGACCTTGTCAATACAGCCGCTAGTACCTATGGTAACACCTATCTTGTAATTTGTTCCCCAAAGTAGAAGGAATTTTACTATGTGGATTGATGCAGGATGCTTTTCACCCGGTTGCAGTCTGCTAATAATTCCTTACCAAGATACATGAAGGATTAACTCCTGGGAATGCTCCACAGGTGCTACTGCCTAATCCTGTTTAGTGCACTGCTCAATTAACAAACAGGATTTTTCACTTTATGAAATAAACTTGTGTGATTTGTGGATACCAAATAATTCTTGGCCAAAAGTACATTGTGAATGTTGTGAACAAGCTATAAACACACACTATTTAAAGGTGAAATATGTGAAGATCTACTTGATAAAGTACTTAACTGCCAGGAAATTTTGGTTAAGCATTCTCTTGAAAACTGAAAGTCCAGAAACCCTGTGGTCTGTTCTTGTAATTTGTTCACCCCCAAAACTTTTTCAAAGCCAAATCATTCAAAGCCCTTCTTCCCATTTTGATAACAAACCTGTATCTTCCACTTTCACTTTTGTCCTGCAAATATCATTTTCAGGCTACCTTGGACACACCACGTAGGACACTCAGCCCAAACCCCACCATAGGCTGGCAGTGGAAAAATTTCTTGCTCATGTTTTACAGACACATTTCATATGGAACTCAGTATCCCAAGCTGGGGGAAAAAAAGAAAGAAAAAAAAAGGAAAAAAAAAAAAGAAAAAAAAGAAGAAAAATGTATCCATATGATATCCTGTGAGTCATAGAACTCCCAATGCTGGAAGCTGAAGCTATGTACTAACAGAAAATCTGTACTTGTAAATATCCAAGGATGAGGAACCATGCTGCACTGCTGATTATCCACACAGTGTTTCCTCGTTCACTGTCTCTGCTCTCCAAGCAGACTTCTTCAAAAATTAGCTATGAAAGAGTTGGGATCTCTCACCAGTATATCAGTCTGTGTCACTGGGATTCAGCCCTATTCTTCTTGCAATATACATAGTGCCAATTTTTTTTCTGGGGGTTGCAAAAATGGATTTCTGTGATCTGCCTATGAATCCACCTCCATTCCCAGGAGGAATAAGTGCACTTAAAAAGCCATCTATTTATGAATATAACTATACTCAAATGCTTTTAGGAAGGTGGCTTTGTGACACAAAGAAGTTCCTTGCTCATATTTCTCCATATAGAAACATGAAGGACTAACACTGGATAAAAATAAAAATAAAAATCAAGAGATGATTCTTTTGTCTTGAGGCTCTTATCTGGACCATCACTCCAGATTCCAGACACCACTCCAGGGATCAGAATAAGAAAAACTATTGCCAACCTCCTTGAGCCTTTTTCTGTGCTACAGATGCACATCTGAATCTCTCTGGGCCACTTCTCTTACAGCTGATACAAAGGGAAAAGCAGGAATTATTCTGAGCTACGGAAAAGAGAAAATACTTCCCATCTCCAGCAGAGAACAGACACACAGTTAAAGCCCCCGGGCCCTCAATAAGAAGACATCAAAGAATCACTTCCAAAACATAATCTGGTTGCCAAAGATTTGCACTAAGAAATCCCTGCAGGAGCTGGTGATGCCAGAAACAGTACCATTCCCCATCCTGGTTCCTGTCCTGCATGGCAGAACATAGTGTGAAGCTGCACAGTCTGCACCCCCAAGTTTTTAAGGGAGTCATATTGGTCGAAGGGAAAAAAATCTCAGTTGTCTGCAGACAAAAGCCCAGGTGCACACACTTCTTTTGTCCTGCAGAAACCTGGCTATCCTCCATTCTCAGAAGCTGCAGATTCTTCAAAGGAAGAAAAGCTATAAAAGGAATGTTTTTCAGATAAAGAGATCTTTCACAACTTCCAGCTGACTATTCCCTCCTTCCCCATTTTTAAAGGCATGGAATTTTGAATTAATATGAGGATTATTATTATATCTTCCCTTCCTCACATTGAGGTTTCCAAGTTAAATTACTGTTAGTGAAAGACTGGGTGGCCCACAGAGAAAAACCACTATATAAAGAGCTAACCATTATTATTCCCATTTAAAAATCCAAACTAATATTTTCCTTTTTCCTAATCTTTAAAATAGACCAAAATGGAGATGCAGAAAATCTTAAATCAAGGTGCATTTTATCACTCCAAACTTTCCTGAGTTCCAAAGACTCGGCATCTTTAACGTCACTGTTTCTTGGGGGTATTTTTCATCACAATAAAACAATTCAGCAGAGAATGTTTCCGTTCAAAATGTTTCAAATTGCATTCCTGTCAAATGTATAAAATGTCCTGCATTATGCATAAGAAGGATTTGTACCTCAGCTTTGCTAACATAAAAAAGTATTTCCAGCATATGCAACTAATAGAACAGGTTAATGCTCTGGGGTCTATTCATAATACAGATGGTAATGATTTGAGCAGCTCATGTATGTGCTTCCCACATAAACATCAAGAACCTGAGTTCTTTTTGTCAATCTTTCCAACAATGATCTTCCATCACACGGGCAATGGCAGCAATCTTCCATCACCTTGGTCTTTCCAGAGTATTCTTTGGCCCTCCCTGATTACAGATCAGGAGCTAATTAATTCACATAGATGCATGTAAAATTAGCCAAGAACCCAGTAGGTTGACAAAACTACAGCTCGCTAGGTAAAGGTACAAAATCCATTCCCACACCCAGTTGCAGAGAGTCCGAGACTGAAGAAGCCTCCTGTCAATGTACCCATGGCACACTGCACTGAGGGGCTCGTCAGGAATTTCTAAACAAGCTGGGTCATTTCCATGGCAGAGTGCTTGCACTCTGGAAGCCAGTTAGCCACATTAGCATAGCCTGCTAGCCAAGTGCTCATGTTAGCATCTGCTAAAACAGCTATCCTGTTTTTCAGCTTCAAGAATATGTCTATACTGCCAAGTGAAAGACAGCAAAGAGGATTCTGTCCTTGGTCCAAGAGGCACTGGCAACTTTGCATCATCACAGCTTAGTGACTCAAGTGTCACTGTAAGGACTTGCACTGCAGGGTACAGACAGATCCACAGTTCCCCACGTAATACTGTGAGAGACCTGAGCTTCTCAGAGGAGGATGCAGAACAACCAGCACACTGAGCCAGCCAGAAGGAAATGCCACAGAATGAAATCTCCCAGTAAGCTGGCACTGCAGCACTAGGAGTCAGAGCCAAACCCCATACAAATCCACATATCCTTCAACTCTCATCACAGCACAGCAGGGAATAATATAGGGGCTGGGGTTTGGGTGCAAATTCTCCATTCCCCCTCTGAAAACTGTATAACCATGCAAGCAGGAGTGCAATATCCCTGGGCCCTAAGGGAGCATGACTGCCCAATTCCTCTGCGCTTCTCTGAGGAAGAAGCGCTAGGGCTGGTTCCTCTACAGGGCAGCTTCTGTGTATCTCATGCACACCATTCACGAGCATCCAGTGCAGGAGGCAGGCCATGGGACTCTCCACGTTCAGGATGTTGCTTGGGCTAGGCTATTAGCCCTAACTTCTTGTTTCTTCTCTTCGTGGCTCCTTAGTCCTTTCCTTTCAAACCAGATTGGGCTAAAACTCATCAGCAATAGAAAAGATTGTGCCAGTTCAAAGTGTTGTACACTATGAGATTTACAGCTAACCAGTCAATCCTCCTGAAAGATGATTAAAGGAGTTGTAGGTCAACTGAAATGAGAGATCAACACAAATTTTATAAGGATTAGAAAACTTGACCAAGGAGGAAGGGGCAGGAATATGAACTTTCTTTATCTAGAAAAGAGAAGGCATTGTAGCTGTATGAAAAGCATTATCCACTACACAAATGGTTCTTACACAGAAGAGAGTTAACTGCGCTTTGAGTCCCTTGCAGACAGACCAACAAAACATTCCCAAACTTAAAGCTACAGAAGTCCAGTGGCAGGATTATCACTACATTGTTGTCCTGCTGCTATGTGTTTCTGTGAAGCCCCCGCTATCAGCCACAGCTACGTAGAGATGCTGGGGCAGCTGAGCCTTTGGTCTCAGCAACATAGTCGTGCTTATCTTCTTAAATCCACTTAATTTTCAGGAGAGAAGGTTTATGAAAAATTTTCTACTTGTGCGGGTAGTTAAGTGCCAAAAGAGGCCACTAGGGAGACCGTGAAATCTCCATCATTAAAGGTTTTAAAGAACAGATTACACTAACAGCTGTCAAAGGCAGCTCAGACATACATATTCCTGCCTTCAAGAAGAGGGGTGGACAAGGAGACCTCCTGGGATCTGAGTCTAGGATTCTACCCCTCTTTTACACAGCTCCAGCCAAAAGCAGTATGCTTGGATATCTTCTTCCAGTGAGAGTTCCCATCATTGGTGGATCCACCAGCTGTATAGCACTGCTATCCAACGCCTCCCTCCAGCATAACACATGACCCAAGGCAGAGAGATGTATGTGGGATATGGCCGTGTCCAGTCACTCTGTAGCAATCACACTCAGCAGGCTGAAGTTAAAGAAGTTTAGGAGCTGCTGAGCTGAATACTGGGCCACCAATTTCCAGCCTCATTGCTGAGGAAGAGCAATGGTTTAAAGCCAGATTTGCCTTCACATATGTTCCAAGGACAAGTACAGCTGACCTGGCCGAACATACTGGAAAATGTAGGCCAGTGAAAGGACCCATTCCCTGAAGGCCTGAAAGAAGGGTTGCCCATGCAGCTTCCTTCACTTCATTTGCTTCCCTGTACATGGCTGACAGCTTGCAAACTGGCAGCAACCCAGACAGCAGAGGGGAAGACGCACATTCACCCTCGCACGTGCTCACTTTTACAAACCGTCATGTTGTGAGTCCTTAATTCTCATCTCTCCAAACCCAACTCACCAACAAAGCAAGCATTTTGTACTATTAGGAGAACTCCTAGTCCTGCAGGATGACAGGTTGTTTGGCAGCATGAAACAAGTTGTGGCTGCAGACTGTACACATGGCTCGCATTTGTGCCATTGGTCTGTGGCTTTCAGGGAGCAACTGTTCTGCAGTGACAAAAACGCAAAGAAAGAAGGGAAAGAAACCAAATATTTACAGGAGAAGAAGTGATTCTACCCCACATGGTACAAATTTAGGGATGCATTGTAGCTACATTATGTGCGTATAGCTACTGAAACAGTTTCCAACAGAATGTTTACACTGTTGTCTGGAAGCATATTGTTTGCCTACTTTTCAAAGCCAATTTATATGCAGCACACATCGCAGCATGCACGAAAATTCAGACAAAAACACAGATGCATGCAACAATCCGTGGCCAGCTCTTGTTGTTCCTTATTGTTTGTTTCTCAGAAGTACCTAGGAAAGAGGAGGAAGACAGCAGCCCATTATGCTGGGTGCTGTACTACCCTAAACTTAAAGACAGGTATTTCATTTGAGGAACATGCAGTCTCTGTTTAAGACAAGATATAACAAGTGAATGTAACAGAGAGTGAGGGAGTGACATACGGGAATGAATAATAAGAGAGTTTATGTGTGCCAGCTTCATGTGCTCATGTGCCAGCTAATTGAATACACGAAGAATATAAATACCAGTCTCCTACTGAAGGCAACAACTTAACTGTAGCCAGCTAGCAATTTATCAGGAGCTTCACAGAGAAATTAGTGGGAAATCTGAAGGAGTCCAGGGAAGGGCATCCCAGAGAAAAGTGTCAGGTGGGATAAATAGAAGGGCATGTAACAAGGCAGCAGGAGGATGAAGGAGGTTGGCATTGTTGCATTGTTTAGGCAGCAAAGCAAGGAGGCTTGGGTAACTTGGTTGCTGAGAGGAAAGGATGTGAAAGTCCTGGATCAAAGAATAGAGGGTTTATATCTAACTTATCAAGGAAATAGTGGGACCAAGGAGGACTGAAAAAGGTGAAAGAGGATGTCACTGCACTTTGCATAGACCAGGCAGAACAAGGTCAATGCGTGTAGGAATGTCTGAGTGAAAAGAGTCAGAGTGCAACTTACGTCACTGCAGGCAAAAGCCCTCTCAAGAAACAGTGTAGAGCCACCAAACTAGTAAGAGTCCATGCTGGGAAGTATAGGGTAAGGTCTTCTCCACATCCAAGGAGGAAAGAAAGGAGGGAACACTCCCCAGACAAAGCGGAGGTAGCACCAGCAGTAGGAGAGGGGGCAGCAGGGACAGCAAGTGAAGCCTGCCCGAGGTTGTGTGCCATGGCCAGCTCAAGAACATGCTTTAATTTTAACAGACAGCTCTACTGAACCACCTTCAGCAAAGGCCTGAAAGGACAAGTCTGAGAAGTGAAAAGATGTATTACTCCCACTTCTTGAAGTGCTCCTTTGCAGAAGATCCCTCTCTCCCTACATGCCATCAATGCATGGATCAGAGCCAAGTCTCCCACCTTAGGTGTCTTGAGATAGGTGGTGTGAAAACCACTCATCAGCAAAATTGCCTCAAAGTCCCTGTAAGGCAGTTCCCTGTGTCACCACGCAGACAGATGTCCTCTCCACCTACCTCTGTGGCAGGAGCTATTTATGTTCAATATTGTTTATAGACCCCAAAACCTCCATGGGGAGATGCCAAGTCAATAGGCTAAGAGCTGAAATAAAGTCATTTTGTGCCTTTATTTTTTCTGGTTTTAAAAGGACAGTGATCTTTTTTACAGCTCTGCAACCTCTTATTAACAGAACTGCCAGTGCCCCAGGGGCATTTACGTACTTCATTGCCCACTGTGCCCACCTGCTGTGGCTCCCCCCATTCTGCCCAGGACCCCATGTCAGCCCCCAGGGCCATCAGCCCCTAACCAGTGATGCCACATCCAACTCCCCACAGCCCTGCCCTGACCAGCCATGAACCCCATGGAACCTGGCCCACTCATGGGGCCATGTCCCAACCCAGCCTTGGACTGTCCCCAGGGGTGTGCCCAATGCCTGGGGCTGCCCTGGTGCCCTCCGGCTGCCCTGATCCCAGCAGGGGCAGTGGGATGGTCTCTGGCTGCCAGGCCTGCCCTGACAGATCCATGGGGAGTCCCCCCTGCGCTCTGGCATCTGCTGCCTGAGAAATATTAGCACAGGATAAAAATCAAAGGACAAGCTCAGCCTTGCCATCGCTGAAACATCCTGACCCAGCCCCTCTACACAAGATATTTAAAAGCCTTGAAACTGCGGAGATGTTTCTGCTTTCCTTCTGGTACTGAGCTTCCAAGGTCCAAACCGGTTGTGCTTTATCTTCTCTGCAGTGGCATTGAGTCATTGACTGAAGAGATGGCTGCTGTCGCAATCTTCCCACCTCAGTGGTCACAGCTGGAGCCTGGTGCCAAGCGACACAGGGTTTGGGCCACACCGCAATTGAACATGGTGGGCAGCCAGAGCATCCCCACCTCCCCTTCACCATAGAAGCCTCCAGTCCAGGACAAATGTGGTTTCCAAAGGGGAGAAATCTGTCCCCAGGAATCATAGAACTGTAGAACCGTAGAATGGTTTGGGTTGGAAGGGACATTAAGATCCTCTAGTTCCAACCTCCCTGCCGTGGGCAAGGACACCTTCTACTGGACAAGGTTGCTCAAAGCCCCATCCAACCTGGCCTGGAACACTGCCACGGATGGGGCATCCACAGCTTCTCTCAACAACCTGTACCAGTGTCTCAGCACCCTCACATAAAGAATTTCTTCCTAATACCTAACCTCAATCTATGCTTCATCAGCTTAAAGCCATTGAAACATTAAAGACGCTGAAGGAAGGACTCAAGAACCGCAGGCAATTCACCAGAATCTGTTACTTTCATGCTAACATCAACTCCCTCCCTAAAAGGTGGTGAGCTGAGGAGCCTCAAGGCCCATGCTGATGGCATTTCTTGATAACAAGTGGAGAGCTGCTCACCTTCCTTGACACACACACAGATGAAGAGGGAAAAAAAACTTTTGCAGTGTTTTCTTCTTCCTTTCTCAGCCAAATCCTTATTTGGTCTGTTGCAAATTATTCACACAACAGCCCCCTGCCTGTACTGCTTGATCTGATTACTGCACCAACACCTCCATGGCTTTCAAATTCATTTCACAGGTTTCCAAGAAACAGATGCTGATACCTGATAAGTGGCAGCACCTGGATTCAAAACATGTTATCAGTTCATCTGCCTCCAATATCTTGAGTAGCATCTCAGCTTGGTGGAGAAGTGTTGCCCTAACCAGCTAACACATTTCCGTGCAGGGAAATAAAGCTCCCCTTCTGTACTTGACATACAAATTCACACCTTTGTGTTGTTCCTACTTAAGCACACAGAGTCCAAGTGAGTGCAGTGATCCTGTTTCAAATATTTGGTGCCCAGGCTTCCCATTGCATCCCAGAAGTTACCTATTTGACACAAGCAGCTTTAAATGGCTCTATAGAACAGCTGAGATTCTTTCAAACTTTTTTATTAAAACAAAAGCAATCATTTGCATACATGTTGATTTTGATTATCAGAGGACACAGACACAGTTGCATATGTAACAGAAGAAAATGAACCACATGAACTGCTTTCTTCGTCATTTCAGAGCTCTGAATTTCAGTGGTTTAGCTTGCTTTCTGACATGATGAAAATAAGGCATTGTTACAGTGCACATATTCAGAAACTATCACATAATACCCATTAAAAAAAAATCAAAACCATATCATATATTCAACTAGTCTGACCAGACTCATGTTTTCCACAAGACCTCTTACCTTGCTGTAAGACAGAATTACCCAAGGAACAAATTGGAGCCTAGACTAACAAGGCTCCCAGGAATCTAATTACAGGATGGCAAAAATGTTGAAAAGAGGCACATCAAATAACAGGTCTGTTATTCTATGGCTATGCATTATATACACCAAGAGCCACTCGTAGCCAAAAAAGTCAATGGGAGGATTTGCATAAACTTAGAAGAGCATAAAGAAAAGGAAAACAGTGTTCTTTGCACTGCACTGGCTGGAAAATGGAGCACCTAGCTAGATTGTAGTAAGACCATTCCTAAGGCCAGGTTTAGACACACAGAATTAATAGGGGAAGCAGAGTGGGACAGCAGGGAAAATTGATGAAAACCATACTGCCAGTTTTGCCCCCACAGGCACTCCAGTAAGGCAGCCTGGTACTGTGGCAGCTTGGGAGAGGGTTGAACTGATTAGAGGCAGCTACAGGTGGGGACCAGGGGCCACTGTCCCACTGGATCACTGCTGTCGAGGGCAGTGAACCCTCTCCCTTCCACAACGCCTTCTCTTCCCTTCCTGTGGTAGGACTTACACAGCAAAGTGCATTTTTACCCTTCCTCCTGAAGCCTTGAGCCAGATACCACTGTTTCCAACTAACAAATGGATTGCTGTCTTCCAACCAAGTCTACTTCCTAATCTATTTTAATCCTTGAATTAATTTCTCTGAGGCCTCATTTCACTCTGATGAAGATCAGTGGAAATTCATTCTGTTTCTGAGTGCCTTGCCTGTGTTACTCTGACAAATGCAAATCAGTGGGTAATTAGCTTCTCAGTCACTAGATAGTCTGTGCCCAGCTATTTCTGCAAACAAAATGCACTAAATCTATGCACTGAATCTACCCCCAGAGACAGGACAACTGTAAAGCATTGAGCACCAATAAACACCAAGCAAAAACTAAAAAAACCCATAGTGCCAACTGCTGCCAGCAACATTAGTGGTCAGAGTGGGCAATCCCTTTGAAGAGTGTAAGTATCTGTATGACAGCCCCACATACAGTACATCAGACCAGATGAACTCTGAACTGGCAGTAGCACTGTCTCAAGGCCTATTGAATCACTCATATTGGCTGCTGTCAGTTTTATCATATCCATATGTCCCTGAGGTACTAAGGCTGAAAGATCACATCATATCTTACAAGGTAACTATCACTGTAAACATACAGTTTCTGATCTGTGGGGCTATAATCAATACTCTGGATTGTATCTAACTTTTTATCCATAATGATACTGATCCTACCTTCTTGGCCAGTACTTGTGTCATACATGTAGAAGATCTCCTCTTTCTTAGTGTTCAATGGCCTTGTGGCGTAAAGAACACCACATAACATGAAAGCATTGGAAACAGATGGCTTGTACTGTCTCGTCTGCCAAGTATTTAGCACATCAAGTGTGGTCTCATTGAGTTTGCTAATCACAATGTTGCCCACGTTATTTTCAGTTGAATATATTACCCATAACCCACTTTCATCCACGGCAAAATCTATGTCCTGCCATGCTACGCCCGCGTAAGAGAAGCGGTTACCAATAGCAGCACCTGGAAGCTCCTTCCTCAAAACCCCCGTGTTTGTGTTTATATCGTGCTTCACCATATATCTCGAACCATAAGCATGATAGTACAAATAATTTTTATAAAGGGCAGCACCGCCTCCTTCCCCATATGTTATCCTCCTTTCATACTTGTATTTAAACAGCAGCAAATCATCAAAGGAACTATAAATTCTGAAGTATTCTAAGTATCTCCCATCTGTGTTCAATGGTGCAACCCAATAGACTTCCTTCTCTGGGTTAGAGGGATAGTAATCTCTACCCCAGGAACCATATTTGAAGGAAAATCCTCTCCAGTTCAGCTTGGCAACATAGGGCTGGCTAACGTTCATCAGTCCACGGTGAATGCAGGTACCTGTAATTAAAGAGAAAAAAACCAAAACAAACAGGTTTTCCAAATGTCATTACTGGGAGAGAGGTTTTGCAGACTGTAGCCTCTAGGCTGTATTTAGTGAGGAACAGCTTCATGACCAAGCACAGACATAAATGCACAGCTTCAGGTGTAAAAGGCTCATTTAGGGCTAAGGCTAGCAACTGGATGGCACCAAGTGGTCCAAGCTGACTCAAAAACATAGCAAAAAAAAAAATAGGATACATATTATTACAGTTATTTGAAAGGGGAGGTGGGGGATTAATTCACAGAAAATAAGTACTCATTGTTCTGTTCCATACAAGGGACAGATTTCTGTTTCTACCCATTTGAGGCAGGCCAGCCTAATGCATTAGGAAATCCCTTGGAAAACACAATTTCAGAAGCATTTTAGGTTATTTTCTACCTCAGTGGAACTGAAAGCATGGGACATGGGGGAAAAAAGAACGAGGAGCATCTGATTTCTGTGTATTTCACTGTGGAGGGGAAGAAAGGAGCAGCAGCAGCAGTAATTCCAGAGTCACATTTCAGATTAGCATTCTGCTGTCAGAATCACAGCTTTACAACTGTGTGTCACAGCCACATGGTGCCTTCCACCTCTGGCCCTCAAAGAAATCTGCAGACAGTAACAATCACAGCCCAGGAAATGTAGACTGATATTACTCTGACTTTTCATGTGGGATGACTCTTTAGAAAATATGACTTCAAGCTGAATCAGAACAGCTCTGTTTTACACATATCCACAGCAAAACCATTTTCAGTATCATGGAAAAAATAATTTAAATACAATAAACAGTTTCCTTTTACTCATGCTGAATTAGTGATATTCCTGTTTCCTGATAAATTCTCAATATTGTAAGTCACTGGTTGGAAAAAACTTTCACTCAAAAATGTCCCTGAGCTTCTGATGAGTCTGAAGCTGCCACTAGCAAAAACCAGCATGCACTTTTCTGTGTTAACATGAGCTTTTTGTATTACTGCCACAAAGTGTCCCAGATTTTTTTCTGTAGGGTTATCTTCACCTGAGGTAATGGAGACAGAGATACCAAGTGGCTGGCACCAGCTCACAAGCTTAGTGGTACTCCAATGCTTCCCAGTTCACTGGGGTGTTCTAGCCACTGGATAGTCTTCCTTATTAAAGATGGAGTATAGTATGAATAGACCCAAGTCTCATACATCAATTAGTGAATAAATTAATGGCCACAAAAGTTGGTTGCTAATAATGCCTCCCTAAACACAGGAACTCCATGCACTGACAGCTATGGTGCTGATGAATGTCAAGATTATCTTTCGAGGTTTTAATAATTTGAGTGGGAACCATGTCATGATTTCTTGCAGCTTCTGTGACAAGAATCGATCATATGCTCAGTCATATGAAAGGATGTCTGGCATATAAATAACCTCTGTCTTAGCACAAAGAAGAAAGGAAATAACAGAGAAGGAATTTATCTTTTGCCCTCAAAGTTGGCCATCCCTAAGCATAGGCAGACAGTACTTATGGACATGAATTGGAAACTCCTGAAACCACTGACAGAAAAGTCTAGGAGACATTTTGTTCTCAAAGGCTTTGCAGTCTATCCCAGAGAAAGAAGGAAAATTAGAGGCAGACCAATCTGAAGTATTGTATTTGGAAAAAGACTGGGGAAAAAAGATAATTGGTAAAAAAAATGCACTGTTGCAAATGCAGAGAAATCTTTTTCTGATCTGCTTTGCCCAGGAGAAAGGTGCAGTACGTGTGGGGCTAGAAACCTGTGTCCCAAATGTTAGTAGAGTACAAGCACTGACATTTGGGCCAATGTCTAAAGTCAATTTGGACAGTGAAGCTCTGCATGTCTCCCCCGTTCTCAAAATGTATTATTTCTCTGCTTCTACTACACCACAGCTTCACTCCTTCAAGTTTTGCACTGTCTTACACTAGTGACTGTGACCTGAGGGACATGTGATTCACCTGCAGCCTCCTCTCAACATATGTGAGGAAGGCGGGGAGCAGTTTTATATTTAATATAAATCACTACACTGAGATAAATCCCTATGTCCCCAGGCCATGTTGGCAACTTCCTTGAGGTCAGTATTGCCCATGGCAGCAGCTCCTCATCACTGAGTCTCCATCTGATGGCAGACAAGGTGGCACGAATTGTAAACAATCCCATCTCCTCCCCCAGACCTTTTTGTGGCCTGGGTTTCTTGCCGCTGAAACATGGCATGACCGTGGTTGAATGCTGCTTTCCTTCGTGCCACCAAGAATCCATTCGAATCAGCATTCCTGGCTCGGAGCAGATGAGCATTTAAGCATGCACTTAAGTGCTTTACAAAGGACGAGGCCCCGGAGCAGAAACCTCATTTCCAGATATAGCACACAAGGCAGGCACTGCTGTATGGCTGGCCAGGCTGCATCTCTGGAAATGGCACGTAGCACGTCTAGTAACATGGCCTCAGCACTTGGCACAGCTACCAGTATTTGGAGGTGCTTACACCTCAGCTCATGCAAAGGAAGAATGCTAAGGCAGCCAGTGCAAAATGGCTTGCAGCCTGCCAACTTCATAAATCAATTTGAACTGGTTTTTTCATATATCTCTATTATGTATTGCTACCTATGGCATGAGGACTTCTTTAAAGCTGGTGACATATTGGATATATTACTGTGCTTAAATCACAATAAACTTATCTCAGAATTAAATGGTTATTAAATGCTCTAAAACTCTTCATTTGTTTAAAAAAATACAGCACCAAAGCTTGCAGGTAGTGAAGCACTGCTAAGCTCATCTATATGCGACCTCAAATAATTTTTCATGTCATTAAGCAGAACACAATTCCAGATTTATTTTAATAATTCATACATTGTTTCATAAATAAAAAACAAACGTGTGTTCAGCAGAGAGACCTTTTTTTACAAAAGAAATAATAAATTATTATTTCTTCCCTTAAAGAGAACTCTCTGCTGAACACTTGTTTGGTTTTTATTTATGAAACAATGAATTATTAAAATAAAGTTACAAGTGTGTTCCGTTTTAATGACATCAAAAATTGTCTGAGGTTTCTATAGAGTATGTGCTTGATTTTTATTTCCTTGAAAACTCTCCCATAATTATTATTTTTTTTTACAAAAAACCCTCTGTGGTAGTCGGGGGTGATCTGTCTTTTGCACAGGTTCAGAAGAATTCATTGTTGTTTATTTAATCTAAACTTGCCTCCCTGTCTCGATCTTGTGGGAAAAAGAATTCACGAAGGAAGCAAAGTGTCATGTAATTTTGTAAATATTAGAAGGTACTTGAAATAAATCCAAATGCATTATTCAAACTTTCAAGTTTTTAACTCCTTTCTCCATTGTTTTGGGCCACTGATAAATGATGTCCTGGTATTTCTGCCTTCCTTTGTCTCGTGCTTATGTAGCAAACAGACAAGGGAAGGTCTAGCACAGGTCCATACACACATACTTGTCCCCACATAAAGAATCAGTATCTCAGCTCAATTGTATACTAATCCTTCTGATTCACCAGAAAAAGAGCTGACACCTAATTGTCAGGACTGAAAGGAGCCGGACTTGCTTGGCTAACGGGCTGCAGAACTGAACATGAGACACATCCTGCTGGATCTCCCTTTACCCACTTCACTCTGAAGCACTGGCAAAGCACATCAGCTTCTTACTCCAACAATAAAAAGAAACATTCCAGCAGCCTCCTCCCACCAAGCAGCTGCATCTGATTGCAGAAGACAAGGGACCACCCTTGGCCTATGCAGCCAAAGGTAACAAGACAAGGTGGGACCCACACTGAAAGGAACTCCCACGAGGGGTACAGACGCCAGAAGCAGGCTGGTGCTACATTCTCACACGTGCTCCCAAGCACCAGATGTGCATCTTCCCCTCCCATCCAGATGTGGGAGCTGTTACCAGCCTTACTAGGGCTTGAGATACCGAAGACAGAGCTTTAAAGGAAAGGCTCATCCTGGCTTCTACTATCTCACTGACACAGGAAGACCCACAAAGACACTCCAGTCTTCCACCAGTATCATGGGGGACTGACACAGGCTTAGAGCAGCGTAAAAGACGACCTATGCTGGCAACATTTAACAGGACATGAGGTGGAGGGAGGGCTGATTTTCATCTGACATGCCTTAAGGCAACTAAGCCACTGAGGTCCTTCAGCTCAGCTCCCTCCAATGCCACTAAATAGATGCATGTGTCTCCAGGGGCAGTTCAGGAAGTCCTGGGGAGGACAACTGGACAGTTCTTTTCAGGTGCCTCTAGACATATCTCTCTCCTTATGTATGGATGCATTCAGTTCAAAACACAACCCAAAATATTCAGAAAACACAGACACCTTGGGTCCGTAGGAGGTAAAATATAGGCTGAGAGTGAAATCACTATAAGACTCCAATAAGATTGCCTGAGTTTCAGAATTAGGCTACTCCAGGTATTCCTCCTGCTGAGACCTACTCACCAGTAGCTTGAAATTCTTAATTTCTGAGTGTATAAAATCCAGGGAAAAAAAAAAACAACAACATTGCTCCTTTTTTTCTTCCTTTCTATTTTGCCTTTGAATTTCATCAGACTCACTTCTCCCTGCTTCCTCTCACAGATCATTTCAGTGAGATGTAACACAGAATCTGCTGCAGAAACCTCAAAGGACCATCCTAAGGTCTTTTTTCTCTATACCTACCCTGTGCAGCCACATGAAATCAGCCCAAAAGAAAATGAATGAATAAATATTTCTTCCCACTGGAGTGGTAAGGAGAGAGATGCCATGAACCACTGCAGATAGAAAAGCCAGTGACAATGATGGGAATGACTACCTATATATCAGACACTCAGACACCCACCTCTCCAGTCAGAGGAAATGGAAACCAGTGATTTCTTTCTGCTATGTTGTTTGAGAACAGGCCTGCTCACTCTGAGAAATACAGCAGCAAAAGCCTTGGGGGACAGAGTCAGAGGGGCTGCATACTACGGCAGTGCAAAGCAAGAAGCTTTAATTAAACTTGCATTTAGACTCATGATCTTAGACAGCTTGGGGATTAGCCAAGCTCTCTCTAGTTCATGCTGCCTACCCAAAATATTCAGGAGAGAGGATGAAGGGGGAAAGAAAAAGCAATCTGAAAACAGGACAAAGAGTCAGTTTAATACAAACATTATAAATATAATATGAACTAAAATTAGGGCAAGGCCAAGAGGTTTGGCAGGAATTCAAGGCATTCAAGCTTGCAGAGAAAACATACGGAAATTGTATTCAAACACACAAATGGGTGCTAGAAAGCTCCAGAGGCCTAGGTGTGAGCGTCCATGCAGCACCTCCAAAATGACCTGCTAGGAAATGCAGCTCTCTCAAATACTTGCTCCATCTTCCCAAGCAAAAATTGCTCCATCTTACTGCTTCTGTGTGTTTTCAGGTACAGTCTGCAGGACGTCTAATTGCTCTACAAAATCCTCTGCACAGGGGATAGTTGCTCCCCACCAGTCACGCAAAGTCACAATATGCTAGTCCAGTGTGGATTAGCAGGGATCTGAGCCTAAGTAACACTTGTGTTATCTGTAGAGCTGGCATCTCCCAACACAACAGTTTCTCTGCCAGTCCTTTGTGCCTTCCTCAGAGACCACATTCACCCTGAAGGAGACCATGTGATAATACACTCACAGACATCCTCCAACCCCTCCCACGTTCCTACCTCTGGACAGAAAAACTCACAAACACAAGAGGTTGTCCTCAGCTGATATCAGTGCTGGTAACTCTCTGGAAGTTGTTATATCAGGTAGGGTTTTGACCTGCTCCATTCCTTTCTGTTACAATGAAGTGTTGCCATATGCAAAGGCGCCTGAGCTAGCTGGCATACCAGTCTGGAATAAGGCAATGCTAAAGCAATACCATTTTGGTACCAGATAAAGTCTATCCATCTCCTTACTGTGCCCTGAGAAACAATGCTGAATAAGTCTATTACAGTCACAATTCCATGCAATTACATTTACCCATCCCAGAGCTACCATCCTGCTCTAGACATGACTTGCCTATCCCTGCACAGAGCTGCACTGTGAAGTGTAGTCTCCCCTTTCCTACACACTGAAAGCTGCTATGTCACACAGACACACCAGCCACCCAGATGTAAAAGCAGCCCTCTCCTCCATCCCTCATGGAAGGACACAGTACTTGTTCTGGAGCTCAGTACTTTCTCACCAAAACAAAAGCTTGCTGTAGGTTTGAAGAGAACGAGATTGCTCCTTTCCACACACCATTGCCCTCAATAAATCAGTGAGATGCCCATCAAGTACTTCTAAAACACTGTGCAGTTTTTTTCATTGAAACATTTTAAGCCTTTCCTTAAGCAGCAGAGAAAGGCCTTGAGATTTTTTACTGCAGGTTTTTGTTTCAGATTTCTCTCCTGTCTGATTCCCAGACAAGGTGTTACTCATGCATTCTGTCAGAGAAACGCAGCAATTGCTTGCAGCGCCATGAAGCCCTAAGGAGGGACTGCTCACCCTAAGGGAAGTTTGTGTTTCTGCCTCTCACCTTTCCAATGAGATGTTTGAATTAGCTGACCCCAAGGTGATGAGAGGTAAACGCTGGTAGGTGCAAATTTGTGGTCCTTGAAAGCAGGACACCACTCCTCCTTTATTATAGGCTCCTCTAGCTGATTGTTAACCAGCTTATGTGAAAAAGTAAGATTCTTCCCCTGGGTATTGTGTACAACACAGCACTTTTGCTCTTGCAATACTCTGCCTAAAGGAACCCCCTGTGTATAAAACACTCAGGGGACCAACACGGTTTTAGAAATCTTCCTGTCTGTTAGCAAGTAGGATTCTTGACCTGGCATATCTAGTCTAGTGTTTTCTAAATGTTTTGCTCCAGTATATCATATCTGACTCTCAGAATTTCTCGGACTATGATTCACTCACAATATGATTTTTCAAACTGAACACAAAGACAAAAGTTCTTTCAGTTATAAACTAATTACCACACACCCCATAACTCTTATCACCATTATATGAACTGCACTCTGGGAGCCACTGATCCAGGCACCAGAATATAACCTTTCCCAGTTAAGAAAACTATAAAATCTTAGTTCCACTGAAATCAGTAATACAGCTTCCCCTTATTTCCCTGAGACCAGAATTTTTCCCCAAGTCTCTTGACCACCTGTTTTAGAAGCATCTTTTGCCTGTGAAGCAAAAGTAATCTTCACACAAAGATCCCTTCTGGAGCTTGCATATCAACAGCTTTAGTACATCAACAGTTGCTCATACATTTTTCAAGCAGCATTAGAGCAATATTGCCATGACACAGGTCACTTTCACAGGAACTACTAAAAATTGAAGCTAGTCAGTAAAAAAACATACTTTCCCATATTTCATTGTTATGAAAAAAAAAAAGAGAAGAGGGATAGAGATTCACTTTTCACACTATAGGTAAGAGGAAGACTGCGACTTCTTCCAGCTGAAAACAGCTACTGTTTTTGCAAGAATTTGATTCCTGCCTTCCTTTTCCTTTTGAATCGTTGATGAAACTTTAGGAACTGTCTGCTCAATTTTTCAAGAGCTAAGGAGTATCATTACAATTGTATTTAATAGTAACAAAAGGAAATCTCTGCATTTACAGTTCTAACAATGTATTGTATTATTTCTTATGTGTTATCCAACAGAAATACTTACCTGGTGAGAAATAAGGGGGTGGTGTAGTTTTGGTTGCATTCTCTTCACACTCTTTCAATCGATTCTGCAGAGACACAATTTGTCGACGAATTGCAAGGACATTGTTTTTGTCCAGTGATTCCAGTTCATTTACCAATATGGTCAGATTGGTGATCTAGAGGGGGAAAAAAAGACAGCAAGTTTTAATGTCAATGTTGTTTTACAGATATTTGCAGGCAGCTTAATCAGGTCACAGAAGACTCTACAGAGGAGGTTCTAAGAAATATCCCTAAGAGTAGGCCTTATCTTCCTGGCCTCAGCTTGACATTTCCAGCAGAGTATGTGACCACAAGGATATGCTTTAAGACTAAGTCATATAACAGGATGCAAAAAATACAGTGTTATTTCATACATAGTGTAAAAATATCCAGTAGGTCTTAGGCAAGTACTAACTGTTAAATACAAAAAGTACTTATTCCAGCCTTACAAAAGTATCTGCAAATTTTATTTGCAAAGATAAAGAGTGTTTTTAATCACCTGCTTGATGATCTAGAGGACAATGGAGCAAATGATATTTCAGGTTCCATCTGAAGTAATTATTCTCTCTAGGTGAATGATTAACTACAATTTTGAAAATGTGATTTATAGTCTGCTGGGAAGGTGATAATCTTTCCTACTTCTTGATTTCATATTGATTGGGCCACCGCCTTAGCAACCAGCAGCTAATTTTTTAATTATCTAAATTAAAGCATAGAGGCTTTCAAGCATGGGGGTCTGTAAATTAATATTTATTGTAATAATTTAATCAGCTTGTGTGTTTAACACTATGAAAAACTTTTAACTTTCAGGCAGATATTTGTCAAAACCAGAGTGGTCTCCATTTGCTTTGGGGTTTCTTTGCTTTTCTGTGCCCTATATCAAGGAATAAGTTGTTAATGCATTTAAGGTCAAACTTTCTTTTAATTTATGCTGATGAAATGCTAAAATAGTTCCACTGGCCGCAGTAGAGACAGACTGCATTTCCTCAGCCTAAACACTAAAGAGAGAATAGACTATCTGTGTATTTGAACCCTCTGTGGCTAATTAAGACCTTGGCAATACCTCCAAATATATTTGCTCAACGATGGCATTGCTTCCAACAAGGCTGGGTTTCAGCTGAGTGACCAGTTTCTCTAGGTCACGGATTTCCACTTTCAGTAACTGGAAGTCCAATTCCGTGTAAGATACACCACCCGTCTCCACTTGCTGCACTCTGATGGTTAGATTGAGGATTTGCTGCTGATACAGTTCAATTCTTTTTGAGTACTCCCTAACCTGAAAGAAAGAAAAAAGAAATACATATTCAAGTCCAGGTTAGCAAATAAGACAAGCCTGTTTGACATCCTTGTTATATTTCTGAGTACCCTATGCATAGCTTCCACATACTTGCCATATATATTCTTCACATAAACAGCATAAATGAAATTCTCATCACATACATTAAAAAATATGAAATTTAACCTTCATTTATTGTTAGCAGTTTTGCAAAATCCCCGCAGGAATGCCTGGGGATAACTGAAGGCAGAATTTTACTCACAGTCATCAATTTTTTTATTCTTTTCTAATATTGTCTCTGTGAGCTAATTTTATCCTCAGTATGCCAAAAACTTACATTGGTAAAAATTGTATTAGGAAATCTGCAGTATAATATCTCTCAAAAGCAACCAGAGAAGGCTGCAAAATGCAATAAAGAATTCCCAAGTTTTTCAACTTCATTTCCTACTAACTCTGAATCCAAATAGGACTTTACCTTGTGTACATTTGAATTGTGTCAAATGTTGGCAGAAGCGATTTGATGCTTGTCTTTGGGCAGGGGGAAAATATTTAAACAGAGTGTTAAAAATGAAATCTGGTTTAAGTGAAAGTGTTAAATAGATGGCAGGCTTTAGCTGGAGTAATTTATATAGCAGCCTTTTCAGTCTTTGAGCCATTAAATAGTTGTCCAGATAAATATATTTTCACACATATATCTGCTGAGGTAAAGGTCACAGTACAAGCACTGTGATGCTGAATGTTAAGAATATTATAAGGATTTGGGACTTCCCTTAGAAATGTTAGTTCCTTGAAATTTAATGCTTTGGTAAAGGGGCATAATTTCTCTCCCATATGTTTCATAGAAGTCATGTCTCTTTTCCCTTAAATCAATATCATTATATCACAAAAGATAAGTAGGAATAAATATAAATAGTTTGTTGCACTATTAACTTCATATTTATACCCTCAGATGGTATTTGTGCCTCTATCTGCAGCACTGTAATTTTCATAACTATTACTTCTTCAGCCGAAAGTCTTAGCCTACATCTTCTCAAGCATCCTTGCATTATCTTAACATTAAATAAAAGTCAGTACTTTTTCCCATTGTGTCTGAAATCCTGCCATGGTTTGAAGACCATGGACTCCCTGTTTTTCTGTTTTGACAGCAGCCCTTGAGACAGGGACCTAACAACACCCCACATTTATCAAATAATTCAATCTTGATTGAATCCCTTGTGTACTAAAGAGGAGGTGTGGGAGCTCATGGCATGGAAATTCATGAAGAGGATCCTTTAAGATCATAAGTTATTTAGTGATGTGGATTAAGGAGGAGAAGCATAAGAGTAGATCCTCTGTTCAGAAGTATAATTATCAATAATGGCACAAGTACACTGTAAATCTTAACCCACTACAAAAACCCTGCATGGAAATACGTAGTATACACCAAAACCAGGATGCTCAGTTCCATGTATATAAATCTGAGTTTAAAACAGATCTTCTGTTCTAAATGTGTGCAGCCAGGCTTCGAGCTGCTCGAAACTGTCAAGTTTCCACAAGCTGTAGCAGAAGCACCCTGGCTCACAGCACTGGATGCTCTAGATCTCCCAGGTCAAGCCAGGATAACTTCAAGTTATTGATTACAGTTAAGAATCAAAAAATAACAGCCTACAAAGACTTAGATCTAGTTCCTTGTAACTGGCTGGCAACAGTGATTGCTGGGATCCCTTGCCCTGATGCCTTAGGTTTTAACTTTTGTATTTTTTCGAATCCTGTCCTGCTTGGTGTATATCTCTGAAGTTTCTTGTAGCCTGTTAACTTCTGCTCTCTCATGCTAGGCAGACATAACAGAGCCTCTCCAGGCTTTGTCTTCAAGGACACCCAGACCATCCTAGGCCCAAAAAGTATAAACCAAAAGCCTTTGAGAGGGGGGTCAGCTGAGGGGAAATTACATCATCAACTGAAGCTTTAATTGGAGAATTAACCCTGATATGCAAATGAACAGAACCTATAAACATGTGAAGACCTCATAACCCGTCATCCATCTTGGGATCCATCTTGGCAGTAGCCTCTGGCTCCCCAGGGGGTACTTTTGAAGGCCCTTCGAATAAATACCTACCTTTGTTCCCTTACTCCTGTCTAGTCCGTGTTTTTAGGTGGCCTCTCAAGGCGCCAGTCCTAACTGCCACCACCATCTGCTAGGGAATAGTAGGAAGAACCAAACAGTGCTTTTGGAAAAGCCAGAGGTAGATGGACCTCACACTTACACTGATCACCAAAATCAGTTTGGAGTTGAAAGAGAATCTCAGAAAAAAACCCATCTGGAAAAATTATTCAAAGGTAAATGTTTAAACCGTGTGTCTAGAGTTGGCACAACAACAAAAAAAGAAAGAATATGTGATTACAGCCTGAGAAGTATGAAGCAAGTCCATTTTTGAGCAAAATTGCACTGCTGTGTGAAGCTGTCTATCACAGAGGTATCTGGAAATCTGTCTACTTATTAATAATCTTTCTCACAGTAATACTGGTAATAATAATGCAATACAGACCAAATCTACAGATTTGGTAGAAATAAACAGGCTGCTGGAATTAGTGATGGCTACTCATTAGTGAGAAACCTGTGAATTTGAAGTTTTCTCCAGGGTTTTCAGAGCCTGGACAAAATGCTGAGGGCTGGAACAAGGCATGCATAGTTATTCCAGCACTGACTGCAGAATGCTGCAAGACACAGCCCTGAAATTCTCCTCCCATATTAGAGGATTTTCACTCAGTCAACCATCTAGGTCATTTAAGGACATGTCAACACCATCCAGCAGAGCATAGCTGAGCCTGAACTAGCACCATCACTCTGCAGTGCTCTGCACAGCCACACCAGCATCGCAGTGAACTTAAGCTAATAGCTCCCCTGGCGAATTATTGGACAAATAAAATTTTCTCAGCAGTACTGCACTAACAGGCCTATACTGCTCTTGCAGATAAATCCAGTACACATGTTAAGCATTGCAATGCTCTATGTGGAGATTCCCACCTGCTCAGTTCTGGTTTAGGAGTTTCTGTGGATTAGAAATATCAGTTGAAAGAACACGATGTTGCTCTGTTGATCGGCAGATAGATTTAAGCAGCTTGTAATCCCTGCTCTTCTACTGCGTCTCCCTGCTAGGGACTGGCTGTAGTCTTTTGACAGGCTGGCACAGAAATTCTGTGCATTTCCTATATTTAGAGATACAGACCAATAACTAGTACTGATTGCTGCTGCATTTTTCATAAAAGCCTGAAGTAGGGTATCATGAGTGCATAGGGCCTGGATTAGCCCTTTATGGGAAGAAAATGGAACCACGTGAGGTATATGTAAGGAAAAAATCCTCAGTTTCAGTTTTTCCTCCTTTCCAAGCATTGTCACCTTTGTTTAATGAAAAGGGCAGGAAAAATATGCAATGCTCATTTATTGTGTCGTTTACCTGCAGCTGGTATTTACCAAAACAGGTTTTGCAGCATGCAAGCAGACACTTCTCCAGCACACATTTGGAGAGTACAGAAGGGGGAACAAAGGTGCAAGATGAAGATGTAAAATAAAAAATATGGGAGGAGCGAAGGAAGATAAGAAAGAAATTACAAAACCAGCAACTTTATAAAATCACAAAGCCAGGGCACTGGCTTTGGGCAGGCTTGACCTCTACAGAGCCATAAGGAGCAAGGCTGGCAGTCTGCCTTCTGAGATGGAGAAGAATTACATTACAGGTTAACCTGTTTTGAAAACCAGTGGGCTTTTTCACTCCTGTTTCTGTTACATGAGAATGTTGTGGCCATCGTGAGCCATGTTCTGAAAGGCACTTTCTCTCCTTGTGATCATGTGCTGATCCACCCCCACCACGGAAGTGTCCTCTCCCCTTTCCTATTGATAGGAACAGCAAATTCCCACTTTGCTTTAAAAGGTTAATTTTCTTCTGTAGTCATAATTATGCTGGCAAAGGTTGATGTGACAGAGGAAAAATTAGTCTGGTATTTTCAGCCTACAGTTTGTACTCAGTTGGCACATGAGAGCATCTCTTTATCTGCAAGCTTCCTTGCCTGCTGATTCTATAAAAGGACCCCCTTGCTTTTTGAATTAGCCAACAATCAGGCAAAAGGTTAATGATTCAATCAGGTTGTTTATCTGGCACTTCTAGCACATGGAAAGCATCCTTAAGAGGGTCCAATCCTGCAGCTCTTATCCAGGAAAAGTTACCATGATCTTCAAAGGGTGTTTTAGAAGAGCAACAAAAGCATGGATTCCGAGAGTCAAAAAAGGAAGCATTCAGTAGAAATTCCTACTTCCATGGTGAGACTAGGTTATGTCTGAATGCAATTACCTAGGAATTTGCTCAGGATCGTCTCTAGTAATGATCAGTATTGAAAGCTTGGGTTTCCTCCACTTCATTATTTCCTTGTCCCTGCAAGTATCATTATGACTGAAGTAATATACAGGATTGCATTAGGATTTTTTCCACAATTGGAAAGGTAAAGAATTTTTGAGCATGGAGATTTATGCATCACAGGATCTCAGACTACTTAAGTTCAGATATCAATAGAGAAATGCTCAATAACTCTGTTCCTTCTACAAAAAAAAAAATAGAACATTAGAAATGAGAAATCTTACACACATAAATTTACACCAAAATTCAATCTGTTCATTTCAATTTCTGACCTAAAGTGTCTCTTTTCCCATAGCACACCAAAGTATATGTCACACTTCAACTAGATGCATTGTAACACTGCTTGGCTGATTGGTCTCGACAGGATGAAATTCAGTGAAGCCTGAGTTAGGTCAAGAATTTTCACTGTCTGAAGCAAGAGTTGCAAGTCGAGGTCAGTGTCTACACTGTGGTACACTGCTGGGCACGGGTGACAACAGTCACAGCGGCTCACACCAGCTGGCAACCTAGACATTAAAGTCTAGGGTGGGGACTCAGCTTGCCCTGAATTTAGAGGTGAGTTTCAGGGACAAATCTGGACACCTAATTTTAGGTATTTATAGTAACCTGTGTCTTTATATGAGCAAGATGTCTGAACTCATTGGAGATCAGAGGTTGTCCACACAGACAGGTCAAGCAGCACTTGAGATGCTCCACACATCTGCCTGGCACTAGCTTAAAGGAAACATGCACCATTCTAAGGAAAACACCAGTAAGAGATAGGTTGTGCCAGGGCAAGTGACTGGGAAAGGTGATACACAAACACCTTGAAGAATCATGCCAATTTTTGGCTGGGACTCATGCCTCTCACCCTGTCCCAGTGCAGTGACCTTCAAATGCTGGCACTGACCACAGTGGGAACAGCATGGGGGCCTGAAATCTCAGTGATTTTCATGGCTTACTAACCCTGAGCTGCACTTCCATGCTCCAAGGGATCAGGTAACTCCTGTGCTTGGAGGCAGCAGGACTTATGTCAGTTTGCCTTTCATATGCCTGCTGGCAGCTGAATGTGTTTCACTGTTAGCTCCAGTTCTTTCAAAACAAACTATTTGAACTGAGAGATCTTGCCACAAGATCCTACGCCTGTTGTTGTGGGTTTTATGCACAACTTCTTATCTGTTCTTGATTATACCAGAGGAAGGCTATGAATATTTATGATTACAATTTATAATTTAATGCTTTGCCTTTTCTGCTGATTAATTCAAGGACACTTCATTTCTTAAGATGCTTGGTTTCCAAAGAAAACACTTTCTGCTGGACACCAAATCTGAATCCTGAATATTTATCCACTATAAAAAGTCAAAGGCAGATTCCTGTCTTCACAAGCAGCTTCACCCAGTGCACTTCAGCATGTGTAGGTTTGCCCCAGTTCCTTAAAAAATGGAGCTCAATTCATGCAACAAGCAGCCAAAGCAATGTAAGGTGTATTTGTCTTCAACAGAAATGCATAATTCAGCAGTCTCACTGCCACAGCTTCAGATGTTGACAAGAAAGATTTTTTTATTATTATTTATTTATTTTTCCTCTGTGAGAGCAGAAGCAGTGAAGGGGCAAATATTCACCTACTTCTTCACTCTGGGCTTTGGTGACCTTTCTCCTCTTTCCCTTCACTGCCTTCTCGCAATCTGACTGGTTTGATACAAATAATAACACATGAAAGAGCAGGAGGCTTGGCTTCCTGTAGCATCATGTAGCAATCCCAAACTAATAAAACTGAGCCAAAAGAGGAAAACCATAACCATTCTTCCAAAACATACCATATGCCTCTAGCTGAAAAGGCCTAGAAAAGAGACCTGAGAATATTCAAATGTATGATATGCTATTACAATGTCAAAGATCAGAGATTTAATCACCTTTCTCCTTGTTCTTACAGAGCCCTCTTTCCAACTGTTTGAAAGAGAGACCACAGATAAATGCTAATTGCTGCACTTTTTCATAGGCAACCATTTATCCGAAAAGATGCAAGTGTTGTTTTTAAGACAAAAGAACACCTTACTTTAGAAAGCTCTGTCTCAAACTTCTCAGAGAGCGTTGTCACTAGAATTTCCAATTGCTCAGCCTTCTGCACTGGAAAGGTGGTATCCGGCAAGTACACGGAGCACTGACAGGTTCCCTCATCATTCACAGAGCCAGACACATTGGCAAAGAGCTGCAAAAATAAATTGGTAAGAAAAAAAGTGTTAACATTCTTCTCTAGAATCAGCACCTAATAATTTCTGGAAATAATAGGAGTTGTGCCAATCACGAAATCAACAATTTCTTTACTAGTCATCTTCCACCTTCTTCTTCCAAGGAAGTCAAAATATCTAGCAATTTCTATGACTCATCCTTACAAATCTCTCTAAAAATAGTTAAATATTGCTTTAAAGATTTTACCATTGGAAAAACAGAGGCATATAATAGTCCTTACTTTCCCAGTCTTGTGGACAATGTTCCTAAGATAATGAAATAGCTTTTCCAGCAGATAGAAAAGCAGGCAATAGCAGGAAAATAATAATGTAGTAAGTTAGGTCTTACAGCTACTATTCTGTTCATCTAAATTGGTCAAATCATTTAGTCATTTACATCCAAAGAGAGGAAAGCACTGAAATAGAACTAGTACCAGGGAAGGTTTTGAAAAGAAAAATCTTTCATTTGAAGATTTGCAGCCAGCCATAGCAAACAGACATGTGCATTTAATTATACACCACTGAAAGGTGATAAATTAAATAGGCAGGTTTGGCCTAGGGTAGAGATTCTTATTTTGCTACAAAATATTGCTCATAAGACCCACACATCACAGCCCGCCCATCCATCCTTGTGGATAGTTGGCAAAGCTCTTGCCCATGAATTGCCTGTCCCAGTTGTCTGCATGCTCACAGCACCATCACTGAGCAATGTGCATGAGGTACAGAAAGGTCAGGGCTGGCACCTCCTGATCTCACCATAATTTACAGCCAAGGCACACTGCATTCTATAAACACCAGGCTGAATACTGAGTGTGTTCGGAGCAGTTCTTTTCTGTTTGTACACAAAATGTTTCCAATTCATAAACCTATCAGGAATTTATTAATAAAGATATTTGGTGTTACTTTAAAATATTCTGGCACACACTTCAATGCAGCTGCATATTTTAAAACTGCAGACTTGCTCTTTAAACTCACTTCTTTCTATAATCTCTTTTCCTGCGTTGCAGAAATCCCAGTGTTATTCATGTGTTCTCTCTTTTTCTCCCTCTCTTGAAAATAAACAAGCAAACAACAAAACAATGTCCTGAGAGCTGGCATTTCAGCACTTCTTCCCTTGCTTTTCCACAGTGGATTCAACTAATGTCCTCACTGAAAAACCAGCCCAGGACACACAGTGATGGCCAGCAGCAAAACTGTCTTGATCTGTGAGCCCAAAAAAAGGAGCAGCAAGCAGGAATGATCCCAGTTCACACTTCTGGCAACCTCTTTACTGCAGCCACAACAAACAGCATGCATCTCATTTTGGAAGAAAGCGTGGAAAGTCATTTTATCTGTGTTGTTCAAGTACCATGGGCCTTAAAACTTCACTCAGACTGCTGAAGACATTTAACGTGAAAGGAAGCAGAGAAGTATCTCATGGCATTCCAGAACGTCCCAGCACATAACTTCCATTGATTTCTCTGCCAGGCAGGTTACCAAAGCACTTTTGAAAATCCCACTGAGAACACATTATGTCTAAGTTTCCAAGCATTTTTGAAGATATGGCTATCAGTATGTAAATTACTATGAAAAATAAGTTCCTAAGTCACCTAGATATTTTCTACACCTCCGAGTCCTCAGCACATGGACATGGTTGGGATGGCAAGTCAAGTTGCTCAGTAATAACATACAAATGGATGGGAGAGACCAAAAGAATAAATAAATGTGGCTTAATGAGTATATGGGAGCTTCTCTGAGACTGTTGCACACTGGCATGCTAATTTTTGTGTGGAAGGTATTGTGTTCTGTTCTTTCTGGGCATAACACAAATATGAGTACATGTATACAAGAGAGAGTATGCTATACATTGTACAGCATAGTGTCTGCTATACCTTTGTATGCATTATACACTCTGCTGTAAGCTACAGTCTTGACTGTATATACCAATCAGTTTTCTAGACTTACCATGCCTATTGTGCTAAAAAAAAATTCATAAATGTATTCAGGTATCTCCCAAAAAACCTGCAACTCGTGCTTTTAACCTCCCTATGAAAAACAATCATTATATTTTAACATTTGAGTTAGGAAGGAGCTTTGAGTTGAAGGAAGAGGTTCACTGCAGTAAGCGCAGCTGATATTGAAGCCAACAGACAGTTTCCCCAAAAGAGTAGACAGCCTGGGCAGACAGGACTGCTTCCATTCTTCCATTGACATTACAAGCATTGGGATCAGGATGTTGACAAGACCAATAAGCATTGTTTAGTTAAAAGCCCCTTGGGTCAATAAGTGCTTCAATCAAAATATAATACCAGCCAAATTACAACCATGTAACAAAAATGTCTTCTGTCATCCTGTAGAAAAATGCATGAGATGGACTGCTACTTTTGATGGAGTTGTATGGTTCTTAAAGTTTAATAATTTATACAGAATGCTTAAAAGAGAGCAAACTGTCCTAGCCTACAGCAAGGACTTGACAGCAACATTTCACTCTGCAAAATTAAGCTGTTACATATACATATTTGAAGCTATGAGAAATGCTCTTTTTCCACATCCCTTCAAATTAAGACAGGGAGTAGGAGCGAGCAGTTACTCAATTTTCTGAAAACCAGGAAATTTGTCACTGTAGCCTAGAGACATTCACAGGTCTGAATCAGCTATTTGCTCATCCTAAGACAGAGATCCACAGAAAGCACACGACAGGGCCACAGCAGGGGCAGAAGCTACCTCAGCTGGGCAAGGAGATGGATAAAGTTTGGGTCCTGCTCATCAGACTCTCAGAAAGAGAATCTTGACTCCATTTCACTTTTGAAATGCTCTACTGGAGCCAGAGACTCAACTCTGTCTCAGAAGAGGTCCCTTCACACATCCTATATGCCCCACTGGGCTTGCCTGGACACACAAAAGATCTGCTGTGAAGCTGTCTACCACTGCCAACCTAATCTGGACCTGTGCTTTGGATGAACTCTGTTTTTGACTATAATTTGGAAGACCATACAGAGCAAGTGTGACCCGTTGAATCTGCTCCAAAGCAAATATGTTATTAAACAGTCACTGATAGAGAGAGGGAAGGAAACCAAACCCTAAAATCTGCAGACTATGGACTTAAGCACTCTACCAGAAGGCACAGAAATAAGATTCATGTCCTTCTACCATCAAATAGCTGATAATGTTTTAACTAGGTAGAACAGGGAGAATCAAGATATTCTCACTCCCAGCAACCACAAGTGGACTCTCCTCAGAAGATACTTTCAAGGCCCTGTTATAGTTTATGACAGAAGACTTCCTCCAGGAAGACTGGAATCACCAAACTGTTTGTCATACTGGGAACAAATCCCCAGGGTCCCATCTGTTTCATGTCTGGGGTCCAGTTCAGTAGTTACAAGGTTAATGCTAAAGTTTTGGATCTGACTTAAGGCACTGAATGACATGGTAACAGTAGTGATGAATTTGGAGATTCACTACTTCCTAAAGTACCGGATACACAACACATAAATGCTTTTTCCAGGGAGCACAACTGGTTTACCTGTGTCAGAGTCAAGTCACTAAGTGACTGTGTAGCATCTAAAGAATGGGACAGAAGTTCCTAAATTTGATCTTTTCTGGACAATATTGAAGGCTAGTAATGTTTATACCTTTGGGGTAGTCTGCAGTTTGCCATTCGTATTCCTAGGTTGTGTCAGATACGGAAGCATTGTACTGAGATAAGCAGTCTGAAAAACAAAGGAAAGACTTTTTTAGTGTGATTTCCTGCATAAGGCACCATCCCTTCCCCACCAGTTAGCCCCCATCCTGCAGCTCCAAAGCACTTTGATTTTATTATGGGAGCAATCCTGAGCAACTGTAAAATTTCTGGTCTGCTGCTGAGGTGACAGTTTCCCTGGGCACAATGTCACTTCACAGACACCTCTTCTTGAAGAAAGGCTCTGTGTGACCAGAGCAAGGCAGGGGACACTCAGCCTGTCCAGGAGGTGTGAGCTGAGGCTGTGACAGGCAGCCCTGGCAGATTGCACGGCATTCTAAAAGGACAGTGCCATGCCCCTCTGCCCTAAATCCAGAGAATACTGTCCTCCCAGCAGGGATGTCCCCTCCTCACCACCCAGCTCATGCTCCAGCCTCTAAGCAGAGGACTCGCTGCCCCTTTCACACCAAGCTGTCAGGCTGTGAGCTGTGATGGCTGGGGAACATGTCCCACTCTGCTACTAGCACCATGGAAGTGACAGCATCCAACTGTGGAGAGGGAGCACTGGGAGAAGACACCACACTGCCAAGGATACAGCCAGATCCACCGTGGGAGCCTTTTATGTAGTAAGACTATATACACCCCTTTAACTTCCATCTGTGGCTGCCACCTGCCTTCCTGCCACAGCAAGGACAGTGACTGTAACCCTGGCACCGTACTGGGGGTTACCACATTCCCACACAGTGTGAAGAGCACGGTGCTTTCCCATGATGCAGCACAGTCACCCATAATGGGATCTCACCAAAACCAGTGGCAAACTGGGAACTGGAGCAAGACACCCTCAATGTCAAATGGTGCAACAGACGGAGCATCAAATGGACTTCCCCTGCAACAGGACACTCACAGCTGGGTCTTCCTGCATTTCCCAAATCCCAGCTGGAATCCTATTCCTGAGCCAGGGAATGGTGGGGAAATCCAAATGGCCAGCAAAGGGCAGGTCTGTTAAGTGGCACAGTATAACCAAGCTTTGTGGGACAATTTGTCAAATAAACCCTCTTGAACAGGCACTTGTGTGCTCATACAATTACACTGATAGTGATGGGCAGCTGGTAGCAATTAACAGTGTTAGGGCAGAGAGCATCACAAATTGTGCAAATTACACAGACTGAAGACTAGCTTAAAGCTAAGCGGACTAAGGAGGAATTTCTCCCCTATTGAGCTTTCTACCCTCAGCTTATCAATACATATTTACACCTCCATCTTGAATTTTGCAACTTTTCATTCCTTGAGCAGATAAAGGCAGCTTCCCAGGAGGTGTTAACTTCACTGCCTGCATCCACAACACTCCTAAACTCCAAAAAATGTAACTAGGGGCACACAGGAATTCTCTGGTTGGTGACTAAACCAGATAAATCAGAAAGAATTATTGGGAGCCAAAATGGTTTTTTCCCACATTTTAATTAATAAATACCAAAAGGCAGTCATTTTCAGCCAAACAAAACCAAAATGCTTTGCTTCATTTGAAAAAGCTCTTAACCTATTAACAAACTTTTTTTCTAAAAATTTGAACCCCCATTTTTAATTTAAAAAAAATTTTAAAAGACAGTACAAAATCAAAACTATCTTTTACTAATAAAATTTTTTGCTTAAAAAAAGTATTTTTCAAAGTTTTCTCCCTTCCCCCCTGAATTTGATGTAGCTTTTATTTGGGCGTTATTGTGGGTTTTCTTCTGATTGATTTGTTTTGCTTTGAATTTCTCTCTTGCCCAACCAGATACAGTTTTTTAGGGAAGAGGGAGAGCATCCAACAATAACCAACCAATGTGGCTTTCATGTGCCTGGTCACAGAGTATGACAGCAATCATGCAGCTGGGAAAGCTCCCACCTCCCAACTCCTTCCACATCAAAGATGTGGATCTGTTCCTGCTATAAGCCCTTGCTAATTAATTAGAAGCTACACAGAGCATTTAATATCCACTCAGATCCTCACTGGGAGTTGCACTCATCTAACCAAAGGCAGAATTTGACTCTGACTTTAAACCTGTGCCTCAATTTTACATTTATTACCCAGTCCCTATACATTAGTTGGGGGGAGGATGGAGGAATTCTTTAAACTTTCTCCATGCAGAGATCTCAACATTTGTCTAATCATTTTCCAGTAACCTTAAAAGAATTTTCAGCAATCTAAACTATGTGAGATGACAAGAAGGCACCAAAGCTCAGGTTATGAGACCCCCATCTTACCTCTTCTGCAGCTGTTGTCGTCGTCCCAGCCACAGCACTCATGCTCTGCATGAGGAGAAGCACAGCCACCTGTGTGTGCTTCATCTTCTCAGCCAGCAGATGTGACAGCAAAGGGAGAAAGGATGTATTTTATAGTAGAGTCTGGGGATTTCCCCAACCAACCCTTAAGGAACTTGCATGATATTTTTACAGGTTTTGGGTAAGTGATGTCATAAACTCATATAATAACCAAATTACTAACGCACAAAGAAAACATAAGTTACCATCATAAATTAACTGTGTCCAGTTTTCTAACAGGAAACCTTTCCCATGGGGTACAGTATCTGATCTTAATCTTGGTTCTACAGAACATCAGGTGCTTATTTGCTATGAGAGGCAAACAGGCATTTTCCTTACAGCGACTCAATCATAAAAATTCTTGTAGATTCTTTGAAGATTCCATCAAAGTTATGCAGACAATACAGGTCTTTGTGGTATTTATTACTTCTTATACATACAGAGAAGAGCAGATGAGGCTAGACTGCTCACACACCAGAACCACGTTTCCCTTTTCCCAAAGGCCAGTGGACCTTTGCCAGTGAGAAAAATACACAGAGGTCTCTACAGTTTTTCAGTTCCCTTGATTCTCACATAGCACAGGTGGGACACAGACTACCTCCCATTTCATTCCCAGCAGCTTTGTGTGTCATATATTAATACTATGTGCCCATTAATGCTTACTCGTGCATTAACACTGTGTACCCATCAAGGCTTACTCACCTGCTCTCTTTTCATGGAGCTGCATTCCACCTGACCACAACGATTGACTGTCCTGTCTCTAGAGCACTGATCCAGAGAAACGAAAAAAGGTCACACGTAATTAGTGTGGCCCCCACACTCCCCAGCTGTGCCACCCCACCGTGTGAGAGGCAGTGAGCTGCCTGCAGTTCCCACAGCACCCAACCCACCATGGGAATTCTCTACTCCCAACAAGCTACTGCCTTGGTAGAGTCAGCTGCAAGCCTCCACTTGTGCAGAAGAAATTAAAATTCTCTCCCAAGTTCTTTGGATCACTGGGAAAATGAGCTTGGTGTTTGGAAGGAAGGTTCTAGTAGGGACTAAGGGAATGGCTATATCTATGCACTTGTAAAAGTCAAGAAGTCCCTAGACCAAAACATGACCATGATGAAAACATTCTTTTCCTTTTTCTCCTTCATTCTGTCAGGCTTAATTCTTCTACTGAGTCAGCAACAAAAGGCTGTCGCTGTGCCTAAGTGAAGAAAGCGGTCAGGAGACCCTTATTCCTTTCTGGTGTTGGTGGGCAGAGGTCAGGGCAGGAGCAGCAGTACTTCTGAGCAGCAGTGCTGCCTCATATGAAACTCACCTCCCTGGTGAGGAACTCTTAAGGCTTCCTTGTATTACCATAGCACTGTCAGCTCCAGGTGGCAAAGGGAAAGCCAAGGCTTAGGGCAAATCCAAACTAGAAAACTCTTGAGAGAAGTCATGTCCATTGGGGTAACATATTTTTAACCACAGCTTTGCATAAGCATAAGCTTCCAGACATATTCACAAGGCTGGCAGCAGCATCTTGCAGGGTAAGGATATAATAATTTCTTGCAAAGATATTTTTTCACAGCAGAAGCTGCATCTCTACTGGAGGATTTCATGGCTAATAATTCAATGTAAGATAGACAAGACCTGGAAGGCATGTGATAATGTGTAAGCAAAAAGAACCAGAGCCATGCTGGTACAGCAAGAAAATGAATCCAGGCTTCTTCCTCTCAGGTTACAGTGGTGTGCTTTCCCGCGTAAACCGCAGTGCTGTCAAGGGAAAGGAGCGACTGATGCTGTTAAGTACAGCCAGGGCTAAAGCCCTGAGCTCCAAGAGAAGCAGACTGGCCCCTGTCAGAGCAGCTGACAGCTGTGAAATATCCTTTGCACTATAAGAAAAACTCTTTGGCCACACCAGAGCAGACTTCAGGTACAAACCAGCACATACATGTTGCAGACAACTGGTAAGCCTATGCTGGCCAAGTGATCTCTACTCTCAGTCTGTGATATCCTGATATTGCATAATTGTCACTTCCTTCCCAGACTTTTTTTTTCTTTTTTTTTGAGTGAACCAAATGATCTCCATACAAAACTGAGGGAAATCCTGGAAACAAATCACTCCCAAAATATGTCATGGATGAGGGTTTGTTCCTTATCAGCCCAGCCTAGTCCTAACTAGCCCTCCAATTCCAGACATAAGCCCTTCTATCACATCTCTTGTTATGGAAATACCACTCTGGTAGGCTTCAATCCATGCCTCAGGTTATTTCTGATGCTCCAAACAAAAAGAAAGCCAAACACCAAAAAGACCTACACAAACTTACATAGAAAAGTAATGGTCACATCTTAGCACCAAAGGCCCCAGAAGACATCTAAAAGGACAAGTGTTTCATCATGTGAATACATGGGAAACCACCAGGCTGTTTTAAGGGAACAAGCTCCGAGCAGCATACAAACAGGCCCCTTTTCCTGAGGACCAGGCATTATTCCCAGGGGGAATGCATTTAGCTGGATGGATGAAGCAGCAAGGGAAAGCATGACACAGAGATACAGGTAAATTGAGCTGACAGCACAGATGCATCTGTATATATGAAGACTCCAGGTGAGTAGCATGCTCCATGCCCCATGCATGCAACAACTCCTTGGCAGCCTGAAAACTGCCAGAAGGCAGCTGCCCAGGGCACCTACAGACCCACTGGCCTTGCTAAGGCACCACGAGTCCTGCTGGCTACAGAGAGGGCAACTCTGCAGCACATGTGGCCACACTCGCACGCTCCCCTGTGTAGCAAGAAAGTGAAATTTTGTAGGCAGCTTTGTGCTGTCAGCACAGACAGCCTCTGAGTTTGGAGCCTGATGTCTAATCAGAAGAAAAACCTGTTTTCTGAGCATAACAGTGAGTCTCTGTTCCTTCCAGAGGCTGGGTTTGCAAATCACCCATGAAGCATAAAAGTTTCTCAATGGTTTTTCTTTTATGTTTAAAAAGCAGTTCCGAGATAGGAAGCAAATATTAGCCAAGTAAAGATAGTTAATCACTTGCTTTGGCATAGCTCAGTAATCATAGTTGATCAGTTGCTTTGGCATTTTCCGCAGTATTTGTGTTTGCACATGACCTCACAGAGACAATGGGGATCTATATTTTTGTTCCTAATCGAAGCGTAATTAATGCTAAATAAAAGTACTTTCTCTGGATCTATGTAGAACCCTTAATCTGAAAAAATAAAATAGATGCATTTTCTACATTTTAGAGGCGAGAAACTTTATTTATATGTCATACAGGAAAGTTGCACTTACTTAAGAATTTCCTCTTGGGAAAACAGGGAAATACAAGGATTCTTTTTGTAGAGCTTCCCTTTCATCAGTACTTCCTCGTTTGCAACAGTCCTAGTGGGCAATTCAGGGCAAAGTCCCTTCTTTTGCAACAGACCTTGTCTTTGATTTCAGTGGGACCTATACAACAAAGTGCCTTTGCAAAAAGCACACTAATGTCTCTCAGACACCTGTTCAGCAGAGCCCTTCTCAAACCCAGCCTAACTTAATGACTGGTTTTATCACAGCAGAGATTATCATGATTATTATTCAACAGAGAGATAGGTGATTCATATAATCTGCTCTCTAAAGCTAGTGGTTTGATCCAAAGTCACGGGAGTCAAATATAACTTGATCATGCATGGTGGTATGAACATAACCTTTTACATCTCAGTTTCCCACCAACATTTGGAAAATATAGTATTGCACTGCCTCAGAGCCATGTTTTGCAATTGTATGCATTAACAAGAATAAGAGGCATTCAACTATAGGAGAACAGGCACCACATCAAATGTGCAAAAATACAAACAAAAAAAAATATAGAACTTGTCTCAGTTTAGTAGGCGAACAACAGGATGAATGTAGGTTATGTGGTTCTATCTATCAAGTAATCATACACAAATATATTTATCCTAGCTGATGTCACAATCTCAAATTCTCTCTGAATCGTTCCATACAGTCCCAAGACAGGTGTATAACCTGCACTTTCTTACAAGAAGAAAATAAAAAGCAGTGGATCCAAAGTGGGATATAGTACCTCACCATGCTAACTTGACAGAATGGTTCAGACAGAAAGTACTGCACTGCACACTACATTTTGCAAGTCTAATGTAAAAGCATTTCTGCTGTTTGCCTGCAGACGCGATAAGACTCCGAGCCTGGTGGAATCAGCATTTCAGTGCATGTCGTCCAGTACCCTCTATACTGTGGATTTAGCAAAGCTTGCCTAAAGCTTGTTAAATCCCTCCTCCCACCAAACTACATATTCCTGAAGTAAAGCCAAAAATATGGAGAAAACATTAATTCATATTCATCCTATGATACAAGAACATAGCAGCTAATATTCCTTTTTATTTTCTGAAGATGTTTCTTTCTGAAAATAATGAGTCTGGTCTTCTTTGATTATAGGATCATCCTGTAGTGAAATAAGGAGGTTAGGAGGGTCAGCTTTCTTTGGTAAGGTGCTGTGGAACAACTGTCATCATGAAATCCATCTATTTCATGATACCAATGTTCCACATAGACCTGTTCTACTCTGCTAATCCCTTTACAAATTGCTTGCACTTTTTCCCTCTCCAAGTGATTCACATTCTTATGCAATATATTTTGGTGTCATCTATCATAAAGCTCATCTATTTGGAAGATATTATGCAAATACTTTCATTTAATCCCTTTATCAGTAGAATGTCAGGTTAGTGTTTTAAAAAACATCCCTCTGGGCCATGTTCAAAATAAGAAAGTGTATGGGAAATATTAACACCTAGTTTAAAAATTATGTTAGTAAGGGTGAGCCTCAATTTTCTGAGACTGTAGGAAAGTGGCATCTTCCTGGAGTAGAATGAGAAACTGAGTAGAATTTGCAGAAAGGGTGAAATTTCCTTTACACCTTTAAAAATGCCACTAACTCGACTGATTCAGCCACCAAAAATGAAAGAAAAAAAAATTATCTGTAATGTCAGAAAAGAAAGACCTTCACTAAGGAAGACATAAGACCAAGATGACAGCAGCTGATGTACCACCAGCCAGAAGGATGAGAGATTATTAGTCACAGATTCCATGGCTTGGCAGAAGAGCTTGTTAGAGAGACTCTTGGATAAATCCAGAGATTTATCCAGAGACTCTTGGATAAATGAATTGAGTCTAACCGTAATCTGCCTGAGTTCAAAGCCAAAAGATATCAAGAAAGAATAGTCCTGGTCTGGAAGAACAGGAAGAAAACAGGTGGAAGGGAGAGTGGATGGCAAAATGATAACAGCATACATGAAAACTGGAACATTTTGTTAGAGAACATCAAAATGCACAAAAAGCAAGATCTAGAAGAGAAGCACAAGGGTGTATATATGAAACACTGACAGCACTATGAAAATATGCTGGGGTGGTGAGTGAGAATCAATTCCCATTCAAGGACACTTAAGAAATAACTACTTCCTTAAAAGAAACAAGAGCAAACACAGAGAACAGCGTATATTCATACAGCGTGGCAAAGGAAGGCAGAAGAAAACATCCAGGAGAAGGAGCGTTAGAGGACGGTTTGGTTACGAAAGAAGTACACTGCTGCCTTGGGATTATGACAGATTTTCATGGACAGCTAGCCACATGTATAAAGGCAGGAGAAACCTGCATGCAAATTTTTTTAAAGAAGAAGGAATAATTGCTTAACAATAACCTGGGGCAATGACAAGGCAGGGGACATGTTATTGCTGACAAGAGAAAACTTCTCCTTCAAAAGGCATCTTGGAAACCAAGCCAGCATGACATTGAAAGAAATTATTTACTTGGGTACTATATTGTGGATAAATAATTTTCAGAAGTAAAAGTTGATGCACAATTAGGAAAGACCTCAAACTAATAATGGGTGTCTTCTCATCTGCGCAGCTATTTGTTTAGCACTTCAGTACACTGCAGTTTGAACTCTCAGAGTCTTGCATTTATTTCTGTCCCTTCCCCCTAAAAGTGTATCCAATGACGAGAATACTTACTTCCTCAGAAAAACTTGTCCTTCATACACATGTCCCAGTCCCAAGGAACAGAGGAACATGGCCTGGATATGGTCTGAGTCATTAATATGAACGCAAACACTTACAGACACCTGTATAATAAACACTTAATACAAAAAGGTCCTTGAAACATCTGTTCCACATACCACCATATCACAAGTCCCAACAAAAATAAGATCTTTATTAAAATAGCAAAAACCATTTCTCTAATGCCTGCACATGCCTGTGGCTGGTGAATATAAATGCAGCCACTTGGCCAGAGGGAAAAGGCTCCCAGATGCTTTTTATGGCTTTGTACGTTGCAGACAAACTGCTTGCTGCCTCTCTCAAGTTGCAGAGAAGCAGCCTTATGCACCAGCAGTGCTGGCTGCTCTGTGAACAAATACTGTGGCTAGCCCAGCCTATAGATAGCAAGTGTTTACTAATCCCTTGATTAAAAGTGCACACACCTCGATGTGCAGAGTTAAGGGACAAGAAAGAAAAAGGATCTTCTTCCCCACAGTAATGCCACGTTGGAAAGTTGTGGCCCTCTCCTTCTTCCTCTTTCTACACGTTTTGAATCTCAGATCAGGGTTGTCTTGACCAGCTTAAGGAGGTAATGAGAGAAATGTGTTTTCATGGTAGTTTTATGAATACTTTCCTTCTCACAGATGCAAAGAGAACCTCTTCCCTCTTTGTGGACCAAACAATGTAAAGTGTTCAATCACACCAAAAACACTGATGACCACTTTCTCTTCAATTGACAAAATTTTCTGGGCTTGGCACAGATGCAAAAAAAGGTCCTCCTTCAGGTGTTCATCTTCAACCATATGTCACAGTGAAGAGCACATGGAAAATCTCTGAGCTGGAATAAGAGATGAGGAAACCTATAGACTATCAGCAGGATACAGCTGCAGCTTTATTTAGCCTTCAGCATTGTGAATATTTTCACATTAATATTAGATATCCCTAAAGAGGCCTGTAGCCTGTATTTCAAAGGCCTCATTGATCCCAGGCAAGGAGAATATTCTCGTCCCTTTCCTGTGGCATGCACACAAAAGTTAAACCTATCCTACACCTACTCACTCAGCCTCCTTGGAGCATTGCATCATCACAGCATTATTACATCCAGGATCAAAGTGTGGCCATTGTATCTTTGAACTGCCCAACACTGTGTGGCATAGGCCTGATCCACTCATGTCACACAGGCTGTACAAGGGCTTGGCTGGGATCAGATAGACCAGACCAGCAGCTATTCACTTGAGTAGTCCCTTCATTTCAACCACATTCATCACTCAGGGAAAAGAAAGCTCACACCCAGATAACACTTGACCCTGGAAAAGAAAGTCATCATTTGGTTTTATAACCTATTCAAATGTTCTATTTTGCAGTACCTGTAGACATGGACAGGTGTGCTTTGGGCTTTGCAATGGACACAACGATCCATTCTGACCAGATACATAATTTGCATAATGGTAACTGCCAGCAATGCCAAAGCAGCCCTGGTCTCCCACAAATAAATAGATGGACCACACAAGAATGTGCTTATTGGGCAGCAGAGAGGGGAGTCATGCTCAGAGACATTCTCTGCAGCTGATTGACCTGAACTGTAAATATAGTGGCATGCCAGATTTCTGCAAACCTCAGGATGGGATAGGCACTGCATCACCTGCAGCTGCTATTATGCAGCTCAGACTGCTTCTCAGAACAAATTAACATACCAGCTCCCAACTTTTCAGACAACTGAAGTAAATAGAGTTGCCCAAGCAGCCCTGGGGACCCTTGAGCAAGGCAAGCTCTCCTCCAATAATGCTCACACTATAACACGCACCCTGATTGCTTTCTCCACTGTTGACTTCTGCAGACTTTCTATAGGCTCCAGAGTTTATTAGTCCAATCCATTCTCAGCTGCAGTGGGCTTAATCCAGTCACAGAGAGAGCACAGGTAATGACCCCTCTATTAAGACATTTACTAGGGCAAATGTCTCATTTTCAGTCCTTTGTAATACAGCCAAATTTCAAGTGTCTGAGCTCAGTGCCGGCCTTAATGTTTTTTTAAGACTCCAGGGGACCAGAACAATTTTTTGTTGCTGTTGCTTTGAGAACAAGGTTAAAGGAGAACAGGCAGTTCTTCTGAAAGCTATTTTTTTGGCAGAATTCTGAACAGCCTCACTGGCATTCAGAGGAATCTGATATTCAAATGAACCTAGAGGAGGGGCTGAAAAACCTTGCTTGTTGACCCCAAGAAAAACGTGATTCCTTTATAGAAAAATATCAAAGACACTGCGAAAGATCACTTCTACAAGGATGGGGAAAAGAACATGAGTCTATAATGCCCAGACCCCACGTGAGGTGCCGAGCTGCACCACCTCTCAGGCATCTTCTGACAAAGCACTGCACCTTGTTAATCTCACTCCAGCAGTGCTATGTTGCTTCCATCTGCTGCAACAGCTTAGCAACCCCAAAACAAGAGCCAAAGAAACAGAACTGCACCCTTAATCACATTCCAGTTCACAGTCCAGTGCAATTCATGAGTGAATCCAGGTTTGTGCTAAGACAGTGCACTTCTCACTGGAACTTGAATGAGCTGATGTTCCAGTCTGCTATCTGCCACCCTGGCAGGAACTTCTAACAGACCGACTGTGATAAATAGCAGAGAAGGTGGGGAAGTGATAACATCTTGAATTGCTGTAGGTTGAATTGCACATGAACATGAGTTGGAGTACTCACAAGAGCTTGCAAATGTAATTCAAAACACATGGTATGCTCTCCCGGGCTTGTTTACACCACAAAGCGTGTTTAAACTGAGATAGTGTCAACTTTAAAGAAAAATAAGGTTTTCCTCAATTTTTGGATACGCTCTCTTATTTCAAAATAGGCTTAGTCTGAAATAGTTTAAATCCACACCGACTGGAGTTAAGCTAACTCAAAAAGAAGACACTCAATCAGTGCATCTGCTGAGAAAATGAATCGCTGTTAAGAGATCCCTACGTAGACAAGTCCAAAAAAATTTCTCAAAACACGTATCAAAAACAGGTAAGAGTGTAGCACCAGATGAAGCTATGGCCAAAAAGAAAGGGAAGTAGGGAGAAAATCCAAGTTTAAAAAAAAAAAAAAAAAAAAGTAAAAAGTAATTATAATGTTCACTTATTTAGCCATTAGGTTCTGGAAATGCATTTCTTCACATACATTTCTGAATAATCAAGAGCAATATCTGCAAAAAAAAATGCTGGGGTTTTTTCCACAGATCCTGCCTCTGGAACCTGTTTTTCTTTACAGTCTGGATTTCCACTTCTCCCTGAAGGTAAATGAGTGTCACATCATAAACTTGACAAGGACCCATCTGCATGTCTATGTATTAAAAACTCAGTCCTCTTCTCATAAGACTCCCAATGACTGTTTTAGCAACTAATTTCCAATAGCCTGTGGAAGTTTGCCATTGGGTTTGAAATATCCTGCCAGGCTGGTTTCTGCCAGTTTGTGACAGTATTTGTGAAGCTTTATCATTATGATCTCACCAGGAGTCTGAAGCAATGGTAAAATGTATTTACACACAAACAGACTTTACCTTGTTTCCTCAAAATTACACAATGTTATATCAGAATAGTTCCATTTGCCCACAAGAAAATTATTAAATCCTCTATCATGAATGACTCTGTGCATTCCTTTAAAATAATCATAAATTAATCCTCTATATTTTTCATTAGCAGTTTTTAAAGAACAGCATTACCATCCTAGTCAACTAGGATCTCAGTTCTGATCTCTTCAGTTGTTTAATTAAAAAGTAGATCTTCACCCTTCTTATATATTACGTTATAGACTCGAAAGTAGAAAGACTGCCCCTCCTTTAAAATGCAATTAAATTTTCTCAACTCATTAGATTTCATTTTAATTGAAGTAACATTGCTCCCTGGGTTGCTGAAAAACTGGAGTGAAACATCCATCCATCTTCTTATATCACTTGTTCAGTTTCTGCCCATCTGGACTCTATTCTCATTATCAGAGACATAACAAAAGAGCTTCCTCAGTGAAAATCTGAGGAGAAAGACAAAAAACTCTGCCATCTTTACACACCAAGACAACCTGAAATCTCTGAGAGGCGAGTTGTGGCCATTCTTGGCATGACACTTTTAGAGGTTTCTGCCTCCAACTGTCCCCCGCACCACTGTGCTGGCAGTACCACACGGTAACGCAGCAGAAGGTGTGACACTCTCCAAGCCTTCTCTGCTCACACCTCAGCACCTCAGCTTAAGTGGCTGGAGGAGGCAAAGACTGCATGCAGGATGTATTATCCTTTTCTTGCTGCCTCTTTGGCTGGGAGGGGCAAAGGAGAACATGAGGCAGGATCAGCAGTGAAGGACTGTCGAGGACTGCAACACCTCCCACATGGCTGAAAGCAACGGCCCCAAGATTTCAAGAAACAGGGTGTGCAAGATGGAACGGAAGCACCTGAGGCAACACACCTCTCAGAAGAACAAAGCATGGTGTGAAATGAGTCTCAGAAGGGGACTCACTTCCCCATCTGGTTCAGCTGAACACAGCTGCCCAACCTGAGCCAGGGTGAGGTCACCTCTCCAAGCCCAGTAACACCGCTATCTGATGGCAGAGCAAGTGACAGGTCTCAGACCACAACATGGGAAAACCATAGCTGAGAGATGCTTCCTGTTTCCCTGCTACACTCACACCAAATGTGCTATAGATATTATACAAGCAGCCTCCCTTCTGTTGGATTTGCTTGCACCTGTTATAATCTAATTAGGAGGAAATTGGACTTCCTGTGCTAGCATCATAAACAGAGGCAACATAAATATATAAATCTTTCTCTTAAATTCCTTTTTCTTCTTTTTTGAAATGCCAGAAGACTGCCCTGCAAACCCAATGTGCAATTCTCTTTTGCATAGCATGTTGAATAATGGATCAAGCTTATGTCTACCACAGATGAAAATCATGCTTTTTCTGAAATCCATTCACTGCTTCACGGACCCCAAATCCTCTAGGTGCTATACATTTCAGCTGTCATAAATCCATGTAATGTTCCTGTATATGATACTATTCATTTAGACCACCAATTTAGTTAAATTGACAGATGTGAAAAAAACACATGTAACCAAACAACTCCCCAGTGATCACACAGCTGCTGATGCTGAAGGGACTGTGTGTTTTATTCAGCGATAGTCAGGCACTTCCATCCACATTTGCCACCTGCTGTCAATATAACATCAGGTGGAGCTGTGCAGCTCTCACTAAGCTTACTTCTATTCAAGACATTGTCCTTAAGGCTTTTGCAAGCAAATTAAGTGCAGTAGCTGGGATCCTGCACCCACTTCCCCTGTGGCTTGTAAGAATCTCCCTACTGGTTTGATCAGGGCCCAAAGACCAGCTCTTAAAGATGAGGAAAACTAGCATCTGGTCCTCATTTCACTTTCTTTGCAAAATGCTCTTGTGCACATCAAGAAATAATTCAATGAAAAAACAGATAACACGCTGAACAAAGGGTATTTTTTACCTTTATCTTTGAAGTCTAGATCCTGCCACTCACACTGCAGTTCAACAGTGCTTACTCTCTATGGAGTCCTGGGCATTCTCAAAGTAGTTTGGGGACCTTCTCAAACTCAGGCCGACAAGATACAGCAAATCAGGCTATTACACCCCTATTCAGCAATGTGTTTAAGCAAATCCTTATGACCTCTTAATGTAAGTAGCCAAGAGCTTTGGTGATTCACGTCTTCAAACAGCAAGGAAGCCACATTTCAAAGGGGCACCAAGTACCTCTAAAATGAGCATATGGCTCCTAATGTTTTCTGAAAGGTTTTTGCTTTACAATATGCATCAATTTATTGTGCAGTATCCAGTTTTCCACAATTTTTAGCATAATGAAAGTCATCAGGAAAAACTAAGTTTGCTTTTCTATAGAATGAGCAAAATGTGTTCAGATTATATTTCTCTTTGGCATACAACAAAGAACAACCAGAGGATGCGCTTTCTTCACATAGAATTCACCATTGTCTCAATATGAAATGGGAGAAATGCATGCTTTTCTGTTCAAATCACTATAAATCAGCTTTCATAGTGAACTTTCTACATAAAATTAGCCTGCCCAACCATGTAAACAAATAAATGAATCAATGTAACATTGTTTGTATATGGCATACTGTCATCGTTCATTAGTAATCTAATTCTGCATGTGTTCTGCAGTTTGATAGACAAGTTGTGCATGGGAAAAAAAACAACATTCTTAAGACTTTGGCACCTACAGCAAAGCTATTAAATTCATACTAATGCGTCAAAATAAGTAATCAGCAACTCTGAAAATCAGGTCACTCATTTTTGTGCCTAAATATAGACCTAGATTATTAACTTTAGGCATTCACAGTTGAAAAATGTTCATCCAAATGTGTCATCAGGGAGGCTTGAATAGATTTCTAGAAGAAACACTTGAGAAAAAAATTCTAAACGATAACAATTTAAATGATAAACAGCATTATAATTTATTATTCATATAGTTCTATTGGTGTGCCTGGCATTCTAAAGGCAAGAGAAGAAATACAGCTAAATATGTTATTCTAAATATACTTTAAAGGCTAGAACTAAGGCTATAAAGATTTAGAACACAATTGCTGGTGTTCAGCTGATTGTATTATTTTTCAAAGGAAAGGATTTAAACAGAGATTTTTCTCCTCTGCCCTGTGAAAAGGTAAGATAATACTTGTGAACTTAAACTTCATAAAACAAAATTTTCCAGCTTTGACCTATATCCATTAAGATATTTAGATGCTTAATTTCTAGTCAGCATCCAGTTTCACATTGATATCAAGGAATAAACAATGGGAAACAGGGATGGGATTCATCTCTAAAATAAGTAGACAGCAAAGTAATTCCAAGGAATGGCATACATCACACCAAGCTAAGTATCTTGGAAAGATTTATGATATTGCTCTCCTTCTGTTAATTAGAGAGGAAGACAGCTAGTTTCTACTGGACATCTGACTTTCAGAGGTGAAATAAATCCTTTTATTGGTGCCTACATCAAAGTTGGTTTTCTTTTACAAAGATTTATTTCTTTTGGATTGAAGCATGCAAAAATCCCAGCATTGCTAGATGCCAACATTTAGGAGCATTCAGCATTTAAAAATCCTATGGCTTTGTGTAAAAATTCATGATCTCTCATGGCCAAGAATGAAGTATTTTAGCAGAGACTTTAAAAGTGCCAACAAACTTTTTCAGAGCGAGCAGTCACACTCTTGACAAAGCAAAAAGCAAGTGTTCACTTGAACAGAGGGGAACAGGTATGAGCACCAAGAAAAGATCTGCTCCTTCTCAAAGATGTGTTAAACCACTCATCTTTCCTGCTGAATCCTACTCCTGGCAGGCAGTGCAGTAAGCAGATAGTGACCATTTGAGTTTCACTCTGTGCCAGGTTCTGAGTCTGGCACCCCAGCCAGTGAGTACAATGGATTGCTCTTCCTAAGGATCTAACAGCACTAATGAAGAGGTACTGAACATGACTAAATGCAAAAGAAAATGCATTGTAGCAGGGGCATTCACATAAATAACTCAATAATAACTGCCCATTTTGCAAAGAGGAAGATGGATGTCGTTTAACGGGGTCCTTTTGTCAGTAAAACACTTCATTTCTATCCTTCTAGTGAAACGTGTCACCATAAGTTACAGAGAACTCATTCCTTTTGTGTCTGGGGACAAAACAGTTGCCATGTAAAAATTTCCCGAAGACAGTAATGAGGCCAGAACCTGGAAAGCACTTTAAATGTGCTCACCTGGATTACAGATAAGAAGAAATGTTTACAGATTCAAGTTCACCCGTGTTACCACTCCCTGAGATGACAATGGCAGCAAACCACCTTCTAAGTCTACCTTCAGCAGTGACACTCGATTTCTTGTGGAGTGTTGCAGTGATGGACAGTACGCACTTTCAGTCAGGACATATGGCAAAGCTGAGGCTCAGGAATCTGTTAACTATCAATGATGTAGCCACCAAATCCTTTCATAAAGGGTGGAAGCATGAGCTGGTTCAGAGAGGGTCAAGTCTGTACAAAACAGGATAGCTAGATCAACTCTCTCGCTCCCCCCACTGGCAGTGGAGTCTAGAGCCAAGCCATCTAATTATAGGCTAGACGCCTAATTTTTAGACATTAATATTTAGGTAAGACCAATGCAGGAAATAGCCTACAGCATCTTTAAGTTGAAGATTAGGGTATATTAAGGGTATGTTTTGCTGAAACAAAAGTAATTCTTATAATCTGCTTCCCGAAGCAAGGAAAGTGATAAAACTACAAGCAAACCTCAAGCAGTAGCAGAGCAAACCAGAAGCACACACTTAGTACACCACCACAAAACAGCATGTAAAGGCCTGCTACCCTCAGAGTACAACTAAACAAGCCATGCATCAGCTGGTTACCAAATCTGAAAAGCACAAGCTGTCAGTGCTTTCCTGACAACTCTCAGCTTCTGCACGATTCCTCCCATGCTTGCAATGCCTGTCTTTGTACAGTGCATTTCCCACCAGCAGGTCATACAGCAGTACAGTTGGGAGGGTGCAATGGATACAATGCCAGCTCCTGATCACCCCTGTCACCAAAAAAATTGACTACCTTTCCAGTGCTCCCAAACAGTCTCTGATGAGGACCTCCTACCGGGAGTTGTCATTTTGATAGAAGGCATCAATGACCCACTTTCTCCAACTGACACCTCTGGCAGAGGTCCCACTCTTCCTTCCATTGTCTTGCACATCTTTGATGAGAATTATTAAACTCTCACAACCTCAGAGTCTTTCCCACTCAGGCCCTTCTTGCAGCAGGGTTAAATAGCAGTAGTGAGACTGAATAAATCTGATGCAGTGAATATCACTTTTTTTAGGTCTGGTCTGGAGCAAACATAAAAAATAGTTTTGCATCTGTCATCTCCATAAATCTCATTATTTGGGTCCAGCTAATCTAGGCCTAGGACAAATATTTTGTGTCGGATTAGGCAAAGCATCCTCTCCACAATAAAATCAATGTGATAAACAATTGATCTTACAAACAGAAAACATTGTTCCAAAATTGTATTGTATTTTTACAGTAACTCTATGACAGAGAGCATAGAGAAGTCATATTTAAATATTCTATATGTTTTAAACAATTTTTATTAACTTTGTCATTTTTATGGACTTGAAAAATTTTGGCCACTTACAAAGGCAAATATTCTTCTTTAATCTAGTCAGTGTTGATGGGAAAACAAAATAAAGAGGATGTTTGCAGTTTATGGGTACATCTGGTAATGCTGCAGCTCATGAGCCAAATTGGTATTGTTTAACTGAGTGTCATCTACCACCAGTTAAATATAATCCTTACAGTTCCCATGTTAAAGAGCTTGAAACTGGGCATATTTGAATCAGGGTTTTAAATTTTGTCCTTCTTGTCTTTCCAGACATTTAAAAAGGAAACTGTAATTTATAACCATAATGGGTTATTCTGCTGCCAAGCCACTAGGATGAAAAGGAAGAAGTCTTCCTACTCGCAGGGCCTTCACATAGTTAAGAGCATGTAACCCCAGTGACCTGCAACAACAAATGAGAAAACATGAGCTCAGTCTTTCAGCTTTTAGCTTTATGCACTTTGAATCTACAATTAACTCAGTTCTGAGCATCTGGTCTTTTTAACCTCTAACATTCAAAGGTCATTTGATCTTTTAGCAGTCAAGATTTGCTGATATGGCAAACATCATTTCATACTTATTAAAAATGGAGACAAGTTAGTGACATGTAAAATTGGCTATAGCAGAGTTATATGTTTTTCTGATCTTTCCAGTTATTTGCAATTACATTGAAATTCTAAAAATAAAAAATAAAAAAATTAATTCTGTCCATTTGCATGACACCTCTTCTAGCAAACATGCAATGGTGCATGACAGAGTTTACACACTGATCAGAGTTACCAATTTACAAGTAGCTCCAGCTGCCTTTTGTCTTTCTCTCAAGCATCTATCATGGAGGTTAGCTTGGAGTGACTGGTTTGGTTTGAGCCACTGCTGCTTTTCTAACTCCATTAGGTTCTGGCGGAGATAAAGTAGGTCTCTGCTGCCACTGGAGGCAGTAGCAGAGTCCTGAGGTCTGTACTACAAATAATTGGCTGAGAGATAGTCATGGTTCTATATTTTCATCCTAATATTCAACCAGTATCAGGTATATTGCAACTGCTTGGATCTCAGCTCAATATGAGTGAAAAAAAAAAAACAACCCAGGTTTCTCTCCCAGAATTTTCAAATACAATGCTTTTAAAATGAAGTCTGAGAGCCTTAGTGTTTGAGATTCGAGACATATCCTTAATTCTCCAGTAGTATGAAAATATTTTTGTGACTGCTTCAAACAGTAAATGAGTCAATTTGAACATCCATTCATCTTGCTCAGAAACGAACTCTTCATTTTGTATTATACAGCTGGTAACTAAAAGATCCATCACTCTTACAAATATTAAGGTTTTGTCAAACTAGCTCATTGAAGACAATCAGACTATTAGGTGCACACCTTGAAGCACTTGAGTTCAGCACCTTATTTAGAAGGCTGTGAAAGAGATGAGGAAAAAAGAATCAATTTCACTTAATTTGAGACAACTCACTGAGGTAAAAACGTAATAAATAAGGAATTCAATAATCTTAAATGATTTTATGCAATGGATAAAGCAAAGACAGTATCTCCATAGAACAATTCTTGTTAAATCACTCTTAACTGGCATTGTAACACCCCCAGCCCAATACTTCAATGCAGGATTCATAAATAATACCAGAATCAAGCCATCTTTTTCAGCTGCTTCTAGATTACCATTCATACCAGAATTAGCATATCAAGGTAGGAAGAAATGCATGAATATTTATTATCTCCATTTCTACATGGAAGCTTAAATGAAGAATTTGCAAGAATATGAGGGGCAGACCTACGAATATTATTTATATGTTTAAGCAAAACCTTTGAGCTAAAATTCTGATGGCACAGTAATGACTTTGAAGGAGTGAAAAAGCTGTGTCTGTGAGCATGTTATTTCTGTGAGATATCACTGAAATAATGACAACAATTACTCTAATTGGCTGTACTAACAATGAGTGCAATTCATGGAGCCCTGGAAAACAGGCAGCTAGGAAACAAGGGGAAGAGCACAGCTGAAGGCAGCTGAACTATGGCAGTGCACATAAGCCAGGCGACGTTTTGGCACAATGAGAGCACATGAACTCCCGGTCCTTTCTCCTTTTCACCCTTCAAACTTCCAGTGGCAAAATTTCCAACCACTGCCCAGCAGCTCCTTCTCATTGCCAAGGCCTCCTTCCCCCTCGTCAGTCACTGCCCTGAGGACCACAGGAAAGGCTCTACCAGGGTCCAACCTGCTGTCAACAACCATCAGACTTTCCATGGAGAGATTTAGGGTAGAAACCATCCTGTCTCCATTTTTTCCCCTGCTAGATGTCAGACAGCCATGGATAACCATACACACTGTCTCAATATCATGTGGCCCTTCTCAGCCATTCTTGTATCTTAGAAAAGACTGGGAAATCTGATGTACCACTGTGAGACTCCATTCATTTTCTTGAACAAAGAGAGGAACATCTATAATCCAGGGGGGTTACAGATGTACCCACCTTTCTCAGGTATCCTCATTTCTACATTGATTAGAAAGAAGATGTCCCCTGCAGGGAGACAGGATTATCCCTTCCTCCCAGGTATAGGTGGCAAAAACATAGAAACGTTTGCACTCAGGTTAGGCAAATACCATAGTAATAGTAAATCCCACCTCTCAGTACTACACAGGGGTACAATAATGTTTTATTGCATCATTTATGATTGTCCCATCACAGAAAATCCCCAGCTGATTCCCACATTTTGCCTAGTAACCTGTCAGTGGACTAAAAATAATGCTCTGTATTCTTCATATCAGAGCAGCTGGTCCACCTCAGACCAAGCAGCATCTGTTTTGGTTTCAGTAGTGGAGAGAGCATGAGAAAAGGGAGCTTTGCAGGAAGGAGAAAGGAGGGGAGGATAGGGAACATAGACAGGAAAAACAGAACAAGGAGAGGGAGATGAGAAAGAACATCACTGAAAGCAACTTTTACTGCAGTTTAAGATTAATGACTGCTCATCCACAAGCACTCTACAATCTGAAGTAAGTGGAAGAAACTGGAGCTGCTACTCAACAGCCAGTGTAGCCCTTTACAGACATAAAAAGCGTACGCTGATGTTCCCACTCAGACATATAAAACCAATGTGATGTATGTAGCTTTTAAGTGTTGGTGCAGCATAAAAGTTTTATTGCTGCTTTGGCTTGAAGAAAGCTTCAAACCTCAGTTTAGGCATTGCAAGCCCCTGTAAAAATGGTTATGAAAGGCATTTTTCCTAATCACGTTAGCAAACCCTTCTCTCCATTTTCTTTCTCATTAAAAAGCTTAAATATTTTACAGCTATAGTGTGCAGGCTTATGTCCAGATTACCCTTCATTAAATGACTTTTACAGTAACTGGATACAAGCCTTTTCTATTATTACACAGCAGCTAATTATGTCTCCTTTGTTTTCATTTCATCATTTTAAACAAAGCTTTTAGGGACCCAGCTACTCTGTGAGAGGTGTTGCCAAGCTGAACACATTTCCAGCAAATCCCAGCTGGGCTGCATTCATTTCATCTGATGATCTTTGCAACATGAAGTAGCTTTTTGGAAAAGAGAAAAAAGAAAAAAGGAAAAAAAAAAAGAAGAGGTAGACAGGAAGGAAGGAGAAGAAAAATATCAACATCCAACCTATAGTGCTCTTGCATTGCTTTAGTGCAAAGACAACTTCTCACTGGGGAAAAATCCATCAGGATGTTAGTGAGGAATGAAATATGATGTACAGCAATTCCAAACATCACAGCTAAGCTATGTGAATGATCAGTTCTATCGGGCATTTTCTGAATTCTGACAGCATTGCTGTTTTCAGATTGCTGCAGTAATGTTTCCAAAGTGTATTATTACATTCACGGCAAGAAAAGAAGGGGAGGAGGCCTGAAAATTACTTCCCTTCTGGCAATGAATTGTCATTTATGTCCCACATTGAGCCAGCTCCTCGCATTGCCTGGGAAGCCAAGGGAACCAACAAAAAGATATGATTTCCCCAGAGCTAGGGAGCCAAGGGAAATGATCAGGCGTCTGAAAACTCCCCAGGGTGCAAAGAGCAATAGCAAAAGGCTTTGCTAAAGAGAGATACTTTTCAGGATCTATGCAAATAAAATCTACATTTAGATTTTATTTTAATTGCTCATTCTCATCTATGATACATTGGATAATCAAAGTAATCATATAAGAAATGATAGCAAGATTTGTTATGTGTGTTTCCACGTACAAGGCAGTATATTGTGCCTTCTGAACAGTGTGCAAGATGGCTGGCCCTTGCTCCACAGAGCCTTAAAAGCCCACAAGTGTACGAGCCTTCTTTTCTCCTCCTTTCCCCATGGGCATTTCACTGCACTCCTTTAACTTTTTTTTGCATTCTTCTTCCATCCTTTTAAGTCTTCCTTGACCTGGTAGCTTTCTAGCCCTTCTTGAGCCTACAGTACTCAACTAGCCCTAGAGGGGAAGTCTTGCATCTTCCTGCTGTCAGTATTCTTTGGGCTTGTGAGTCCCACCCTTTACTTGCTATATGTTTGCAGTTTGGGTCACATGTAAAGCTTTCTAGGATTTAGGGGTATAAAATCCCAAAAGACAATAAATCTGAAGATCTATTGTTATGAGTCTAGAAGTTTATAGGACTCTTAAGGGACTGTTAACCTTTCTAAAAGATTTCAAAAAGATGTCACTGTAAGGAATTCAGTTGGAAACTGAAAAGACTGAACACTTGACCTTATCTCTACAGAGCAGAGTAGATGGTTCACAAAATATGTGATGCTTTTCAGTGACTTACAGTGCCACCATGTATTCTCACTACGTACCAACAGGGAACCAATCCTTTGCCTCCTGAACACTTTCTCATGTAGACAGGGGAGGAAATGAGTTGCCAAAGGCAGTAGATATGACAGCCTTTCTTCAACCTTCACAACTTGTAAAGAGGGTACGCATGGATGGTTTTGTTCATGTTTTCCCATCTCAGTTCTAGGTCTTTCTTCAGCTAAATAGGAGCCAGGCTAGCCACTTTTCCCAAAAATCAGCTCTAGCTGCCTAAATAGTCCATTATTGCCCTTTGTCCCAAATATTGCCAGACCAGTATGACCAGTACGTTCTCCACCCTCTTGACCCACTCTTCTTATTGACACCAAACTTCATGGATTCTTTCAGAAAGACCCGTGAAGTGAGAAGGCACCTTTATCTCTCACTGACAGAAGGCAGGAAGCCTCCTCCTATTCTGTTAACCACAGACCTCCAGCCCCATTTGCCTTATACAAAAGCAAAAAGTAAAGCACAATTCCCTCCCCTTGTTTCGGGTGCAGGAAATGAAATAGGAAAATGAAAAATGGTTTAGCAAAAATGTAGCTCTGCAAGACCCTTAGCCAAGTTACCTTTCCAAATCATGCTTGTTTTTCAGAGATATTTGTTCATGGAATAGAAAAATACAGAAAACAACCCATCTGCTCACGTAGGTGTGGCCTTCATTTTCCTCTTAAAAAACCTTAACATTTCTCTCTCTTTTCAGCCCAAGAGGAGAGGGCTAATCACATAAGTGGACCCCCAAAAGCCTGTCTCCTTGTCGCTGTTCCATAGCACGGGCTTTGGCAGAAACACAGCAGGGGTCCAATGCAGCTGTTGGAGAGTCTGCCCTGCCTGCCCGGCTTTGCCTCTGCTCCTGCTATTTTGCTACTATATATGCAATATAAATACCAAAAAGAAAAGCCTGTCAGGCAGACCGTTTCCCATTATTTGGAAATTAGCAAGCTTTGTGCTGTTTCTAAAACTAATTGTTTCCATTATCAGAACACTGCAATGTTGTATGCATCCACAAGAAATCATCACACAAATATATTTCTTTCTTTAATATACTGGGCTTTTTTCTTTTTCTGTGAACAGTTTTCCTCCCTTTTTTTCTGATATTCCATTCAAGAGAAATATAATAAAAACTCAGGTACAAACAGACTGTTGGCAATTATTTTCTTGTGCCTTTCAGTACCAGAAAATTTGTTCTCCTTAATTTCAAAAGGGAGCAACAATTAATTTAGCTAATGAGAATTACAGGGAAAAAAAACCAAACAAAAACAAACAAGTACTTCAAACGATTTCTAACCTGTGAAAAAAAATTCTTATTTTGGTCCTGATCCAAAAAAAAATCTTTGCATAAATAGTCTTACTGAAGCTTTATCCTTTAAAACTTATTCCCAGGATTGTGGATTTGGCAAATGCAGGCTTCAAATTGCTGTTGTGTTGATGAATCGATTTGCTTGCAAAGTCCTTTCTTAAGGGAGGATATTATTACCAAGCTGGAAGCTAAGACATAAACCCAGGACGCTACCCAGGAGCAAATGGGGCAAACGTTTGTATTTTTTGACAACAGCACACAGACTTTTTGACTGTCACTTTACTAAAGAGAAGAAGAAAAAAGAAGTGCATTCACTGGTTCAAACATCCCCCTTAGCAGAAAAAGGCCTGCAGGGAAAAGAAAACATATAAAAATGCACTGAAGCAAAGTAATGCTCCTTGAAGCTGGCTGTGCCCCTAAACTATGCTCCTGAGATTATATCCCGAGGCGGCAGGGGGCATGGTTAAGAGCAATTCTACCCGGCTCCGAAAGAATGAAAGCAAGTGTCAGCACTGCCATAAAATCAATGCATGGATGATTGCTCCCAGGATGACTCAAAGCAGCAGTGACATGAGTCTGGACATGGTGCTGGTGAGGAATCAGCTCTAATGGCTTTCCATCTGATCCCTGGCTGCAGGGGTCAGTTCAGCCGCACAGGGCTGAAAAGCGAGGTCACAGATCTGACGTGTCAGCGTGCAGCCAGCTCGTGACACTTGTTGCGCTGTAAAGAGGAGATTGCCAAATGGGATGGTGGAGCTTAGGATACAACACAAATCTGGCAGGCTTCCTTGTACCCTGTTAATCCACTGTTCCTGTACCTTATAGAGCTCTATTTAGTGGGTTTTTCCCGGTTTTGAGGTCTGAATTACAGCTTGTTCATCAGTTAGGTGCTGTTAAGAAGGGACAGATTAACATGTACCATCATAATATAAGGGGGACTTTTAACCTTGATATTATGGTAATTATATTATGGTGTCTGATACTCTTTCCAGGACGTGCTAGCCTGGTCTAGAAAGCATGGACCAGAGTTACACACCACTAATGACATCTCTCTCCTTACCACCAAGGTGACTGTGTGCTTGCTCACAAAATTTGCACTGGTGTAATTAAAATTGGTTTTCAAATTGACTCAGCCTTTAGCTAGCACAGCATCTTTGCACAGGGGCACTTTCATCAGCTTACCATCAGGTCAGAGTAGATTGCACAGGCTTCAGTCCCATGAAGCATTCAAGACTGCCCTGCTCACCAGTTGCCATCTGTCAGCTGAACCATGACAACAGATTATAAACCCGTTCATGGCCTGCCTCTAGTGTCTAATAAAATGCTGTTAAAAGCCCCACTCTCACTCCTCTGACCGGCTTTTCAAGACCACACAACACCCTGGGGATGTCAAGCATAGCTGGGTCTTTTCAGAGCAGCTCCCCTCATTCCACCAACAAGCTTAGTGTCTTCAGCTCTTTTTCTCTTCATTGCACTATGCAACACACCTGGACATCAAGCCTTTGATGGATACCAGTGACTATTAGGAGTGAATGAGAGTTCTAATTACAAGCACTCACATTGTGAATGGGGTTAATTTCCCTATACTCCCTGAAGGACATCAGGAGGTGAAAGACGGGAGACATATGTCCTGAAATCCCAAACCGGCAAAACAATTCCCTTTCTTCATTGTATTCTGCCACTACTCATGAAAGAGATGACAAGAATAGTATGATCACTGGTCCAAACAAACTTCTGCACTCGGCAGCACAAGAAGGATAGTGAGAGATGGATATTTACACCAGATGTGTAAGCAGATGTCCTATGGCTGGGTAACAAGGCTTCTAGCCTTCTGGTACTGCCATATTTTGGTATGTTTTCACTCTTCAGCTTCTTGCAGGTTCCTCTGGCCACTCAGAGCAGTCACTGATGGCAGTTCAATCACAGGCAGCAGCAGAAGCAACAGGAGTCCAAAGGGGAGTATCAGAGACGAGGGCGAGGTTGTTTGGGACAGGCAGTTTGCACCATTTCTTTGTCATATATCAAAATTTGCAGCACCTGGAGCCACCTCCGGCATCGCAGCCTGCTGCCCACACAGCAGCAGGAGCCAGAGGGAGTGCTGGACAGCAGACAGGAGCAGGCAGCAATAGGACAGTGGCAGCAGTACTCAGCAAGAAGAAGCACAGCCCATGTGTGTGCAGGCTGAAGCAGATCTCAAATTTCAGCCACAGCAGCCCACAGCAGTGCAGCCCCCAGCTGCACAGAGAGCACCTGCCACAGGATGATGCCACACAGGTACTGCAAGGCTATCTGCTGTCTACCAGCTGCACTCCATGGCTGCAATGGAGACTTCGGAATCTTCCCAAAAGTGCTCTGAAAAGTACCAACACCAAACTAGAAAGTTCATCCTGGTACACAAGGGATTATACTGAGGAAGGATCTATAGTGGGATCATAACATGATATCAGTGAAAATCAACTGAGACTTATTTTTACTTAAGCAGTAGTAAGCATGGCTTAGATGCTGCGAGGAGTGAAACAGTCCAATGGGTTTTAGTCACACTGGACCCCCAGTCCCATGGGGCTGGAAGGTCACATTTCCCATGCAAATCAGCAGCAACTTTTCCATTAATTTTATCTGTAATTTTTAAATAGCAGTACCTACAGACTAAGAACAGAATTCCTCCCACTTAATGCTGAATGTCTAAACCCAAGGTGTCTAGTCTGAGCTCACTGCTCCAGGCTAGCCTATTCAGTGGGAAGAGTTAAGCACTTGCAGTTGGGCAAGTCATCTCTCATGGAGCAGGTGTTGAAGACATGCCCTTTAGTAGTGCTAGCTCACAAATAGACATCATTTAAACTGCACACCTCTAGAGGCAGGGATGATGAATCCTATGCCATACTTTGAAATAACTGGGCCTGAATTCTTTGAAAGCTACCCCTGTAGTATCAAACCTTTCTGTTCTGATTCTCCAAAAGGACAATCTAAATATTAATGCTAATTTACCTGGGGAATTAGGTCAAGGTGTTCAACATTTTTGAAATGAAACAGGTTTGCAGAGCAGCCACATCTACAGTATGTCCCACCTCAGTCCTACCCAAATGGCTTCTCTCAGAGATGCTGCAAGCCTCTACCTTTGGCAAGCAGGACAGCATACCACATTTCCTTGCTTGTGACAGTAGGGTGCCTTAGGTGCCCTAGACTGTACTTACAGGATCACAGCTCCTCTTAGCAGCCAACCACCCCTGAACCCATTTCTGATATCACGTCCAGACGTGACACATGAATGCTGAACAACAAATTACTGTGATGCACCATGACCACTCCCTAAAAGGGATAAACATTTTCTTCCAGGAATGCCAGAGACAGCACTCACCTTACCAAATCTAGATCTAACAACCTACATCCGATCTACTAAAACCACCAGCTGAAGTATTTTTCCCTTTCACAGACATGCAACAGCACCATAATGGGAGAGCTTTAACTCAGCTAACTCTAGCCGCCGAAGAATGAATCATCTCATGTAAGCCAGTTGCTTCCTGGGCTTCCTCCTCCACAGTCACTGTGGAGATATATTTCTTGGTGCTCACCAAAGGTCAGCTGGGTGAAATGAATCTCACCTGAAATTTGCAAACCAATTCAGCAAGATCTACTAGAAGACCAGGAATAAATATGACATTTATTATACTGTGTTCACTCACCTCCACATTAAAAGGACAAACCAATGTCCTCTCAAGGTCACAGAAAGTGGAGACCTTAAATAGGAATATAAAATGTTACATGAATACTTAAGACTACTATGTTTCTGCCTTTCTGTTACTTAGTCACTTATCATAAGATGTAATACTCAGAAATTCTCACTCTATTCCCTGCATATGTCTGTGTTTGTTTTCATAGCCTTTCAGGAACAGGAGGCTTTTCCAAGCAAATGATTACTACAGGAAAAAAAAAAAAAAAAGGTTCTTGCTAGGATGCTAGATTAAATTTTCAGAGGCGATCTAATGTACTTAAGAGAAATAATGCTTTTACCATGTTGGAGGGGAAATTCTGATGCGAGTTCCTTTTTAGGTCACAGTTTAAAGATCCGCAAGAGAAGGAAAGTTACATCAGCCAAGACACAACCCAGCCTACCTGAATTTGCATTCTCTTCCTGTCACCTAACCCCTTTCTCCTCAGAGAGAGAATCTGCAGATCTGAGCCAGCCTGCAGTGCTACTAGCCTAACTGCAGAAGTTGGTCTCCTTCAGTATGAGATGAACCAAGCCACACCGAGCCCAGTGCTGCTGCCACTAGGCCAACACAAATCAGCCATTTCAAAGGCAACGTAGGTCAAATTAGATGTTTCAAAGGTAACTTAGGTATATCAAAGGTACTTATTTGATGCCAACAAGCAATAAGAACATTGTTGGTGTTGCATTAAAAATCTTATTCCTCACAGTTACCTTTCCAGCTGGAGCTCACTAGCCAGAATCTAGCCTCTGATTAATTAATCCAATTAATTCCTTAAAATTGTTGAATTGTTTCTGGCTTTACCAAGTTTGAGGACTTTCAAAGGACATCAAGCTCCCGCTTGCCTTCTATTTTTAATTAGATTAGAGGTAATTTTTGCATTCAAATGAAGAGCAACAGATGTAGATCTGCATGGTAATGCTGAATCAGAAAGTAATCTTCTAGTAAACAGTTAGGCTTTTTACCAGTGTTGACTGTTCAAATCAAATAACAATACGTGCATTACTAAATTTCATTGCCTAGTCCTCTTCTCTTTCACTTGAATATAAATATTGATCATGGATACTTAGTCCATTTATCTTTTGATATTTTGGCTGATTTTAAAATCTCCTAATGGAACTAGAAAAATTCACCTTTTAACGCGATGAGTAATATTTTCTTTATTTTTCATTGAATTTTTGGATAATGGTTGTAATTAGGTGTTTGCACCTCAGCTGTGATTTTATTCAATCTTGGACCCAGTCCACTCCCAGGGTATTTAATTCCACGCCAAGTTCTCTCCCAAGAAACCTGCAACTGGAGTTTGGCAAGTTTTTGCCTGAAAAATACATATAAACAAAGGAATTTGAATCCTGCTGCGTATACATGTTGAAGCACCAGACATTTAAATGGCACCCAGAATAGACAGCACAATCTGCAGGAAGAAATGCATTGTCCTACTTTGTTTTCTGAGAGTAATAAGTTTGTAGACAGTACCATGAGTATGCTCTGAAAGGGACTTTGATCAAATTCCATGAGTTAATTGAAGCAAATGGAATTGCATAGATGGCGATTGAGGAGCAACCACAGTTTTGCTCCCAAGTCTCCTTAAAACTCTTACCAAGTTTCTTCTATTTATGGACTTGTTCCAAAGCTTGTTATAGCCAGTCAAAAAACTTCCACTTTCAGAGAATTCAAGAGAGAACCTAAATACACAGGTTACCATCTGCAAGGGATGTAAGGACACGCTTGACTTTAAGTAAGAAAGTAGTGCCACTGCAGTCAGTAGCATTACTGAGAAACTTGAAGACTGACTTGTATTTTATGCCTGACTGAATCAGGTCATCATTTCTAATTATGATCCTGATTATATTCTGAACTGAAGTCAGTGGGAATAAGAGCAGGAAAGTATGTCTCTGAAGGGTCACATTGACATAAGAATTAAATCAATACCAGCTCCATTCCAATGAAATCACTGGAGTTAACACCAGTAAAGACTGAAAGTGTACACCGGTAAATCAGATCCAGAGCTCGTTACGTGGTTTTGACACATCTTTCAGTTTTATCAGAAATCCAAACACAAAACTTAGACCTCTGAAACATCAGTGGATTTTAGACACTCCCTGAAGGGCTTTGAGTACTGAAATCAATGAACAAATTGAAAAGGACTGACCTATAAATGTAGTTTTTCAGCTGTGACAAATGAAATATTGATAATGGTCTTCATTTTGCTTAACTCTTTCTCACTCTTTCAAAACCTCATGTGTAATAGACCATAGCAGAATGGAAATTACTTATAAAAATGTGGCAGGGTTTCACAGAAAGCAACAATGATTTTTATTTGCCGGAGAATCATGTCACATACCAAGAAATGCGAAAGTACATACTGCAAGAGACGGCAGCAATGATTGGGCCAGGATACGGAATACTGATGGGCTGTATTGATGCTAGCATATCTAATTAGGTTAAATTTAATGAATTTGGGGATTCATTATTGTGAAAAACGAGGTTCACTCTCCTGTTAGAATTTAAAGAGTTTAATATAAAGACAATAAGAGACACATAAAATAAAGCAAAGGGATAACAGCCGGGTGCCTTGGCGCTCTGCCAAGAGCACACCTGATGCTAGAGGTGAGTCCTTTTAATACCATTTTTACTGTCTGTTCTCTATTCATATTAAAACTTTTCCAGGAGCTGTTCTGCATGGCCACTCCTTGGTTCCGCCTTTTTAGAGCATGCGTAGTCTTCTGCCTTGTGGTTTTATTTCTTTTGATTCTTGGGGTTGGGCCTGCTAGGTAAGAGTCGATGGTAGGGTGGATCTCTTAATTCCTCAGACAGTCAGGGCTGATTGCAGCTTTGGGCCTCTTTGCCCCCTGGGCAGAGCGGTGATAGCGGCTCTCGGACTCTCCTGGCCACCCGTTCTCCGTTCTCCGGGCGGAGCAGCCTTTGGGCCCTTTTGTTCCCCGGACAAAGTGTTGATTAGCAGCTCCTCGGGCCTCATCCTCTGCTCGCTTGGAGGTTATCTTACTTGCTCACACTTGCTAACATTCTTGCTAAAACGAGAGAAAACTACATTCACACAGCAAAAAGCATTTCTAACATTATATAGTATCTACCTTAATACTTTGCGAGAAGCCAATACTATAATATATGTTTATAACAATTATGATGGTGATTATATGAGCCTTATCTAGCCATAAGAGTTCTCTTACCTGGATGCCCCCCAGGGTCAGCATGGCTTTACAGAGGGAGGCTCACAAAACAATGGGGGCTTTCCAGAAACATAAGTGCTATCAGTTGAGCCACTAAGGACTTGCCTAACTCTCAAATAATCTAATATCCTTAAGCATTCAAAGCCTTGTCATAAACAACTCCATATGTGTGCAAATGAACCTTTTCCAGGCATGGGCTTCACAGCTGAATGGCCGAACTCAAGCTTTTTTGATCCCAAAGTCCCGCTGCTGCTGAACATGACAACAGTACATCTTTGCAGACATCCTCCTGAGGGATCTGTCCGAGACCATTCTTACTAGATTCCAGAGGCATCTGGAGGATGAAGGAAAACTCATGTTTCTCAGAAGAGAAATAACCATAAAAATCCATCACACCAGGTATTAGGAAGTGCACTCTGGATTATTTAGTCCACCCAAAATATAAGGTAAGAAACACCTAACCACATCTAGACACTGTAGGCAAGATGTAGAGACAAGTCCATAACCACAGATTCAGAGGGAAAGAATAGCAAGTCTGGGGCATTGCCAAAATGCTGGTATCTGAGAAAAATAAGGCTGAATTTACAAGTTTACCAGGCAGACCTTCAAAATCATAAAATGGAATCCATCATTACAAATTACCAGGCTATCTCACACAACTATAACTCTCCTTCCACAGTCCATATCTCTAATTCTTTCAAAACTGGGCTAAGAAATCAGGAAATTTGAATAAAATAAATAAAAACCTTTGAAAACTCATTCCAATCATTTTCAAATGTATTCCATACACCTCTCCTTAACCCTTCATAATAAAGTTTCATTGCTATCTCTCCACAATATAAAAAGAATCACCAGACATAAAGCAGCATAAGTGAAGTGGACAATTAGTGAAGAGCTGGCATGTTCTGAACCCCTATTCATTTATTGGCATGGATCTTTTCCTTTTTCCTTTTTTTTTTTCTTTTCTGAAATTGGCTTTCAAAACGTTTCCATGGAAAACGGAGAGGAAGGCAGCTATCACAAGCAACAACAGAGCCTACCCAGCAATGTGCTTTTTGGACCCTCCTTTTTCTCCCCCTCTTTTTTTTTTTTTTTTTTCCCTCCTTTTCTTAAACTCGTCCAGGCTTAAGTTGAACAGTTTGCACCAGCATATGGCAAAGGTTGAGGTCAGACAGATAAAACGTTTCATTGCACCAAAGAATGGTTAACAACACGTGAATGTAAATTCTAACACATCGTAAAACTGTTGCAGAGCAGGCTGAAAGGGGTCTTTAGTTATGGCAGGAAATCTGCTTCCCAGCCCCACCCCATCCCTTCCAGTTCATTTCAGGTATTGTGGAGCCCGGAGGGGCTTTGGAGTCCCCTCCGCTGGCAATCTGCGCCCGGCCCCGCCAACAGATTTCTAATGACTTTCTGATGAAGATTTAGGAGGTTTTGTGTCCTGGAGCTGTGAAGGATTTCAGCCGGGCACCCCTCTCCGGCAACCAGCCCCAGCCACCTCTTTTGTCCCCTCCTCGCTCCACTGCACCCCTGGCCCCGTGGCTTCCCTTCAGACCGTCCAAGCGGGAGGGGACCCCTCCCCACAGCCCCGCGCTCTCCCTCTCCGGGCCCGCAGCCACGGCAATTTGTAGCCATGCTGGTGGCAGGACCACCCCGCCAGGGGCCCGGGCCCCGCCAGGGCCGTGGGACACAGCCTCGCCCCCTCAGCGGCCGCCGCAGGGCCCCCGGGCTTCCCCCGCTCCCTCAGTCTCCCCTCCTGGCCAGGACCCGAAATGCCCTCTCGGCCTTGCTCCCCTCGGATGTGGGGCGCAGCCCGCTCCCCAGCTCGGTTTTCCTCACTTCAACCAAAAACAAGGAGGGGCAGCGACGGCCCCACCTCTGCGGGGACCGTTCCTCCGTCTCCGCTGCTTTCTTTTTTCCCTTGCGTTTATGTTCATTCTTCCCCCCCCGCACCCCCGCCCCATTCCCACATTTTGTCACCATTATTACAATAAATACAAAGGTTCTGCGCCTAAGAAGAGACTACAAAAACATAAATGAATAAATAAATACTTAAATATCGAATGACATGTTTATGTCAGACATTAGCGCAGGCTCTGGCTTGATGTTTTCGTTTATCATTTGCTCTAAGTTCCTGCAGCTGAAAGAGATAAAACCCGGCTATTCAAAAAAGAAATGTATAAATCAGAACAAAGCACCCAGTTTAAAGGCGCTTTTCAAATTTTTTTTTTTTACTTCTCCAGAGATAAGCCACAGAAGCACGGTGCTCAATTTTGTGAAACTATTGAGGTGGTGGTAGATCATATATATTGCCGCAATTATTACAGAGTTTGTTCTTTGTTTGTGATACAGACAGGGACCACACTAACACGTGCACAGAGACACTGGTCACCTTAATTCTCCAGGCTTGTCTAAACTGCACCGGGTGTCCTACTTCCCTCTTCAGAGCTGCTCCAAAGCGAGAGTGATTAATGCTCTTTTTTAATCTAGGAAGATGTTAAAAGTGTGAGGTACATTGAGTTCAATTATGAAATACGAAATGCTGAGAGGGTCAAGTCTACTCAAGTCCCGCAATGGAAGAAACACTCCCAAGAGACTTTGATATTTGGTCGGATGACTGATCATCATGTCCTCAGAAAGAATTAAATTTTATTACTGGCTTTTTGGCAGCATTTAGAGTTTAACGTGGCTAGAATTAAAGAGTGCTTTGTCTGATTTTGATTTCTTCCCCTTCCCTTTTTGTTCAATAGCTACTCTATTTTTCTCACTGACTTGGAGGTGCCTGTTAGAGAAATGCAGGTGGCAAGTTATCTCTGGAGGGGTTGTACTGCCAGGATGTTATTCACAGCTCATATTTGCATAATCTCTTGTCTCCTCTTAAATCTTCTGTTTTATTCTCCTTCCCTTCTTATTCCCTCAAGAAGCTCTCACAACAATCTGGCTTAGATTTCTTTCCTTCCACATGCCTCAGTAACACTGATTGTTCTTATCGAGGGGTTGCAAGACAGTGATCAGTCACACCTTCCTTCCATTCAGAGAGGCAACAAACACTGCAGATTTTGTTTACATTTAACATCTGCCAAGACTTTTAATGTCACACTGCAAGGAAAGCCCCAAAGACAAATCCAAAAATGAGCATATTAATAATGGTTGGCAACCAGGATCCTGTAGGGAACCATCGCTTTACCTTTTGGTGCTGTTTGCCCTTCCTTAAAGTTCTTTCTTGCCCTACCTTATGAAAAGACTTCTGCTGGCTAAGAAGAAACTCACTGGTGTCATTGAGAAACCTGGTAGTAAATGTTAAAATGCTCTGTTTACAGAGAACATTAGTGAAAAATCAGCAGAAGGTTTGGGGCTAAGCAGAAGGAATTCACATGCCCATTGCACAGGGAAGCCTTTACTTGGCAAGGAAAGTTACACTCTTAGTTGATTTCTTTTTAGTTTAAATATGCATAATTCTGTTTGCTTTTCAAGATTCTGGAGTCTGTTCTAAAGTATGTGACTGCAGTAACAAAATTAAACAAATGCAGCAGAAAATCAGAGAAAGACAAGAGGGGAAAAAGAAAGGAGAGGAGAGAAAATTATCAAGGTTATGACTTTGGATTCACTGCTCTCCTTGCCTGGGATCCAATCCAGTTGCCAAAATATAGGCAGCCTGTGCTTTCTAAGTTACCCTCATGTCTGCTGAAACCCCAGCTGCTCCTTCAGAAGAGAGCAGGTTTTCTGCAAGTCCTATGCCCTATCTGCCTGCCCCTGCAGATTTCCCACTGGCCTCTCAAATGGGACAAGACACTTCTCTGAGCCATCTGAGTCAAACCCTCATGGGCTATGCAATTAATTAACTCAGAGTACAGTGAGATTCCAGTGTTAACATCTAAATTGAGGTGTCTAAAAGTAGGTGTCTATTCATTACAGTTAGTGGAGACTGATCAAATGCTCATATTTACATTTGGCTGAGCTGGATTCTCTGTGGAATATAACGTGAGACAAAACACTTAACACTCTTCTAGAAATCCAAACCTACAGTCTAGACCTGGGAGTCCCAGACAGAGAAACTGGAATTAATATGTGAATTCACTCACTTTGGTCCTTTACTACCTCAGGCACCACATCGTACTTTATTCCTTCATAACCATCCTGGAAGCAGTTAGCCCTTCCCCTCTCTTATGGAAAGACCATTGCAGAACCTCACTGTGTCAGCCATTAGGAACATTCTCATAACTCCAAGTCTTTGTACATCCATAGCAAGTGTATACCCATGTGGTTTTTTATTAAAAAAAAATGCCCTAAGGTATATTACCATGTCCCGCAGCCATAGGGAGGAGGAGGGAAGATCTAGCAGGCAGGAATTGTGCAGCAAGATTGATTTATTTAATTATTTTACAAACTCTTTTATAGACATTTTTCTTCATAGTCTAATTGGACAAAGGATCAGCCACCCCTTGGGGTGATTGGCTAAAATCCTAAAACATCCATTGTCAAAATATTTTCCTACTATACTATAAACAAGACTTTTCAAGGCTGCAGGTGTTTGGTTGCTTACAGAACTCTGCTACCTCTTCTGTGAGAGAGAAAAGTCTCTCACGGGCTCAGAAAATAGCAAGAAAATCCTTGCTACAGCATTTTTGTATCCAGAGTTCTTATGCCAACATCAGCCTTTGCATGAGAAATTCTTTCTTCATTGTGGTGTTTAACCCCCTGCTCTGCATAGAGCAGTTATATCCTCCCTCAGTCTTCAGGTTTTGAAGGAAAACAATCCAGGATATTCTACTTTTCTCTTGTATGATAATCTCCTCTCTTTGCCCAACCACTCATGCATGAGTCTGTCAGTTCCCAACCAGAAGTTACATGAGGTACTCCAGATGAGGTCTCACAGGAGCCTTGTACAACCTTGTCAGTGCTTTGCTGTATCACTAAGACTGTTTAAAGTAGAGGAAAAGCTGTAAAAAGAAGGTAGAAAATATGAAGGAAGTTTAATTCAGGGAGGAAATTAATAAGAAATGACACCATATAAAAATATAAAACAATGAAGGATATAGGGAAACATTAACTGTGAGTTAATCGTCCACCATAACTAAAACAGACACTGCATATCAGAAGACAACTATCAAAGACATCTCAGAAGACAGTAGTTGGCTGATTTTTGAGACCCTAGACTTGTCCAAATAGTACCAGCCCCTGCAATTAGAAGAGATAAAATTAGGAAAGAGGCTTAAAATCACTGTTGGTTCATGATATAGGCTAGACATTTACTGAGAGACATACAAATAGGAAAGAATTTCTATGACTAAGTTTTGTTTGTATAGCAGAGCCTCCCAGCACTCAGAGCACCATGGTGATACCAGACAATGACCAAAAAGGACTGTGGATATAACTGCACTGCCGGCCTGAGTTGGAAATTTCTGCCTGTGATTCTGATCTGTAAAAATTTTATGATTCTTCTGTAAGCCACTCACAGGGCTGCTGTTCTAAAAAGCTACAAACTTATATAAACAAAAAATCTAGTGCATATTAATGGACAACTAAGTAGGATTTACTTAAAATGGAAGGAAAAGTCCATCCATTGACTACCAGAGTCATAGTTTACCGTGGCAATTTTTTGTGGGACAAGGCTGACTTCCCCCATCAATTTCACATTTGTAAAGAACCCATAAAGATGTATACAGCAGCAAGGGAATGTGGAGCAGCAGCGGCATTGTACAAAATGCTGTCACCCCCATTTTCACAAAGCAGGCAATTGTTCAGTGAGATCAAAGATTTACTTGCATATGATGGGTCCTCATTTTCATTGAAAAACACTCTTATTGGGCCAGGTGAGGCAAGAAGATCAAGAACATTGTCATTTTCTTTGCTGCTTCCTACCAAAATCCTGACATTCCAGGTTCCTTTATTCAAACATATTCAAACTTATGAATCTACCAAATTCCTTTCCATCGTAACTCAGCTTTACTATCTTCATCCAATATCAGGTTTTGTCTCTACTTTATAAGAATGTGGCTCAGACAAAGCAGAAAATGTTTGGCATGATAGTTACTTTCCATAACAGTATGAAAGACATGCCAAGCTGCCAGAACTTCATAGTCTCCAATGTTACATTTTCGGTGATGCTCATTTTCCTTTAAAAAACAACAACGAATGAAATTTAAATAAATCTCTATGCTCCCACTTAACACTTCAGTGAGTAAATCCAATGTTAGGAAATTTTCAAGCAAGGATTGTTGGGGTGGGTTTTGGGTGGGCTTTGTTTCAGGAGAAAGAAAAAAATGCTTTGTACAAATAAAAAGATACTGATGTGTTAAAATGGAGGGTTTGTTTATTTTTTTGAGATTCAAAAATGTGTTGCTCCACTGGCTGGAAATGCAAAAGGTGAGCAAGCACCATGTATTCCATCCTTGTTGTTGGTAAGAACTTGTATTGCCCTGTGAGCAATAAGACACAGTGACACAGGTTTACAACAGAGGATGAGACAGCCCTGATTTCCAGTCATGCCGTGCCTATGAGAATTCAGCTTCTCTGAATACCTTGCAACTTTGAACCACAACCACCAGATCAGGATGACCTTACCACATGGAATGCAGTATAACACTTGACACCATATTGGTCATGAAATGTAATGATAATTAAATGTTTGTGAGGGTCCTCAGATTCATGTGATGCTATTTTGTTAAAAAAAAAAAAGAAACAAAAAAGGCTATATGAAAATTCGTGGCTATGGAGATAAACCTCTATTCTCCTAGATTATTCCTATGTAAATCTTTCACCTACTGGACTTCAGTGCTATTCATGGGTAACAGGCTCTTCTGGGTTAGTTCCAACACTCAACATGCACTTCTCAACTACTACCAACCTCCTCTGTGGAAATGAAATTGTCCTTGAGACATGTTCATATCTACAGATGACAGCATATTGATTTTGCATAACTTAAATGGTTGGGTCTTCTAATGCAATTCATTTACAGAAATCACGTGAAAGTTTGGAATATGTTTGGCATGAGTGATGTATTTTCCTTTTTTTTTTCCCCATCCAGCCTCTAAGAATTCGGTACTGAGAACATCTCCACTGTCTTCTCCCTCCTTTGCAGCCTTTCTTCTCTCAAAGTTCAGGGGCAGACAACAGGGGGTAGCAAATTTTACTCTCAAGAGCTTGAGGTTTCACCTGAATTCATGTAATTCCCCCAACATTGTTTCAACCCAAAAGGAAACATGATTGGATTGTAGATATTAACATACACACTTTAAAGGTGAGAAGTAAACTTTCAAACCATATTTACTAAAAGACTGTAAAGAAAAAAACAGGCATACATCTTTCCTTGGCAGAAAGAACATAATTTGATTTATGGATAAAGATTATTAAGTCATATGTATAGTTTATGTTTGTGCCCTTCCTTATAAATCCCCACTCACTCACTCACTGGCCTGTGTCCCATCACTATATAACCTCACCAGCATCACTAATTCATAAATGTTTCCATTTACTTGAGTTAAAACTGCAGTTTGGGATTCAGGAAACATGAAACCAGTTCCTGGCTCGGACACAGACTTTCTTTGTAACCTTTGAAAGCCCGTTATCTCTCTTGTGTCCAATTCCTCATCTCGGGAAAAAATAAAGTGACCCAAACCTATCCTTTGTCTGCTTCTCTAGAAAGATAATTACTTGGGACAGGAAGTATTCATGTGCAGGGTGCTTCATCAGCAGGCCATCAATCTTCAGAATCATAGTTGCAGAAATGATCAAATACAAGAATATCAAATGCTTAGTCAGCCTATGAAGGGGCTGTGGCCATAGAGAAGGTACACTGGGCTCAGCAAAGGTACAAATACCAATCAATCTAAGAATAACTAAACCCAAACTCTTCATGAGTGGCTTTCTCAAGGTGTCTGAACAGTCTTTTTTTCTCTCTCTGTCTCTCCCAACCATCAAATGGAGTAAATGGTTTGTGCCTCCTTCACAATCAAAGAGGAAAAAGGTCCCTTTACAGTATTCTGTGGCATGTTTTCATGTGCTGCTCTGAGATCTGCTGACACACTCACATCGACAAGTGGCACTCCAAATGAATAGATGATACAGACCTGAGTGATACATACCTTACTTACATTTATTACCATTTACATATCTGCTAAGTGCTCAGCAGAAGTGGCAGGACTTACTTCCCTAGGCTGTTTTCCAGGAAAGCAATGGAGGTCTCATGTGAGAACAGGCTTATCTGTGCAAGACTACACAGCCTTTCCCTTATAAGACTGACTGTCCAAGAGAATAAAATCCAGAAAAAAGAACTAGAGCTTTTCTTAGCAAACAGGGTTGAAAACAATTTGCACTCTGCAGTAATTCACTATTTTTCGTCAAATAGATGCAAAAACATTCATTGTTTTCCTTTGCTAGATTTGGTTGTGCACGCTTTGTCTGTCTTAGGGAAGTTTCTTAAGATCCTGAAAGTCATCAGGGATATGTTATTCTTAGGATGAATAACCTAGCAAAGGCACAGGCTGAATCTGGAATGTTTAAATCAAAGTAAGACAAAGCTGTACAAAACAAGCAGAAGGAATAAGTGACTTTGGGCAGTATTGATTGGAAGTTTCATAACACTGATGAAAAAGCAATGTGATATCACCAAGTACTGTAATGTAATACAACCATGACACATTGCTAGCACTGGCAAGATGAAGAGAGTTTGCGGGGACAAGCATTAAAAGCTGAACAATTCTTTCTACCTCAGCTCACCTGATCCTGCTGGGCAATGGAAGGAAAGTCTCTAGGACACAATGGTAGAGTTCGCAACGCGAAGTAGCATCACAGGAACTTCCATGCCTCTGTGTGGGTTTATAAGGCCCTCTTCCAAGCATGTCCTGAACACAGGCATAGTTCTGCACTGGTTTCACATACAGAGCAGCTCTGCTCTGCTGCACCTCTTTGCTCTGAGATGGGATGCAGAGAAGTAGGAGAAAGAGTCCATCTCCTGTTCTCAAAGTGGGGTTTATGGGAGCCTGCAGTCAAGTGCCATTTCAGCTCTAAGAAAGACAGCAGAGGATTAAGTGGACAGAGACAACAGCAGAGCACAGACATTGCAGCAGAGAGCCTGGCTGGTGCTAGGAGTGTGCATTGCAAAGCAGCAGCACTGAATGATGTTACAACTGTCTGGTGCCACACAGAACAGCAGTGTTACCTTGATACCTGCAGGCCAGCCCTGGTAAGATGAGACCTGCTAATACAAGAACAGTCAGTGCTTATGCCTGGTAGCATAAATGAAGTGCACTGTCAGCAAGTTTCAAGGTTTGAAGTGCAGGTTAGCTCAAGATTTACGGCATTTCTAGCTTTCAGATGGCATGGGAGTACCTTGAGAATAGTTTTTTTTTGCTGTATTCAGCAATCTGTTTCCATTCTGGCTACAGTCCAGAAATACACAAGAAAAAAATGTGAAAAAAAAAAAAGGATAGGCAGTAACTAAATATTTCAGAACCTTCACAAAGATTCAATTTGAGCAAGGCTTTAGAAAAGGGCAAAGGCCAGTGGAGAAGTGGGGTGGGTTTTTTCTTCCAAAAACAATTTGCCCTTTCCCTATCATTTCAGTTAACCAAATTAAACAAGTACCTTCTTGCGCAAGGGTGCTTACAGTTTGAGTGACTTCTTTGTTTTATAAACTGTGATCCTTGTCCACAGCTTTTCCAATGGCCATGTTCTCTTTCCTAAGTGGATTCTCTAGTGCCTGCTACTTGGCTCTGCTGTCACTGAGGGTTTTCCTTTGGTGGCAGCGCTAATCTGCTTGTCTTTCCTCTACTTACCTGCCTGTTTTCACAGAAGTTGACCACAATGTCCTAGAGACTTTACTGCTCTGTTGAATTTGCTTAAAATGGACATTTAAATTGTTCAACAGAGTTCAACAGTATGGTAAACACAGCCTGTGGGATCATGGGAATCTAATTTCCTTAGGAAGACTGGCTAAGAGTAACCACTAGCATTTCTTTGGAGCATGAAATCTTCCTGGTCCTGTATGAATATCAGTTATTGAGTCCACATAGCAGTTCATTTGGGTAGGTTACACACACATAATCTTCACTCTGCAAAGGTGAATGAAACAACAAAGGGAATTAACTCCCTAAGAATGCAGTGCATCAATGGCAGGCAAGCACCAAGATTTCTCAGATGCCTTTGGGGATGAAATCCCAGCCCCGTTGATACCCAGGCAGGTCAGCACTTAGAAGGGTTTCCTGCACAGCCTCATATGCATCCTCCACAGACACAGACACAGACACCATACCCCTCTGCACAAAACCATTGTCCATACAAGAATCACATCAGACTCAAAATGTACACAAAGCCCTCCAGCTCTGTGAGGCACAGTGATCCAGGGACACAAAGAAATGCAACTGAGTAGAGCCTGGATGGGGAGTCTGATGTGTTTGCAATGCGCGTACCAGTGGTCAAATTACAGAAAGGAAATCTTTGTAAGCTGACATCCAAAACTTATTTATTAATATAGTCTGAATGACTAATTTATGGCCACATATTTTTAGCCTTTTACAGAGCATCTATTTCATTATTTAAGATGTTTAATTATGCACCTGTATAATTAGTATCTGAAGAAAATAGGTTTCTTTATTACCCTATGTCTTTAGTGAAGAGCAATAAATACTCATATCAACCAAAAACTCTTCTAATAGTGACAGGCTTTAAGTCGAAAATATTTAACACCCTTCATGCCATGTCAAATAAGGGAGGCCTGATAGAAGAGTTATAGCTGCAAAAAACAAAATAAAGTAATGAAGCTGACCAGCAAAACCACCAAAATTAATGGAAGCCATTTCATTTCAGATTTTTAATTGTTCAGTTCAGGCCAGAAGACTGATTTCAATCGGAATTGCTTTTATACAAGTGGAACAATTTTGTTCACTCACTGCAGATGTGTCAGGTAAAATCAATATTTTCACACAAAGAATTCCTTCTCAAAGCCTGTGGTTCTCTCTTTGGTGTGTCTTCTCAAAGAGTTTTAGTATAACACTGAGCTTTAAAAAAGAACAAAATGTTCCTGAGCTGGAAAAATTCAGTTTCATCTTTAAAATGACAGATCAAATAGAATAAAATATGTTTTTTAAATACAGCATTTTATCATATCTAAAAAAAAGGGGTTGTGCTTTGTCTTGAATAAATGAGGCAAGCAATATGGGGCAGGATAGGGCTGTAAACCACATCTGTGGCTCTTTGAAGGTCTTCATTGGAGAGAGCCACAGCACAATGCAGAGAGCCCTACCTTGGTCAGAGCAGCCTCCTCAGGCTACTCTGCAAGGCACCACCTGCTTGAAGCCCCCAGGAAACAATGAGGTACAATCTCATCCCAGATATGTGCGCCTGGTCATAACCTCAAAGGCTTTATTGTCTTCCTTTGAACAAGAAGTGCACGTGAAGGAATCAGGAATACTGAACTGCCCAAAAGGAGAGAAGGTAGGTTGGAATTTAGGTGGAGAAAAACAAGTACAAACAAGCAGTAATTTTCTGCTATTTTCATGTTCATACTGCAGAAGGAGAGCCACTGCATTTGCCTGCATACATTCACATGATAGAGATGAATCCTGTCCTGAAAAGTTAGACCAGATTTTTCTGGCTAGATGTCAAGCTTTTCATCACAATTTTTTTCACTCCAAACAGATGTAGCTGTTCATCCTTTTGTGGATGAAAACAAATGATGAGCTCACAGCCACCTCTACTGCACATGATTTGAGGGGCTACTGTTTATTCCCCACATCACACACATTATTTTTGCCAGGTGCCTGAGCTGAAAACACTCATCTCCTTTTTATTTCGGAACACCTTTTATGAGCCATTCACGAAGCCATTGTGTATCCAGGTGTGTGTATAGTTCTATGAAAGGAAAAGTCATTTCTGCTGATGCTTTTCATTTTGTGATTCTCTGTAAATGGTGTGAGTGCAACAGCCTACCCTCAGTGCCAAGGTCTGGGAACACACTGCATGAAGCATCTCCCGTAGAATCAGCACCAGAACAGAAGTGGCTTCAGCAAAGAATGCCAGTTGCTCAGCATCTTGGCAACTGAGGTTTTATGTTCATTTTGTTTCAAAATAATTTTTTAGAAGGCTGGACCAGTCAATGTCACTGTTCAGCCCTTGTACAAAAAGTCCCTTCTCACTCATCCGGTTTGTTACTTAAAGGGTCCCTGTAGAAGCTGAACTAACTCATGAAAATGTCAGAAAAGAAATCCAAAAGAAAATTAAGAGGGTTTGATAATTTCAGTGGTTTAAACTGACTATGGGAAGGGTCTGGCAAACAGGAGTAGATGAGGGAAAAAGGCATGAGAGCAGAGGAGCAACAGAAACTTCCCCATTTGGCAACAGCAAGTTGCTGCATGAGAATATTGTATGTTACATGATACCACAGCCTCAGTTTCTTTGTAAGCATCCTGGAAATATCCCATAGCATGAACAGGATATTTTGTGGCAAGTGGGTCACTAAAAAGGGAAGGGATGCAGAAGGTGAGGGGAAGAACATAGTCATCTGTACTGGAAAGGAGAAGCCAGTGCAGGGAAGGGCATAAATTTTTTGTTAATATGACGGCTGTAATCCCAAACCTGTCTTCCCTTAGGCATGCCACTGGAAATATTGTGCTTTCACTCCTACCTCAGAGGGCAGAGTCTGCTGATGCAGACTGGTTGAAATTGCTGTTTCACTAGAAAAGGCACACGTGATCTTTATCAGACCTTGTGGTCTCAGTCTGAGTTCTTACAGAAAAGGATTTGTTGGTCTGTGCCAAGTCACTCCCTGGCATGTTTGTTGCTTAGTGGGACAGTAATTGTGGGAGATCAGCCTTGTTTTCTGGTAACTGTGAGACCACAGAGACAACTTTCCACAGTCACGTCTCTCAATCACTATCCCTCCACCCAGGTACATCCCAGAATCAGCTTGTCCAGCTGCCAAGATTCAGTGCCTCTGCTAGCTCTCTCTTAGCAGAGGCTTGAATGCCACATGTGATAGTGCACTGTCCCTGGTGACAATTCTCCTGCCCTTGGGGAGCTTCAGCATCTCCTGCTGCAGCCAGTTATGATGCAGTGAAAAACAGACCCTTCAGTGCAGGGGTGCCTGAAAGTCTCAGTGCTGTGTGCGCATTCCCCGAGTAGCAGCACATGTTGGGTGGAGGAACCTGTGTACTTAAACACTGAAACATGATTCACATTGTGATAAGTATCAACTGCAAACTTTCCAGTGTGCAAATAATCTATTTTGGCCTTGGACAAGTAAAAACAAAGTATCCAGCATTTACCTGTTTACATTTGGGTTGTTCCACAACTCATAGAATACTAATGACCAGTTACTGGGTTGCTGGCCGAGATTACTTTAAATATTTCATAGGCTATGGATGAATTCTGAAGCAACAGTCTTTATGCAAAGCACATCTTGACTGTTATACACGGAGATTTGCAACTAGAAATTAATTTTTTGCTTGCCTTACTTGAAAACCTGTTCTTTATGGTATCTTAAAGTTGCTCATTCCAGTGGTTTTTTGTTTTATTTAATGATAAAAGGTACATTATTTCATCATAAACCGGGTACCTTCTATCTTCCTTACTGTATCTTTACACATGCACTCTGTTAAGAAAGGCCAAACAGAGGGAGAAGGACTCTGAGAGAACAGACAAGAGTTTATTTTTTTCTGATGAGGCACTTGCACAGGTTGCCTAGACAAGTTGTCACTGCCCCATCCCTGGAAATGTTCAAGGCCAGGTTAGATGGGGTTTTCCACTAAAGCAGCAACCTGGTTTAATGGAAGGTGCCCCTGCCCACAACAGAGGGTTTGAAACCAGATTATCTTTAAGGTTGCTTCCAAGCCAAACCATTCTATAATTCTACAATTCTTTAATAATTTTTATCCCAGCTGAACTGCAAAGACATGACAGGCCTCAATTTCCTTTTTGTTCTCTCTCACTCTCTGGCTTCAGCAAGTTTTTTGTTGGTTTGTGCTTTGAAAAGTCCTTCTTCCACTGCTTTCCAGGACAACAGTGAAGTCCCTGCCAAAGACATTGTGCCCCTGACTAATCCCATTCCACCCTTTGTCCCTGTTTTGGACCAAGGTTCTTCAGCTGTATGAGAGACCCAAGAGAATATAAACCTTCAGAAAATAAAGATTTCTCTTTCCTTGTGTCAAACAGCATGCAGACTGTATTAAACTCTCTGTTGGCCTTCTCTGTGCTCAGGGCTGCCACAGCTCCTTCCTCCTGCCTGGCCTTTCTCAGCTTCTATCTGTTGTATCCCCAGAGGCAACTTCAGTCTCTCAGTGACTCAAAGTTTTCATGGTCCCATTCCTCCTGTCCTCCTTCTCACTCTCCCATACAAACACAGCCCAGTCTCCTCTGCCTGCGCAAGGACACCAGCGTCAGAGTAGCTTTCTGGGGATCCATGCACAAATATAATCAAAGCCAAGAGAAGAGGCATCTCTACAACAGCACTGTAGAGTCTAAAAGTAGGTCAGGCAGCGTCTGGGCACTGGGATAACTGGGCAGCAGAGCTCAGGTCTGTGCCCCGAGCTGTTACAGCCAGCAAGCAGTGGGGGGTTGCTGCTGGAAGTGTGTTTGGACCAGTAGAGGAAATGCAGCATCCGTGTGGGCACTGGGCCATCTAACCAGCTAGTTTAAACTGGCTGAGCTGAACTCCAGCTTATAGCTGGGCACATGTCAGCAGCCCTGCAGAGCACAAACCGGTGCTAGGTGTGTTTCCCCAAAGGGCATGGTCCCTGCCCTGTGGAAATCAGGTGGAGGTTTGTCATCAACTCCAGCTGGAGCAGAGCTGTACCCTTTGCCACTACAATTATTTCAGGTCTACTTCATATGGATTTTAGCGATAAAAATCCCCTCAGGAATGCTCCTTGTTTACAAAATCGCCTCCTGCTCTGACTGAAACATTTGTATCTCAGTTGTTAGCCGCAATAATGAGTTGACAATTTCCTCCAATTGGCACATTTCATTCAAGACACATTATTGTAACCACAGCTGCCTAAGATATACAAAGCCAGGTTCACCAGAAGTGCTGTTTACTGACACATGAACAGAAAAGCCTAGAAGTCCATTGTTGTCTTCTTGCCTTTTGACTGGGAATGGTACTTCCTAGGCAGGTGGGGGGAAAAAAATCTTTAAATATACAGGAGGAAGCAATGTTATGGGCTCTCTGGTGTGAGTTTCTGCTTATGTTTCCATCCCAGCTTCAAAGCAGTTTCAGCAGTTGGCACAGACTAGTGTGAGATGTCCCACAACCCTTACAGAGCACTCTTAGCTCAGAGGAATGCTGGATCCCCAGCAGAACAGGAGAGCCAGCTTCCCCGTGAAAGAAAAGAAACAAAATCACTTGACTCAGTCTCATCTTCCCAAAGGGTCAGGGAAGGTGAAAGAGGAGGGGGGAAGAACTCCAACTGCCGTGGCTTAAATCTATTTTAATAATGTCTCATGGCCTTGCAGTGTACATGAAAGACAATGGGCGGGTACAATTAATAATGATTGGTTTGCCATTACAGTGATAAATTACTTTAAATAGCTCTTTAGAGCAATGTTTAGGGCCTTCCTTTCCCTCTTTTTAATCTTTTTTTTTTTTTGGTGGCAGATGGTGTAAAGTCCCTGGGCCCTTTAGACCTTGACCTCCTGCAGATGTTGGGATGGGACAAAATGGTCCTCAGGATGGTAGAAAGGGAAAGAAAATGAAAACCCTTCTAATGTACCGTATCAGGACTACCAGTGGGGTGGACCACTAACTGCTTTTTTATTACTGTCACTTACCAGTCCCAATTCTTCTGTACTTAAAGAGTTATGTCAGCAATTGTGAGGCAGCTGAAAAGGAGAGTGGATGCATGTGGTGGTGAAGTATTATTGGAAATCAGACCAAAAGAGGATGAATGAAAGATTATGAGAGGGGCAAACTACCATAGTTAGTAATGCTGCAACAAACTAGACATTGATATATTGTCCTCTTGGAAATATTCTGACAGCCTATTATAGTTCCCTTAATGAGGTTGTCATGCATTTCTCTTTTTGTAGCTATTAAAATCTTGTCTACATCTGCTGAGGTTTGCTTCAGAGAGGTGGAGGAGGGGACCCTTGATATTTTGTAGTCTGCCCTTGTTTAGCCAGGGTCATACCTGACCTAGCAGCAGAGAGGGATAGTTAAGTTGTCCAAGATGCAAAAGTTCAGTGGATTTTCAAAGGAAAATAACCTCCACAGTGAAAGAAACATTTCCATGGTTGTATCCTCACAGTGAGCTGAAAAGCATGATGGATGTTAATATGACTAATGGGAACTTTCTACAACAATTCCCAGATCCATGCAGATAGTAAGATAATGTGGTATGTGAGTCTCATTAAGTATAAAAATCCTGCACATCACCTCTGAATTACAATGTTAGCAAGCTGCACTGCTATGAATACTAGCAAGGGTAATCTGACTCTCCAAAATAAGGAATGAAAATACTCTCTTAATGGTTTTCTTCAAAATAATCAATGATTCCCATTAGTAATATGCATGAAGATAAGTAAGTAGCTGGATAGGTAGGTGAGTAGATATGGCAGATGTGTGAGCATCATGTGAGTAGTAGGAAGCAAAACTTCCACTTCTTGAACAGCTTTCTTTCACAAGGAAAATAAATAGAATTTGGAACATGAACTTTCCCCCTCTAAGGCACTGACTGTTTTGCCTTTGGGTCTAACTGGCTCTAACTTCTGGCTGTCTCAGGAGAGTGTGATGTACATGAGAGGCCTCCAAGCAGAGTTTTAACTCAGATCCTTGCATGTGTTTTGCTAATTCAGTTCTCTGACACAAGGTCAGTATGTAGGAGTGAATAGGGGAAGGGTATCTATGGCTGATATATGCAACTGGGGAATCGCCAAGGGCTCAGAAATTTGCCTGCATCTGGATAAGGCTGGTTTAGGGCCACCAGCTTCCAGCTGCAGGGCATAAAGCAGCCATTCCTTCTTGTAGTCTCTGAACCTTGATATTTAACATTTAAGGACTTTCATTTTGAATGAAAACTCTCTGTCTAATAAACATTTCCTACTAAAACATGATATACTAGGAAATTTAATACATCAAATCAGATGCAGCAAGTTAATTTCTTGCAATTAGAAATTATACAGTTGGGTAATTGCTCCGCAGGGCCAACTGATTTATTCTAAAGCGTCTTGGAAAATGTTCTAATACATCCAGTTTGTACATCTTTATTGTAGTTTAATAAACAGAAAGCACACAATATGTGCTGTAATGGCAAATCAGACAGCCAGGATATAAAATCATTTGGGATTTGATGTCTAAGTCATCATTAAACTAGGATTTGCAATGAATATGTCAGGTGTCTTAACACTGCTACACAAGCGGTATAGAAAACAAGTTCCCCCTGCTCTAATGAGGCAGAGCGAAATGGGTGAATACATTTTGATACACAATGCATCAGTGTCTGGTTTGTTTTAGTGAAACAGTAACCTCTCTCCCTTTTTCTGGGTAAATGCAGTACAATAGACTAACGCCACATGAATCTATTATGTCTTATAGGGCTTTTAGCGGGAGTATGACTGTTTAACCAGGCAGTGACACGAGAAGAATTACTATCTGACACTCCAGCTGAAAGTAGAGATTTTATTGATTCACTGCACTGGCCTGCCATTTTAGCTTTGATTGAGAGTCTTTCATGAATCCAAAAAGGTAACACTCCTTCATTGAAAACAACAGCAGGCAGTCCAGCCTGGACTCAAACCATCTGCCAGCTTAAAAGAAAGATGAAGGTGTTTCCCAAAGCATCTACGAGCCTAGATCTATCCAGTAGATCTATCACTCCAACTAGCACATATCCAGGCTGACGTACAAGAAATGCTTGTGAAGTCTTTGACTGGAGGTTTCATGTAGATCTAATTATCAAAAGTGATATAATCTGGAAACTAATTACACCCAGCAGCACAGTAGCTACAACTTCCCTCATTCAATCTTGCACATCTGAAATCTTCACATCCCAGAAATTAAGGGATATCTTTTTCTTTCCCTTTTTTTTCCAAAACCTCTTTTGAAAAATTTTGTCTTTCTTTGTTGTAGGTCAGCTGTTTCAATTAAAATATTTTCCTAAAAGCAGAATGTTCTATTTTAAACAAAAGATATTTGCATTCCCAAGCAAGTCTGAGTCCAGAGTGGCACGTGAACAGTGTGCTTGTTTACATTTCAGTAGATATTCATGTAGTCCTGGTTCCATGTGTGCTGCCATTCCAGGCAATCCCTAACTCACAGTGAAGACAACACTTGATACCTGTAGCTTTCCCTTTTCAGACCTTACCCTTCCATAGTTTTTTAAGATCACGACTAAAAGCATTGTAATACAATGTAAAAAAAAAAATAATCCTAGAAAATATAATGTAAAGTCAGTACAAAGAAATCTAAAGTTAAGTACAGTAACATACAGGATTTTGGAGTCCCACTGTCACCTGACAGAAGCCTGAAGCACATTCCATATAAAAGCTACCAAAAATAAGTGTGTCCAGCAGCACTTACTCAGAAACTTCTCTTTTAAAGGGAACAATTCTTTTCAAATCAGTACAGGACACTGAGGAATTTCAAATCCTGAACATGAACAATTTGGCTATTTGTCATTTATTATCAGACAAAAATATGTCTGTCTCTATTTTCAGAAAAATGGGAATTTAAAATATCAAAAGCCATGGAGAAAGTTTGGAAAATACACATTCTGGGGAAGAAAGCATGGAGAAACCCTGTGTGATTCCCTGGGAAAACCAGGACCTGGCACAGACCCAGAGCTAGTGAGCCTCACTGTTCCTGGAGTATCTCCCTACGCCCTTCCCCAAGGTGCAGAATTTCTGGACAGTTTGTTAACTCAGGTGAAATTTGCCATCCCAGCAAACTGGTGCAGTGGGTGGCACAGGATGTATTTCCTGTGGCACTTTGACCCCAGGTATCAGATGTTATGAGCACCAAGTTTACTTATGGACAAAATGAAGTTTTGGTAACACCTTCGCCCAGCCCTGAGCTGAAAGTAATAAATCCTGGAACTCTGCAGAGTTTATGTAGTCAAAGCAGCATGCTAGCATGGTCACAAGGCTTGCTCTCGGCTCTCAGTAGAGGCAGAATGAGACTGAGTCCACTCAAAATGCAGGCAGAGCAAGTTCGCCTCATTGCAAAGCACTGCCAAGTGTGAGCTCACCTCTGCAGAGTAGAAGCAAATCTGGAGATTTTTCAGGAGCCGCCCTGGTTCCAGCAGATTGTACAGGAAAATAAACCAAAGCCAGGGTGGGGGCTTGAGCCCTGCTCTGCAGTTGTGTATACTGGTTAATTCTTAGCACATTCCCTGGCATGTGGGTTTGCCCCATAACAATTTACTATCTCCCACACAATGCCTCGGCACCCTTAACAGACTAGCACAGACCTTGGACTTTGCTAAGTATGCAGTTTGCACGAGGCTACTTTGTTTTGGAGAGAAGACTTTGTTTTGGGACTCAAGCCAGGTTGTGTCACTTCTCCTCAGAGCCTGCACCCTGTCCTTGGGTTCTGTCTAATTTAATAGCAGAGCTGGGATGACCATTTTTGTATGGGGCTTAGCTCCATGAAGAGCCCAACACAGGCTCCCGCCATTCCCAGGTCATGGACACACAGTGCCCACAGGCCTGGGCTGCCTGCAGTGTACAGGCACCTCAGTGGTGCAAGAGTGACTAAAATGCTTCCCTGTCCCTGCAGGGCAAGGAAAGGATATAGCCTTGCTCTGTCAGTGCTGTCTCTGAAAGAATAAGCCACAGAAACCAAACTAGTTATGCTCAGAGTCAGCCATGGTGGATCTGCACCCACACTGGATCTGCACTGAGGACTAATTGTGCGGCTCTGCAGCAATTAGCCTCAAGAGCTTACAACAAATGCAAGACAATTTAGAATGACAGAAAAATGTTCCAGGAGACACGATAGTTGCACAAAATTTGAAGGCTCCAGAAGGATCTCAGGAATCAGAAATAGCAGAAAATTACACTACGCTTTCACCCTTTTTTCCTCTCAGCCAAGTTTCAGACCAGGGTAATTACAGCAGGTTTATTTCTTAGACACAAAAAAAAAAAGAAAATCCGGGTTTGAAATAACCTTAGCTCTTTGGGTTCAGTCCTGCAAATCTGCACGCAGACAAAAATCAAGTAATACTTTGGAAGTTGGATAGCAAACATGGGGACAATTGTGCCTGGCTGGAGGCACCAGTGGATCCAGGCTCTCTAGGCCCTTTGTTCACAGAGGCTCAGTGTTTCAGGGTTCTGAGAATAGCCCACTGTGGATGTGTTACTAGACTTCCAGGGATGCATGTCATTCCCTTGCATTCCACTTGCTGAAAATCACAAGCTACTGTCAGATACAGAGTATGTAATCTGAGAAAATGCCACAAATAGCAAACTGTCAGCTCAGGAAAGATTAAGCCAAATGCTCTTCTGTGCCTCGCTGCAGAAATGGAAGCAGCGACATGAGTGGAGATCTCAGCATCACAGACAGGACAGAGAAGGCTCCCCAGTATATGTTCATAACTGATTGGGCTCCTCAGAGGGTGTAAGTGCTGGTAAATGGAAAGCAGTAGCTTTATATTCACACGAGTGACATGCTGTGTTGTATTTCAGTTGTGGTGTCTTATGGAGAGGAAACTTCTTTGAGATAGAAGCCTCTTGTCCCGTTTCTGTTCCTCAGGTTCTTATGGAGATGCAGTCCCTCTGTTTGTTTGTTCCATATAGTCTGCCTTCAAGCTGTTTCAAACATCACAGAGGAACAGCTGACTCGAAGTTCCTGTAAATTTCCTGAAAATAGGGGGCATAGTAGAGACATTAATGGCACTACGTAGGAAAGTCTGCTGAGTGAGGGTCAGCTCTTATTAGACTGCAGATATGCAGCACATGTGGGTTTATGAATATCCAAATCAAAAAGTCATGGTAAGGTTTGCACTACAGCATAAAAAACCACACTTGGGAATCCTTGAGAAGTCCAGTGGCAGTCAAGGCAGGTGGGTCTTCTGGTGTCACACCACAGTTCCCCTTAAAAAGTCAACCAACCACAAAACAGTATGCAACAAACCACCACAAACTGGGGCTGTGCCACATCCTGGGCTCACACATCTCTTATTTCTTATGTAATGTAGGTAAGCGGACAGGGAAATAGACTGGAGCAGTTTTCTGCAGCATGACAGATATTCCAGGTGACATTTCCCACTGAAGGCTGGCAGGTAGAGTGTGACACACATTTCAGTCTTGGGCAGTTATCCTCCCTCCATGTAAATACACTGTCACAGCCTTGACCAAGTGCTGTACAGGAGCACCAATAGGCCTCCACAGGCTCAGCCCCCCAAAACCCTGAGAAGTGCCCAGGTCTCAGCTTCTTCTATTATGTGCTAAGGAGAGTTTCAGTTAATGGTACACAACAATGAGAAGAAATACCTCTGAGTTTGTCATTGCAATCAAGCTAATGAAGCTCTACAGAAAGTACACGTGTGACACAGTATCACAGACTGTACAAAAGACGTGCACTTTATCAGGCTCCATTGTGTCTTGCTGCCTGCTCCGAGCTTCCGCTTCCCCTTCCCTCCCCCTCCCCAAGCTGAACCCCTTTGTTCCAAGCACGGGCAAAACCAAATGTAACTCAAACTCTTTAGCAGTGTCTGATTGGCTGCTCACCCCGGGTCCGCCCCCAGTCCGCCCCTTTCCCCTTCTCTGAGTAAAAGAGAGGACCAAGGTAGGGCCTACCCTCTTTTGGCTTTGCAACTCTTTCTGCGAACATCTGTGTGCTTCTGTTTCTTTTGAAAGCTTCTAATTGTGGGAAATTAGGCAAGCTGGGAGCTGTATTTCTCCCTCTTTGCTTCTGCTGGTGGTATTAGATTCGCAGCTACCATTTTACCGCTTTTAGAGCTACTGAAATGCTGGATTGCCCGTGCTACCTCTCTAGGCTGCTCGAGGCTTTCTAAGGCATTAAACTACTAGCCTAGCCGGTAAAAGCTGTAAGTATACCCCCACAATTGTGGTGGATTTTGCTGTGCTGTTATCTGAGTTCAATGTTCAGTCATTCTGCAACAGCGAATGCTCACAATGCCAAAAGCCAGCAACGGACTTAGGGGGAGGCTGCTACCACCAGCTGGATGAGAGATTCACAGCTATCCAGACTGTGCTAAAATACTCTGAGAAAAGCTGAACACCAGCCATTCTTCCTGTCATCCCTTCACCTCCTTGTTTATTTCTTATATTTCAGACCATGCCCTTCAGGGACAAGAGCTTCAATTTCCTCTGCATTCCTCCTGTGCCAGTGGTAATGCAGGTCCCCACCCCAGCAGAGCATCTACGCACTGCCACAATGTAAGTGTTGGTGTGAGACAACAAAACTGTCTCGTTACTTCACTGTTTTCAAACATCCAGCTCATAAGTATTCCAGTCTCACAGCAATACCTAAAAGGGATCCTGTTACTGCAGCTAAATTTGTTCAAATTCATTTCACTTAAAAAAGGTACTAAGACTTCGTTCAGCTATAGCCTCACTTTCATTAATCACTATCTTGTTCAGGCTGTGTTTTATACACTCAATTATTCAGTTTTGCCCTGGTAATAACTAATGTACCATTTTAGGCAAGAAGTAAAATGCTTCAGTGCAACCCCTCCATTCCTAATGGATTCTCTGTTTGTTTACATTATACTGTAATAGCTATTGATCTTCACACGATTATGGAATCCAGACAGCATTAGAAAATTCATTAATGATGACTATAGAAGCTTTAACCCCATTTAAAATGTTCTTCACTTTCAGGCTATTCTACATGAATGACAACATCTATTATGGACAAAGGCACTGTAACCACCCCTAATTTGCAAAGCATATTATCTGTGATCAATACTGAATGATAAAGCACAGCTGACTGAAAAGGCCAATTTTGGAATTCAAGTGACATATGGTTTAAATCCCACAGTAACCACCCCGCACTAACTAAACAATGGGGACATACAATACCCAGGATTTCTAACGCAGTGCTCCACAGTTAACACAGATCTTCCCTTGGGACTAATGTCACTATTTACATTTTTGGTTTTCAAGGACAGAGAAAGGCTTTGCTGTTTCCTTCATCGCATGTGACAAGGTGTAATGCATAATGAACAAAATGCCATAATTGCTTAGTAAAGGAACTTTATTAGGCATACAGAGTAACTTTATTAAAAAAAAGAATAAGAAAAACATTTCAATGAACATTTTGTTCTAAGAAGATACTGTTTTCAGGTTTTTTTCTGAAAGAAATAAACATTATCAACAAAATTACACTATATACAATTGTTTCACAGGGCTCCTTCCTACAGCACTAGTGTTGTATGTCTTAATAATACTTTCCAGGAAGTCTTTTTGTTTTAGCACTAGCCTACTTTGAAAGATAGATAATGAGGAAGACTAAAAAGTGCCAAGTGCACTGCTTCATTTAGATTCCACAGCTGTTGTCCCAGCTCTTTCAAGTTATGTATTAATGACAAAGGGTTATGAAAGGATTTTATTAAATATTAAGTACCTTGGCAATGTAACTAAAGGCATAAACTACAGCAACCTACATGACAATTACATATTGCAGCTCTAAAAAAAGGAAGTATTTAATAATTATGGCTTTATATAATTCTGATACCTATAAAAATTCTGGATGAAACTCACCCCAAGTGTAACTCACTGGGCATATAACAAAGATTAATTTAGTGTTGTGCATTCATGGGAATAGCTTTGCCTGTAAGAAACCAATACATTTTTCAGCAAACCGCATAATACAGACTGACCTGAGCCAAATAATTCACATTTTCATTCCCATGCAAACTTCCACAGAAGGAACTAAATGCACAGTTCTTCTTTGGAGAGTACACAGTACAGCACCACATCTCCCAGTAAAACCTCTCCATACAAAGCTGCTGAGTTTATACAGCTTGTCTGCCAAACTGTAGGAATGGTCTTTCAATACGTTTGCACAGCAATGAGCCCAACACAGTGTCTAGCGGTGTGTTGAGTTTTCCCCACCCTGAGGTATCTATGACATAGGTATGAACTAAGTCCATGAGCCATGGTTACATGTTGTGGTTTTCCTTGTGATCAGGTATTGTGCCCTGTCACTATCTGGTCAGCAGAGCCTGGAGAGCTGTTGTGCCTACATCTGGAATAACAGGAGCTCAGACACTGAGCACAAACCTGGTGTGGTGCTGAAGCTAGGCCAGCTGAACCCCATCCAACTGAGAATATAGGTGTTAAATACATTATATGTACTATGGTAGCTCTTTCTATATCAAGACCCATTCATAAGACGGGTGGTCAGTGAAGAGGTAGGTGCAGGAGGCAGGGGGTGGCTGCCACTATACAGGAATTGGGACACAGAAGGGGCTGCTCCACATCAAGTGTTCAGCCCACCTCAACAGGCAGAACATGGCCATGCTCTGTAACCAGAACCAGCAGCCAGGAGGAACTACCAGGTCCCACCACTTGTATATAACCATTGTACATCAAGAGATCAGTGTTTACGCCCCTCACCTGCTAAATTACATGGTGCATGCAAAAAGTGTCACTCACTCCAGCTGGCAGCCCTGGCCTCAGTTTGCCCACATGAGCCTGGGGATGTAAGATGAGAAGCACTGGGACTTTTTGAAGGTGAAGCCACAGGTGCTGAGAGACAGCAATAATGAGAGCTGCTCTGACAGATACCCATATCTATGTGTTTCTACAGCTAAAGATAACGTGTATCAATTGCAATTTACATGCATGCAATTTCTGAATTAAGAACAAACGCCCACATTATACACAAACACATGCATGTGAACGAAGAGCACTGTCTCTCTCTCCCACATCACTGTCTTTAGCAAAGACATCATTTTACCACTTATATACAACCAAAGCAGCTCAAGTTCAAAATTATGAACCTAAAGTAAAATTTTTTTGAAAACAGCCGGTGAGCAATCCAAGGGCTGAAATATATTAGCTTGTATATAAGCTTGTAGTTCACAGAAATTATATAAAGTCTCCAGTCTGCTTAAGAATCACAGATTTACAGAAGAAAGCACAAATTCCACTCAATCAAAAGGAGAGCATAGAAAAACCTAAGGGAAGAAGAAAATACCATAAAAAGAGTGGTCAAAAGTGATCAAAGCTGAACTGATCTGAACTGAAAAAATCTTGCCAGGAAAACCTCAGCTCCTACAAGACATGTCTAGAAGCTCTAGGAGTAGGAAAATGTTTCCTAGACAAATTTTTGTCCAATCTAAGTGACATTGCCATGTAAAGCAATCTAAGCAACTTCATGAGTCCAGGAGGATAGCAGAAAAAAAGATAAGTCCTTAGCAATTTCAGCCTTAATGTAACATCGACCACACTAGCAGTCGCAGCCTTCAACTACCTGGATATGGCAAGGTAAGCCACTAAGAAGAGAAATTCATACATGGCACAGATAATGAGGTTAATTTTTCTGTGAGCTATTATGGACATTATTGTAGTACGCTATCAGTACTTTGCTAAAATTTTTCTCACTATGGAAATCAATCTTCCCTTCTTGGCTAGAGCATAAAGGCTGAGATTTATAAAGCCTTTTAAGGTGCCTCTAAAATTAATGGGAATTGGATGTCCTCATTACCCACATGCTTTGAAAAACTCAGCCAAAATGCATAAAATGCATAGACAGTGGCTATCATTAAAACCTCTCCAATTCTGCCTTTGAAAGTGGGTAAGGATATCATCATGTTCAAATGATTCCCTGTAAAGAATTTAGCACCAGGAATACTTAGCGAACTCTACAGTGCTCACCATAAATTTCTTTCAAAGGCATGTGCAAAGACTTTATTGCTGCCTACACAAACAACTGCATGAAGTAATTCAGTGAAGTGAATCTCTGGGGATGAGTTGCCAGCACCACAGTCCTGAAGGAATGGGATTTACTGTATATTCTAAGTAGCTATTTTGTTGCTCCAGTTGGGAAAGGTCTGGTGACATGAGCCTATTCATCCTCAGAACTAATTGTGTGTTGGTGTACAGACTGCCGTCCAGAGACATGAGTGCAATGGAGCTGTTCCAGCTGGTTCTGTTGAGCCTGTTGTCGAAATCATGCCTAGTTCCCCTCCACCTGAAAACCTCAATAAACCATCTCCATGTCACCATTGTCACCTTGTGGGCAAAAGCCATGTTGTGCTAGATCAGCTCTCCTTCTTAGTCCTTTTTTATCATTTTTCCCTATATTCTGAGTAAAAGGGGCATCCTTGCCAACTGCCTTCTTCCCCAGTTTTGACCATGCCTCCTTTCTCACCCCGGCTGGCTGGTAAATAAAAATGGAACTAAATCCTGTGTCTGTAATGTTACAGTGATGGTCATGCAAACCTTGGGTGAAGTTTTTTGCTGCCGTTGCTACTTCGCTAGCAGAACCCAGATGGACTAGTTTGCATCAAGCTCTGGCACTGATATCATAAACATAAGTAGTGCAATCACATTCCACAGTGGAGTGCAGATGAGAAAAACCAAAGGAGAAAAGCTTCAGCCTTGTGTAATTTCCATGATTAAAATCAACAGCAATGTTTGACTAATTGGCCCACCAAGGCCCTTGCATTGGCATAATTTAAATAAGCTTAAAAACAGAACAAGGTTAAAAAAACAGCACCATTTACCTACCAACAGGGCTGCATAGTCTCTTCTCTGAGTCTGTGTTACATAAGGCTTGTTTCTCTCTTCAGGAACCCCACAAAACCTCCCAGGCTTTCTGGTGGAGTGCCCCACTGAAAAATGAGACTGACCAATGTGTTCACTGTCAGCATCACCAGCCATTTCTCCTCTGAGCAGGGGTCCTGCATCATTAAGGGACTGCAAGAAAAGGATGGAAACACACATTCTCCCCCTTCTGCTCCATGGCGCTGCCTTATCTTCATGCATGTCCTGAAGGTTTACATGGAGGCAGGAAAACCAGCAGTTTCTCTGTTACAATCACCAAGAGAGATGTGTGTTATATGACCTCATGTGTCACGGAAAAGTGGTTTTATCTCATGCACAGGGCAGATGGAGCTTGTCCTGTGTCTGCTTTCAAATTAGTTTCAAAGTATTCGGAAGAAGTCATGGGAAGGCTGAGATATAAGAGGACCAGGTAGGGTTCTAGACATTTCTTTCAAAACCATTGGTGACGTCTCTATTGAGAAGGTCCTGGGCCATAAGGTAGGTGCTAGCATCCCCAAAAGACCCCTGTGAGGCCTTGCCTGCATCTGCCCAGCTCTATCTGATTGAAATAATGATCCAGAAAACCGAGGTTTAGGTGAACTTTGTTATATAACTGTCATTAAGCTCACATTTGGGGCGGCAGGCCAGTGGGTGACAGAACCACTCTGGCAACTGCTAATTGGCCCTAGTAAGGAGTAAGTCAGAGAGACTGGCCTGGGGCAATGTAATTAGCAAAGTCATTGGCAGCTTATGCCAACAGTCTAATTTAGAAAGTAATAAATAGTTAAAAACAGCAGTCTCCTGGGGGCAGGAGAACGTGTATACTAGGACAGCTGACACAGTGAAGCAGCTATTGCCCCAGGTGGAACTACCCCGTGTAGGGGCCCAGCTGCCACCAAAGACCTGACATGTCCCTCTGTCAGAGCAAGCATCTGCCCCCCAGGGTCTGGGGTGCTGGTCTAGACTGCAGTGAGGGTGGGGGTCTGATTAATGTGTGTTGTGCATCTGTATGTGATAGAGCAGAATTCTTGGAATAAAAAAATCACTATCCAGCCAGTAAACTCACCTTGCTAAGTAAAAAAAGTTTGATGGTACATCACTGAGTGGTGTGGGTCTGTTCCTGCGGCCATCCCACCCTGTGCCCTCACAACAGAGGATTCAAGTGCAGCTTAAGGAGAGGAGCTGCACAAGAGAAGAGGAACTTCCAGGCTGTGCCTTGCCCAGGCTCATTTCACCATGCATCCAACAGAATGAAAACCAGTGGGCATGGGCCCATCTGTCAGCTCACAGAGTTGGGGGCTACAGGGAGGGGGAAGCAGCAATGAGGGTATAAAGAGAAGTGGGGAATGGGCTCTGCTCCCAAACACCTTGCTCAGCACAAGACTTGATGTAATTTGCTGCCCATAGATTAACAGTGAATTATTGTCCCCTGCAGCAAAGCTGAAGTTGGGAGGTGTGCAAGAGGCACAGTGTTTCCCAGAGCAGTTCCTGAGATGAGGCAGCTACCCAGCTTCTGCATTGCTCAGAGCAAAGCCTTGAGATGCACAGTAGCCCAAAGTAATGAGCCTGGCTCTGGCAATAAAGTGATTGTGGCAGTAAAGTGAAACAGCCATTATGTACTTGGCAACAGCTCTAGCCTTGAGATAACCTGCTTTTTAATTGAGCTGGGGAATGTTTTCATTCTTTCTCAAGTTGCATATTATTTATGGGTACAATGTGTAATAATAAAAATTACATATCTTGGAAAAAACAATGAGCAGAGAGTCAGCTGGAAGAACACTACATAGCAGGCGTATATTTTCTAGAGAGGTAGTCATCTATTTTAAGTACCATTGTGCTCTGTTTCGCTGTGGTAAACCCACACAGAAAGCAGCAGGACACTAGCAATGTTTTTGCATGTACAAAGAAACCCTGTTTAAAAGCACAACCTCTAGGCATGTGCTATAAAGTACCTCACCTCTGAGTTCCATGCACTCATCTCTTCACAGACCTCTCCCAGTCTGTATTCCAGCAAAGATGCCGGTGGAGGGAATGGTCACAAAAGTGCACCCCATGCCGCTGCTCTGAAGTGTTCATTCTCAGCAGAGCATCTTCCCTCTCCTCCATAAAGGGAGCAAAAATTGCTCCCAATTTCCTTCCATGCTTCAATGTGCTGAGCACCAGCACCACTGACAACTGGGGGAAGGGGGAAGAATGCTCTGCCTTTATCCATTTTTAATTGCTGGAGACTGTAAAGTTGATCTTCGGGAAATAAATACTTTACTATTTTCCTCTCCCCCTCTCAGCAGGCCAGCACATTTGGTTTATCGATGGGCATTTAATAATAACTTTCAATACCGGAATTTTCTCAATTGCTTCTTCAGGTTTTTGCTCCAAACCACTGTGGTTGGATTACTCATGGGAAAAGCTGAGCAAATGGATTTTATGTAGTGTGCATCTGCACGGAGAGAGAGTGAGAGAGCACAGAACCACTTAAATGATAAATCAAATATATTTTTTTTAAGTATTTTCCTTTGTGCAATAACCTTTTATTACAACCCTGCTGTCACAAATAGGCTGTTTAACGCTTTGTGCCCTGTCATCCTCCGTGAACAGTAGAAGCAGGACTGTGCTGCACATGTTATCTTAAAAATGTTTGCAGCCAATAGGTCTTGAATTTTAAATGGCAACAGGGCTGCCTACAGGTTTGTTAGCCTGACATCTACTTGTCTTTGGGCATAGAAACCAAACATGGGGAGAACTGACTGAGGAAAAGAAAAATGAACGCTGAGAAAGAGAAAGAAAAGGAAAGAATGCTGTACCTATAATGTAAATCTCGTGTTTAATTAGGAGGGCTGAAGAATTGTGGCCAGGAAAAACATGTTTCTCTGTAAGTGGTTTTGAATAGCTCCGAAGATTAATATAATAAGGCTGACAAATACACCTTGGAGGGTGACTGCAAAAATAAAATCGATTTATTTAATAATTTAGAAATTGCTTCCAGCCATATCTCCCATTAAAATCTGAAGGCCATTGTATTCTGTATTTCTTTGGTCTTTTTTCTCCATTTTAGTTATGCTCCACCAGCTTTAATAAATAAGTAATACATGGGGAAAAAACACTTATCTCGAGTGCTTTGCCACAACCCTGTAGGGCTCTTTGAGTCTTTCTAACTCTAAATAGATCAAGTCAGGAGCAATCCTGTCCCTGGAGAAGAATGATGTTTCAGGGTTAATACTTTAAATATAAGCACAGAAGTCCAAAAATTAAAATTAAAATTGTATTAGTGACTGTCAAAGATCAAAGCAGGTAAGCAACATATTAAATGCATATTCTACTTCCTAAAACCAAAGGAAAAATCACCTGGATATGTAAACAACAGTCAGTAGCTACATGTTCTTGTGTAGGACAAGTTAAGGGAAAATGAGGCATAATGAGAGTAAAAATTAATCCAGAGACAACATTTTTTTATTCTATCACCCATTTTGAAGTTTTCTCTTTATAAATGTTTCTGCAGCTCAAGCTTCCTGAGATTTTTCTCCTGGTGGTGTTTTGACCTTTATTGTTACAGATTCTCGTTTTATACTGTGCGTTTTAGAAAGAAAATGTATTGGACAGTCCTGCTTGTTAATCAATTAAACATTAAGTACTCACCATCTTACTCATGGAAAAGCAAATATAGTCCAGGCACAATTCTTCTGCAACTATTTTATGCAAAATTCATGGTGTGAATTCCATAAACAATTTATAAAGTCAAGTATGAGTTTGATATAGGTGCATATCAGCAGCGTAGGCCAACTTCATTTACACTGGGAAGTTAAACAAAAGCACAGAAAATGCCTTTCTGCCCACTTGAGTTTGATGGTAAAGCCAGCTGCATGGTCAGAGGGACCTTCCTTGTCTGCTCTGACTGTTTGATGCTTTCACTTGCAAGACCAATAGAAAAGCTGAACTCGGCTGTAGCAATAGCTATAACAATATTCATTAATTCTTTTCAGTCAAGTACTTCCATTTTCCCCTAATACTGTTCATTTTAACCATTCTAAAACTAAATAAAATGGAGAAAGGAACGAGAAAAGAGCACACACTAAAAGCCACTATAAAAGAACGGGCTGAATGGATGTCTTTCAATTGATGTCATCAGACTTCAGATAAATAAATGGGAAATTTTGTTAATGTGCTCTTACTTTTCCCAACATACCAACAAAAAGTAGCTTTAGAAAGGGCTTACATAATAGCCCATGTAGTTTTCCTTCAGCAGCTCAGGCGAGGCAGCACTCCCCACCCCAAACTGCTATTTGGCAAGCCATGAGCGGACCATGGGAGCAGAGCCAGTGGTTCTGATCCATGACGAAACCGTGATTCGGATGGGATCCAGACCCGATTATACCCCATCTCCCAACAGCTTAGCTTCTCATTTCCATACCTTGGCATTCTCAGACCCTCTTCCCGTGGTCTTGGTAGCGCATGGCCTTTTCCACACATGGTTTGGGGGAGAAGCAAGCCCATCTAGCTGCCTGCCAGCGTGGCCTGGTGAGTCTAAGAAAGAAGCTGACTCCAGAGATCCCACACCAAAACACTTACAGCTTTTTTGGTTGCACATGGACAAAACCCTGCTGACTGGATGAAATGATGCCTGAGTTTCTCTGGCAATTTCCAGAGCATGGGGGAGATTTTCCCACATCATGAACTTGTGGGTGAGAAGAACAACATGAGGGAATAAAACCAAACACAGCTCCTTTGGGCCCTCATCACCCATAAAGAGGCAGGCATGAATCCCTTAGGCACTGGATGTTTTAAGCTTCTTTTCTTAAAGTTATGGGCAGTTCTCATCATTCCGGCAGACCTAAGGAGAAGATAGTCAAGGCTGTATCATGACCTTGGTGGTTTAGAGGGCAGGGCAAGGACAAGGATCCAGAGCACTGCTGTGTGGGTAGATGTGACACTCACCCTCAAGGATAGTCCCTTTGAACAGTCTCACGGTGCTCCTTGCAAGAACTTTTTTCAGATCTTTAGGGGCTCTCTTCAGCCATCTCCAAGAGGACCCCCATAGCCCCTAGCAGGTCTTGCAGACAGCAACCATTTTAAGGAGTTTTTCCATTAGGGGGCCCCTGAGAACTGGTGCTTAGGGCAGGCCCTGCAGAGTGGTAAGCAAACACAAACACTATCTACTTCTTGGTTTTGTGCTAAGGTCTCATCAGGGAATATAGAGAACTGATTGCTGGGCAGAGAAACAAAAGCAGGTGATGGGTGGCTTGTGAGCTTCCCTCACTTCCTATTTTCCATCTCAGGTAGCTTGCTCCCTTGTCAGGCTTAGCCCAGATAAGCAGTGCAGTAGCTGTGGCCAGCATGGCCAGTGAACCATATTCCAACAGCCAGCTTTCCCTATAATCCTTATTATTCCTTACTGCTGAAATGGGGGAGGGGAAGGAGGAGGATTTTGCTGCTTCTTGTGCCTGTACGGGCTGTGAGTTCTCTCTTGTCTGTACAGGGGCAGGCTCACTGCTCCTGTGTGTGACCTGCAAGAAACCTAGCAAAAGGGAGGAGGCATTGCTGAAGCAAGCAAGGGACGAAAGTGACTTGGTTGCTACTGCTGCTGCTGCAGATTTGCTAAGAGGAGGCACAAAGGCCCCTGGACATAATCACGGGAAAGTCACTAGGAAGTTCACAGCCACATCCCTGGCACAGATTTCAAGTCCTCCTCTCCAAAGGCATACACAAGGGCACGGGGGCTCAGGAGGAGGAGGGAGGGGGGCTCGGGAAGGAAAGAAGGGGACCAGTCCCTTCCCCAAAAGGATGGGAAGGAACTGGAAAGGGGTGGGTGGAGATCAGCTTGGGCAGACTGTGGGTTTTTTGGGGTGTGTTTCTTTATTGTTATAAAGTTTGCCCCTCCCCTCAGGATAGTCTCTTTTTTTTTAAGTTTTATTCATGAGTTGTTAACCGTTTTGTTTAGCAAATCGGTTTATCCCAATGACCTTTCCCTGCTTTAATTTTCGAGATGGCAGATGGCTCTAAAGAAACCCCCCTTAAATGCAGAACCAGACCCAGCCTGTTTTTTCACACACTGGACCTGCATCAACATGCCAAGCACAGCTCCAGAAAAAAGGACAAAGTCCCCAAGAAAGAAGCAGGGAGGGAGAAGGAGGGGGAAGGGAAGAGAGAGAGAGAGACTAGACAGAGCCCAGGTTGACTATTTTTTGCATTGTTAATTGTCTGGGATTTCTCTCTGGTGCTGTTTGCAACCCTCCACCACTACTCTCTGCACAGAGGCAACAAACTCCATGGAGGATGGCCTATAGGATTGATATCCCAAGGTGTATGTTACAAGAGGCTGATGTAAGAGGGAGGAGAAACAGATGGGAGTGAAGGACCTGTGCAGGAACGAAGGGCAGGAATTCAGAAAACAGAGGCAATGCTGAACCAAGCTGAGCAGCTGCACTGGTATGAAAATAAAAAATGGGAGCAGAGGGCTGGAAAGAAGTACAGAAAAAAGCAGCCTGAAGCCCTAGCACCCTGAACTGCCAGCTCAGCCTCCTGGTGACTCCTCATCTGACACCCATGTGAAGGCAAAGTGGCTTTCCAAAGGTAATTTATCACAACCTTTGGAGAAGTTCTTAGTCCCACTCACCCTTGCTGAACACATTTCAGGTTTTAACCCATTCAGTTGTCATGGATGAATAAGTGAAGCATGTTCAAGAGCCATCACTTGTCTCTTCCCCATCTCTTTTTGGGAAAAACTGATACGAATTCTACCATCTGATGTTTTTCTCAACTGGTAGTAATACCACCTGGAGATGACAAATTCCAAGAAGTGATTCTGCTCATTTTTGCTCAGCATCAGATGGCTCTGGTTGAAAATGTGGTCAGAACAGCAACTGTTTGGAAAAAAAAATAAGCTAATGATGAAATGCATTCAGGTTCTGCAACACTGGATTCCTCCCTAACCATTTTAAGCTTATGCTTAAAATGAGAGATTCTGAGCAGGACTTGCAAATGGCAGTGTGAGCTCCTGACTCAAACCAATTCATTCTAGTCTCCAGAGGGGCTGTACAAATACAGTTCTGCTAACCATTTAATCCTGTGTTTCATTTCAAGTATTTAAGTGAGCACTGTTGCCTTTCCTGGCTGGCTTCAGTCATTTTGAGGGGGAAAATTGAAGAGTGGATGCAACCACAGCATGTGACATGTCATAGTCCATCACACCAAAAAAAGACAGGGAGAAAGGCACAACCCCCTACCTCCTCCCTCTCTTTCATTCAACCCTAGGGAATTCCATGGCAGAAACACATATAAGTGCTTTCCTGACCCAAGTCCTACCAACAATAACTTCAGCCCATAGCCAAGGTGTAATCATTGGACTACATCACAGGATACTACTTTATGTGTTGCACTAGTAGGAATAGATTACATAAGATACCAAGAGCAGCAGACAGGATCCTTTTTACCTCAAGAAAGGTGTAAGTCATGCCCGGAAAAATGCAAATTGCTGCAATCCTAAGCTTCGCCATGGAGTCTCTTAGCTTCTTTTCATTCTGCATGGTTTGTTTTTCACTTGTTTTTTCAAAGTTCTGTCCTGAGACCAGAGAGATGGTTGAGGAAGACAAAAGGGCCCCAACTGCATCAAAATCTAAAAGCTGCCCTAAGTCAGTCTTGATGATGGATGAATCTGTAAGTGCCACTGTCACACAGATCAGTCCTAACACACACTCAACAAGGGAACTATTTCTGTTTCAGGGGATGCAAGGTACTCCTCCAGCATAACAAATCCAACTGCCCCCCAATGGCTTGCAGCAAGTGGTGCCTAACAGGCCTAAATAAAGTGGCCACAGTAATGTCCCCTCAAAAATTCAAAGTTCTAACACTACTGAAGAACAGAGCCAGGCTGTTGACTTCACTGTTTTATCTCAGGTCTACCTTCACGTGAGCTGTTTGCCTAGCTCAAAACACACCCCAGCCCTGCTACTATTAGAGACAAGTGACCAATTTCCCTTAAATGACTTGCCTGCAGGGCACAGGGTGGGGTTTTTAAGATTTTGCTTATTCTCCAAATGGATTGTGATTTCCTCAAATGTTTTCACTCAAACCACTTTTCCCCAGTGTTTGGTTTCTGTGTAATGTCAGTTAACTGAGATGGTCCATGATTGTTTCTGTTCCCTGATGCTGTTCAGAGTCTGGAGGTCTATCAAACCACTGTGGCTTCCATTCACTCAAGGAGAGGTAGCAGCAAAACAGCATTTGGAAATTTTATAAAATATTAAACCTCCTGTTTTCTAGGCCACACAGTCCTTGCCTGAGGCAGCATCCATATAAAAAGTTAAGCTATTACAAGATTTATTGCCTGGATGCAAAGGAGCACACAAAATTGAAGTCTATGTCTCAGCCAGTTGGAACACAAACAGATATTCCTTCTAAGGTGCCCTGAACTGGGCTGGAGACAGGCAACAAGACACGTGCCGTCGGCCCAGCGCAGACCAGCCTGTGCTAAAATAAAAGCACCAGCCTGCAAGTATTTGTGCCCTATAAAATCATTTGATTAAAGAGGACATAGCCAGACAGAGCCCACGTACACTGTGCAGCTTCATCAGAGCAAGGATTTGTCATCGCCAGCACGCCATCCGTCACTAGCATGAGGGATCCTGACAGTGGATGCAAACAGCTGGCCAAGGAGGAACCTTCAGTACATTCATTTAGATTCATTCATAGAGCCTTCAGTCACCATAGGTTTAACCATGCTGTGCTCCAGATGGGCTGAAGATGTGTGGTGTTTGGGAAGGGGAATCATTGCTCTGCCCTCATATGCCAACTGTACTCAACACTGATACACAGACCAAGCTTCCCGGGGGTGCCTCAGAAAGATGTGCATTTCTAAAACCTAAGGCACATTTCTAAAACCTAATGCACATAACCTAATTTCTAAAACCTTATTTCTTCCCTGTGCCACTCAGTGTCTCCAGACTGACAGATGATTTTTTTCCCCTACATTCATGTAAGGAATATGGTTTTACAGGAGCTCAGAATCAAGAGGACCATTTTCAAGTGGTTTTATGAAGACATATGGAAGCCACGTACCTCTATATCCCTGGTGAGACTTCTTCTATCCTAATTATTGCACATTAGCTTTCTGCCTCTAAAGTGGCAATTCTCCAGTGCTTGACAAAGCTTTCAACTCAACACTGCCGGGAAGCAGCAGCATGGTGAATCTGCTATGCCACCTGTCTCAAACTGAATATTGTAAGATGAACTGTGTGTTCTGAAGAACAGAAGTAGTCTTCATTGGTCATACCACACTTCCCTCACTGGAAAGCCTTTGCCTCCAGCAGAGATTTGGTATGCATCCTGGAGCAAGTTTTATCCATCGCAGGTGTCATGGTCCCTCATGTACACAGAGCCAAAACATTCACTAGCAGCAAGAAGAGGATTCCCATTTTTACATGTGCACCCATACTCACACATACAACAGTGGCAGTACTTTTTCAAGACAAAGAAACATCTAATGCCATTTCCAACCTTGACTGAGCAATAAATCCCCACAGAATCATAGGCTTAGGCTGGAAGGCACCTCTGGGGTCACCTCGTCCAACCAACATCCCAGAGCTTAATGCTGAAAACAATCACCAGCTTCAACCTTCACTGTAACCAGGCTGTTTCCCCTGGCATTGAGATGACAAGCCACTAACTCCACTGAGAGTGAGTGGATCTGACTGAGAGGATCTGTTCTAACTCCAACACCTTCAAATGTTTACTGCTATGCTCTCTGAAGAAAAAAACAAGCTCTTTGTTCTTCCTTTCTTACCCTGTTGTAGAACATACCTTTTCTCTTTTTGCGTTGTCAGCCAATATAACTGGGTACTATGACCTCAGAAATGCTATGTTCTACAGGAATGACCCAAAATTCAACAGTATCACATAAGGTTGACATCTGTGTTGGCCCATTGGTGACCAGAGAATCCTAGAATAGTTTAGGTTTGAAGGGGCTTCTAAAGTTCATCTAGTCCAACCCCCATTATCAAAGACAACTTCAACTAGGTCAGGTTGCTCAGAGCCACATCCAGCCTGACCTCTTGTGGTTCCAGAGATGGGAACCTACCCATCTACCATTTCTCCTGTTCCAGTGTTTCACCACTCCCATTGTAAATTTCTTCCTTACATCTCCTCTAAATCCACCCTCTAATAATTTAAAGCCATTACCCCTTGTCCTATTGCAGCAGTCCCTGCTAAAATGTTTGTCCCTGTTGTTCTTATAAGCTCCCTTTAGGTCCTGAAAGGCCACAACAAGGTGTCCTCAGAGCCTTCTCTTCTCCAGGCTGAACAGCCTCAATTCTTCCAGCCTGTCTTCATAGCAGAGGTACTCCATCCCTGTGATCATTTTTGTGACCCTCCTCCAGACCCACTCCAGTCCATGTCCTTCCTCTGTTGAGGACCCCAGAGCTGGATGCAGCACTGCACATGGGGTCTCACCAGAGCAGGCAGAGGGGCAGAATCCCCTCCCTCAACCTGGTGCCCGCACTGCTTTGGTTGTAGCCCAGGATGTGTTTGGCTTTCTGGGCTGCAAGCTCACATTACCAGGTCACATCCAGTTTTTCAGCAGCATCTCCAAGTCCTTGTCAGCAAGGCTGATCTCAATCCATTCATTCCCAAGCCTGTGCTCCTACCAGGGGTTGCCCTGACCCACGTGCAGCACCTTGGACTTGATCTTGTTAAAATTCATGAGATTTCCATGGCTCCACTTCTCCAGCCTGTCCAGCTCCTTCTGGATGGCATCCCATCCCTCAGGCATGTCAGCTGCGCCGTTCAGCTTGGTGTCATCTGCAAACTTGCTGAGGGTGCACTCAATCCCAGTGTCTATGCCATTGATAAAGATATTAACAGTACTGGTCCCACTACGAACCCTGGGAGACACCATTCGTCACCAATGTCCATCTGGACATTGAACTGGTGACCTCTATCCTCTGGATGAGACCATGCAACTAATTCCTCGTCCACTCACCAGTGCCCCCATCAAATCCATATGACTCAAGTTTGGAGAGAAGGATGTTGTGGGGGATCGTGTCAAAGACCTTACAGAAGTCCAGATAGAACACACAACAAAGTACAGATAAAGGTTTAAAATGGTTCCTGGAACACGAAAAGTAAGGTGTTCCTCACTTACCTTAAAGTATTTTTAAAGAAGTGTACACAGTGCACAATACAGAAGTGTAGTTCATGAAAATCAATTAAAAACTAGGAAAAAAATGCCCAGAATTAAGATTAATAACAAAACTCACATGTACGAAGGAAAAATGTTACTGCTGCCTTGGCAGCATGTATTTAAATTCACTGCTGCAGTCCTCTCTGTCACATCAGTTGGCTGCCTTCTTGGGAAATATTTATGTGACTAAGGGTCAGGATCAGGCCCAATATAAATAATAATATGATCACTTAGAGGGAGCTTTACATCTGTACAAACACTGTCTAATGAATTCCTGATGGAGTTCTGCTGTTGACTGAGGAAATCATGTGAGAACCTCCACAATAAGTGAAGCAGCAACACATTTTGTATCAAAGAAAATCATACAGAAAAGCAAACTAATATACAAAGGGCTGCAGTCATTCTTGTCATATTTCCTCCTAAGTCATTTAGGCCCTCTTTAGGCACTGCCGCTTTTTAGTTTAGAGAAAAATATCCTGGCTTTGGGATTGTAAGACCTTCAGTCTTTGATGTCGGAGCTCTCATGTTTAACCAAGAGCATAGTCTTGGGGGGAAAAAGGTGATATGTGCAAACTTCATCTCCATACAGTGTGAACTCTTTACTGCAGAGGTGAGCTTTGCATTTTGCTATTGTGCAGTGTGGTCCAGATCCATGCCAAAGATTCCAAGGCACTCAGGAACACAAATAAATAGCAACAGTCCATATTTAACCAGGATATGACCACACTGAAACTAACACCAAATGTTGTAGCTGGGTGCTCTGCTTGAAGTGAATCTCTTTGGAAAGTGCCTGCGTTTCTATATGGCTTTTAGGAACTACAGTATTCCCTGTAATTGCAGAAGCTGTACTTGTTGAGAATCTCCAGCAGACTCTATTCTATCTGTCCTCACCCCAAGCCACATGCACAAGACCAGATAAAGGCACAAATAGTATTTTCAGAGTCAGAGCATAAAGGACAATTGTCTAGATGTCATCAAATACTTCGCTCTGCTTTTTTATATCCTCCCATGTTCTCTAACTTAGGTTCCAACAACTACCTTATCATAGTCTAAAATCCAACTGAAAAATAATTTGCTAAAATTACCCATACTGTTCACATACTGTGGCTTTTAGACCCACAACTGATGTTTAGACACCCAAACATAGGGTGGTATAAACTGGAGTTCAGTCTATCTTAATTCCCTGAGACTGGATGCCAACCTTCAATGCTGACCAGTTTTTGATGCTCCAGTGTACAAGGCCATTCAATCCGTAACTCTGGCATGCAGAAGGAGTCTCACCAGTTGGCATGGGGACCTCTTGGCTGTTCTGCTGGGCACCAAACACCAACGTGCCTTCTAACATGCAAACACACAAATCCTTCACTGGAGCAGGCTCCTCATCAGGGATGAACCCTGAAAATGCCACAATGTGAATGAGATCAATCCAAAAGCAAAGGTTTAGACCTGCAGAAGAGTGCACTGCAGAAATGGCAAGAGGAAGAGTGGAGATCCATAATGCCAGAGTCAGCATGCACCAAAAAAGCAGGTGAGGGTAAACACATGGAGGAGTTGTGCCGTAATCAAATGAAACCTGCACCCCAGTGATGCAAAAATGTTGAGTGATGAGATCTAAACAGCAGAGACCATCCAATACAGATCCCAGCCCATAAGGATATAAATATATGGATGAACTGCTAGCCTTGGAACAAGTTAAAGGGAAGTAGATGCTGCAGTTACAGAGCAAAGCAGAAGAAAACTCCTAATATTTTTTTTAAACAGAGAATTTCAACCACTGTCCAGTAAACCGGTTTAACTGCCTGTAGGGAGAAAATTTCGAGAAATGATTTCTCACAATTTTAATGCTCTAAAATTAGCATTTCCAGGAAATAAGCAAGTCAAGAGGAGAGATTATTCTTGGCATAGAGTTAAAACACAGCAGATAATGTTACCTGAACCACTTTTACTGAGTGCAAAATAACTAAAATATGTCCAAGGGGTTAGTTGGGCACCAAAAAAGGACCTGCTAACAGCATATTTGAAAACAAAAGACATGTCAGCAAATGAGCAGGAAAATATCCTGAAGGTTTAAAGGAAGGAAATTAAATCCTGGGAGGTAGCAAGAATACATCTTTTCATGAGATTGATTAGAAAATCTCCAAGGCATGTATATTGCTGAACATAAAAATAAAATTTAAATAAAAGGATGAAACACAAAAACAAGAAACTAATGAACACAGCTGCCTGGCTTGGCTCGAGGGCCTCTTTGAACAAGTTAGAAGCCCTTCAGCACTTGGAAATCCGACCAAACTGATGCAAATAACAAGAAGGATAAAGTACAGCAAGGGAGAGGTAAGGAGTGAAAGAGAAGAGGCTGAAAGGTTTTCCCAGAGAAGCTATACCTAAAAGTCATAGAAGCTGCTTATAAACAAGAACTCAGTGGGGGAAAATGCAGTGTCTGTTGGATTGTTAGGGATTAAAAGAAGTGGTTGTTAGGCAGAGACAGAGAAAACAGGAGCTATACAATGGATCTCTAAGTTATAACGTGACTGTTTTTCTTCATAGGTGAATACTTTTAACATTTCAAGGAACAATCTTTTATTGTCATGTTTTAAATGGCTTTACAGATTACATGCCCATCTCCAAGCACCTGGGCAAAGTTTACAGAAACCAGTTATTAGTTATTATTGTTATGATTGTTACATGCACATATTTACAAGCAACTAAATAATTACCATCATGTTTCAATGCAGAGTATTTTTTTGCAATCTGACAACATAATGGCACCAGACACACTGAATAGAGAAATGTATTTTTGATTATGTCTTGGTAATAATTGCCTTCACTGCTTCATAGGAATTGAATATTTAAAATATCCTCATAAAAATAGCAATCCTTTAATAAGTATTATCCTCTTCCATAATGCAAGTACAGGTCATAGAACACCTTCCTTTCCCCATTATTGATGCTGCTAGAAACCAGGTTCATAACTTCATTGTCACTGCAACATTTCTGAAAGATTTTACAGGTGTCTAAAAATGCAGATATTAACCCCTGCTTTAAGTATTTGCTCACCAGCATATGATTGAAAACCCTCTCTCTAAGAACTCCGGATAAGGTGTTTGGCCTGAAATAAAAGAGCTTTTCCAGTTTCTTGGTAAGAGAGAAAAAGAGAGTTCTTTATCGAAAGCATATTAGCATATTTTGCCTCATTAATAACTTCACTGCAGCATTAATTTGCTTAATTATTGCACTTAGAATTCAACATGGTAGCTAATTAATTCAAAGGCTGGGGAAAAAAACTGAATCATAACATATACACACACAGCGCTGTTTTGGGAGCACACTTTTTGGGAAAATCTTTTTTTTTTTTTGTTCTGTTTCATGAAACACTAAGTCTGTGAATACAGTAAGTTAAAAGTTATCTTTTTAATTATTTATTTTAATACGTTTTCCCAGGTTTGCCCATTTAGTCTTCTCTCCTGATGGATCTTCCTATAATAAATGGAGTTAATGCATCTCAACAGTCTGCTATTGGGACTTCCAACTCCATTACCCACTATTAAAATCTTGTTCTCTTCCTCTGCAAATCTTTCTGTCTATTTTACTGACAAAGGTCAAAAGGCACACTAAATTCTTAAGGTAATTTAAGAACAGGAGTTCACTTCTCTCCAAACCACCCCAAAATTACATTGTCATAGCCCAAAGGGACAAAAATTTAAAAAAAAAATCCAACACCAAAACACCACTTTCCGTTTCCTTAAGTCTTTCATTGTAGCTGACAATTAAAATCTTGTGATATTTGGGTCATGTGTAAAATTCTCACCATCAGAATCAGGAATGATATTCCAGTTAAGCATCTCCTTAACTGCTTGCTTATCAGTTTTACATTTCCACAGGACAAAACCATCAGAAACCAGTTAATGCTCCAGGGCTACTCTGAGCTGACTGTCTCTCAGATGATGCTACAAAAGCTGCCCAGTAACTCAGGGGATTCTCACTGCGATGCTACAGTGATGCTCACAGAGGCATATTGTCCATAGCTGTGTTAACAGAGAATCTCAACTGAATACAGCTACAGCAGAAAATAACTATTTCCATCCCTGCTACTCTACCTGAATAGTTCTATATTGAGAACAAGCTGGTATAGCTGGACTGATCACCATGCCACTCTTTTGTTGCTGGGGCAGCTCACCTCCCGCTACAGGCACTTTTCTGCTTTAATCTCTTGCCATCCTCATCCATTTATACTTTGTCACATACCAGCTTGGTGACACAACAGAGTATTTCAAGGTGCTGGCCTCAACTGTCCATGCTTTCATTCTCTTGGGTTGTTTTCATTTGTATAACAAGCTTGCCTACCATCAGCTGTACTTTTTAAAGAGAGATAAAAGGAATGGGGATTGACAGAATCTGCTGAAGGTAGCTTGGACCTTTTGAAGCCTGGTGTTGTAGCTCACGTTAGGTTGCAAAAGTGTTGTGTTTAATGAGTCTCTCTGCTTTTACTGGCAGTATTTACACAAGGACCAGAGCAGTCCAGTAGTGTAGGGGTAATTTTATTAGGGGTTTTGGTGCCCCAAAAGTTATTTAGTCCTGAAAGTACCTAAATTCAATAGTCATTCTCTTTCCAGTTGAAAACATTCTCTTTCCAATGGAAAACATTCTAAAAATTTAGAGTTCTGGCTCCTGGCAAGCCTAGATCTGCTCCAGCTGCAGGGAGCTCAGCCATACAGACTAACAAGATGCAGGCAAAATATACAAAAAACTAAGTTCCCTGTGCAGCCCTCTCCCAAACTTATTGTCAAAGTACACCTAACACTGACACAGTCCCCATGCTCACAAAATGCACCCTGAGGCATTCTACTTTTAAAAAGCATCTGGAAAAGGAGATGCTGAGGATGGTACCCTTCATCTATGTAATAGCTTGAAGGGGCTTTTACAGAGATTCACACAATTATCTTGTCTCTTGCAATTCCTATTCCCTCTTCTATCCCGTCTCCCTGGAATCATCTCTAAGTGGTGGTTTTTTCCCCACCTCCTAAGCCCATCACCTGGTCATTGTGACCTACAGATTCAAACCCTCTCCACAAGAGCAGAGAACAAACCCTGGTTATGGATAACTGCCATAACCAGAGGCCACCATGCAAGAGACAGACCCTTCATCACGCTCCAGATGTCTCTTGCAGAAAAATAATGAGCCTTGTTCATCCTTCAAGAAAAAAAAATTGTTGGTTTTAGGAAGGTAGGAAAGGTCCTACTATGAGGTGAGACCTGTCCCTTTATTGGAGCCAGGAGGTGGGCATTTGGGGCTGCAGGCTGGGAGGGTTTTGAGCTCTGCACCCCTCAGCCTCCCGGTTCCAGCTCATGGGTCTGGTCAGCCCTCCAAGCCATGGAAATCCCTCTGAGTAGCCAAGCCCATAGCCATGTTTGAGAGCTTCAGCTTGGCAAGGGAAAGATGGGCAGGAGACAACCCACAGGGATTGGAAGGCTTCTTCCAGATCTTGCCTCTGGTTTTTGGGTACTGCAGTGCCCTGGGCTGGAAATTCTGTAGCATTCAGTGTCACATTCATCACAAAAATGAAGGATGTCCTTAAATTAAGCATGAGGATGAATAATGAGAGCACACACTCTGTTATTTATCGGACTTTTAAAATCATTTTACATATTTTATATATCAGACCACTTCAAGAACAGAATGAACCATAAATTTTTGTGCACCTAATTCAGTGTCTGCATCACCAGATTTTCCAATACACCTTCTGTGGGATAATCTGGTATCCAGGAAAGAATGGGGTACATTTGGTACTACCTGGATGTCCCTGCTACGAAGTAAGCAGCAAAAAGAGATAGTTTTGCCATTGAAATGTTAACTTTCATTTGCTGCATTGATCCAGTTTATGTATGAAGCCGATCAAATCCCTTTAGAGGAAAACTATGGCTTGAGGCTATCTACAGTCACTTGTGGATAGTCTACTTTTTGGGACCCTTTCTTTTCTGCTGTTTGTGAGGGAAGCTAAAGTCCCTGGTCACAGTTCTGTGCCAAGCTATAGCATCCCCAGCATGTTCTTTATCAGGGGAATTACGGACTGGACACCCAGAGCAAGCAGAGAACCAAAGCTGAGCTGAATTAGCAAAAGATCTATTTAAGGAAACATGCCTAGCATCTGTTTTATCGAGCATATGTACTCTGCTCGTTGCTGTGCACCATTAAGACTTCATGCAGAGATCATAAGGCACACATGAGCACTGCAGAAGCTCCGAGATCGCTATATTTTTCCTTCTTTACTTTGCCTCATCAAAATTTCATTGAGGACCACTCTAGCCTAAAATTACCCCAGTAATAAAACTAAAATCCCCCTGCCAATGATTTGAAGGACAAGGGGGCATCAAATACAGAGGGAATTTTCAGAGTCACTAATACACATTGGGGACGTGACCTTTTTTCAGCTACAGGAGTCTGGATAACTGAGGACAGATGCACTATGTTATACATGAAAACACACGTTTAACCACTGTTACTAATGACAGGATCTAACAAGACAGGATGCTCTGTCCTCTGGCTGTGTTGATCCCAGCAGGAGAATGCCCCAAGTAAGCTTGCCTTCCCACAGACTGAGGGAGGACATCCAGTGGGAGAACAGTCACCCCTTCCACCATCCCATGTTCCCTGGATATACATACCCAGGAGCACCTTCACCAAACACAGAGCCTCCTCCCCACCCTACCATTCATGATGGATGGGACAGAGGAAAACCTGTGGAACATCCTCTGCCCTATGCTCCTGGTTCCTGGGTCTGCACACTGGGAGGACCTGGCAAGGAGCCTTTCTCCAGACAATTCCTAGACTGAAGCATCCCAGCTGCATTATGTGGAGTCTGAACCAGAAGAGAAGAAACAACCCTGCTCGAGCACTGAACTGTCTCACTGCCTTATTTCTGGTCTTGACCCCCCAAAAGGCACACAGGCCAGGAGGTTAATCTAAAATAACAAGAATGTTCAGAAGCTGGCAGCTGGATCTCCTCGGGGTTCACGAGGGGCAGATCAGCCACTCGTTGCTTTCATTATCTGGATTACAATAAAAAGAGAGAAAAGAGGGTAACAGGCATTCACTTCCCTGCAGACTCCTTGCCCAGATGTTAAACCAGCTGGCTACAAAACCCACACAGAGGCTTTGCTGTCAAAGACAGGGTTGACAACAGAAGATGGAAATATGGCTTCTACCTTTCCCTCTCCTGACAAAACAGATTGAATTATCTGTACCACAGCCTGAATCTGCCACAGCAGATGCCACCTGGGATACTGCTCTGCAGAGTCACACGTCCCCATTGGTACCATGTCCCTCAGGGTTTGGAGAAGGTCTTTGCCACCTGCACCACCTCTTGACAGTGGGCCTGGAAGGGCAGTTCCATGAGGATCACAAGGTGTGGGACCATGGGGCCCACACTTTGCATTGCATTTGCCCTGAACTGCTGCAGCTCCATCCCCATATGGCTTCACAATGTCTTACACTCCACACCGCTGCTTCGAGCTGTTGTAGTGACCCCCCCTCCAAAGACTTTTCATCCTCCTTCTGTTAAATATTCACCTTCCCATTTGTCCAGGACACATTTCAAGTTTGTTTTTATAGTACACTTCTCATGAGAAATTCACTTAGTCCACCAGGCAGGGCAGGAAAGGTAGCTCAAACAGACACCTGCATTAGAGAGAGAATAGTTCTGCCTTCTGGTAATTCATCATATCCTGGGCCATATGCAGGGAATTCAGCAAATACTCCTTAGGAAAACTTCCTTGTGTCCCTAAACTGAAGGGCTGGCACTCTGCACCCTGTTCAGCCACAAAATGCTGGCTTTCATAACAGGTAAATAAAAACATTATTGCCAAATGCTTCTCCCTTCTTGTTTCCAAAAAAAATCAGCAGTCTGTTGATAAAAAATTTTGATTTACATAACTATCAACAATCAACCTGATAACAGAGAGCAGTCAACACTGATAAAGAGAAATTGGGACATTTACAAGCTTCCGCATGCTTGAAATCCTGTGTTGTCTCTTTAAAAACAATGAAAAACCATTCTGGATAAAATCTTTAAGAATGTTTTATTTCCTCAAGAGAACAGATCTCTGTTCTTGAAAAAAAAGTCTCTCTAATATTAAAATATACTTAACCTGATAGAACAGAACGTCTCCTTTGAAGTTGCTTCAATCTTTTTAAATATCTAAAGGACCTAACCCACACAGGGCTTGCACGTTTTCAGCTTGAAAAAAAAATCAAAGCTTTCTCCCCTTTTTTCCCCCATGTACACTTGCTTGCCAATTATGGGAATTAGAAAAAAAAATCAGTGTTTGAAAGAGGTAGAGCTTTTTACACTTTTGTAATTATGCACAGGATTTAATGATTTGGGGAGAGGGACTGCTTGCGGGGAGAGGAGAGTTTTATTCCAAGGCACTTTCATCCTGGACCAAGTGTCAGCCACCAGGTGATTTTTCACAGGGATCACCACGCTCCTCTGCTTAACAGCTCATCTCTGATTTGCTCGAACGATCAACAGCTCCTCATCTTCTTTATTAGTCTCTCTGTTTATCTGCCCAGCAATGAGCTCCAGCTCTCGCAGCCAGAGAACAAGCCAAGAATAGCCAGATCCAGAGCTGTGAAAGATATTCTTCCAGCATCATCTGGCTCCTTGGCAGAGTCTGCGGGCAGCTGTACTCACAGCCCTGTGCCTGCCGCTGGGTATGTCATGTGGCCATGCCATAGTGGCACTGGCTGAGCATCTCTGTCCTCCTGGACACAATTTTCCTTTGATTCACCTTGAATTCGAGAAACCCGTTATATGACCGTTGTCTCAGATTTGATAAATAAGGGCTTTTTTTTTTTTTTTTTTTTTTTAATGGCTGCCCATAAAAAATAACCCACACCTCTTGTTTCTGCTGTCATACTTTATAAATCTACACGCTGCCTTTAAGGACCATTCCCTTTGCCGTACAGGACATACTCCAGCGGCACTTTTTCACAGCACACGAGCAGGATCTTTTCCAGTTGATTTGTAGCACAGGGGCTGGACTTCTTCACTGAGGGATAAACAAAAAGCCTGAAAAAAGAGGCATGGAGCAGACAACAAGAGGGTTACCTCTCTGCTGCTCTGGAGATTAGAGCTACATTAGTCAGTCCATAATTTTCAAAACATCTTTACCTTTTGGTTTTTTTTCAGGAAAAACACACCAAAAACTTAAAGTAAGCAAAATGTTATCCCTGATTTAAAGGATGCAATCCTACACGGCTATTGCCTTGTGCTTTTCACTTCTTTCCTTCTTCCTCCTTTTCTTCCTTTCACAAGAAAGACCAGTAAAAGCTCTGTGTATATTAGCTACAAGCTTCATCTATAAAAATCCTGTCTTAAAATATTACTCATATCACACTGTTACACAATCAAATTTCATAGGAAACAGAGAACTAAATACAACATAAATTACCTCAGCATTACAATTTGGGCATAAATTATTTGAACTAAACAAAATCTGACCTTGTTTCTACTAGTTTGGTCAGTGTCTCCATTTTAGATGCTGCAGGTCATCCTTAAGCATAAGTTTGTCCTTTCAGTTGATTTTTACATTTAGATTGGTTTAATAAATCATGACATAACAAACATTAAAATATAAGCATTTTCTACCTAAGGAACTAGCAGTCTGTCATCTTCGGCAGTAGATGTGACACAGCTGAACAGTTGAATCAAAAAAAAGATGATATTTCCATGGACTACAACTGATGCAATTGTATACAGGCGTTTGTCTGCTTAAAGTTTCAACCCCGATAGTTTTTTCCTTTCTTATTGAATTTGTCTAAATCCAATTGTGAGCTCTTCAGGGCAGCAATCTGTCTGCTCATATGTTCATAAAGCACCATATACACCTATGGAAGTCTGTGATAAGTAATTTCTGATCTGTTTATGATTAAAGAGGGATTTCAGGTGAAATATTATTAATTGAAATAGACAGGCTACGAGGACAGCTTACATTGCCAACATGCTTAAGTCAGACATGATGCTTCAACACAGGATGGCAGCCAACGTGCTATGCACAGTCTGAGCTTGCTCATGTGCAGCTCTAAATGCATTTTGAGAGCCACCCTACAACCATCCCCCATGCCCCGACACCATGCCCTTAAACAACACATTCTGCAGCATGGGAGCACTCTCTGTGAAATGCTTGGTGCTGCGATACACATCTGTTTATAAGGATACCTACTGTTTTTTCCAGGGTTACTCTCTGAGAGCAAGCCAGACATGCTGCAGAGTGACTGGAAAGACAGGAGTGCACTGTCTCGATAGGAGGTGGAAAGAAAGTGGGACAAGCCACAGAAGGGGGAGCAGAGGGAGAAGGCAAGAATTTATTATATTAATGGGATCACCCCGTGACTTGCTGGAGGGATGAACATAACCAGACCAGTCTGTTCCCCACTTAAAGGCAGTTGATTTGTGCAGGTGATACATCCAACGTGAGAGTCCAGCTGCATGATGCATGCATGGATGAAGCTCCTGGCATGCTTAGGATTACCGTATTTATGATAGCAAGAAGGCATGTGATAGCCTTCTGAGAACAAACATCAGATCAGGCCTTTGCCTGCACCCCAGAACATGATGATGCCTATTAGTGGCCATCCTAAAGTCCCCCATCTTCCAGAAACTCAGCCATACACATGCCCTTGCTGTCCCCCAAAGACAAGGGCTTTTCCTCAGCCCTTCCCAGTCCAGATTCCTTAGCTTCCCACGAAGTGCCTATACCCAACATTTGTGGCCCCAGACCTCTTAAACGAACTCAGAGCTCAAATTCTCCAGCGACTTCCAGACCACAGCTCCTAGCCTCTCCCCCACTCCAGCTGCCATCCCCAAAGCCAGCATTCTCACCATATCTCTCCCATCACTTTCCCCACCAAGACCTCAGCTCCCCAGGGTTTCCCAAACACCATAGCTTTCCCCAACCCTACACCACAGACTTGCCATCTCACAGCTTCCTTTCCTCCCTCCAGGGTCTACCCATACTTCCCCCTTTCAAATAGTCCCACCAAGTCCCTTTACCACCCAATCCCCCCACCTGGTCCTCCCTCTCCCACCTTTGCTCACAGCCCAAATTTTCCCATCACCCCATCTCCCTCCTATGTCCACTCTATACAGAGAGTCCTACCTGCCTGCATCCCTGCCATTCATATCTGCCATGCTGCTGACAGGCCTGACATCCCAATGGAAGCAGACCACCAGCTTCCCTCACCAGATGAAACTCCACAGCTCCCTTTCCCTGCCCACTTCCTCTACAAAAGAGTCAGTCTGGAGGAAATTCCCATCCGTGAAGACTTCTCTGAGATTTTAGGTGTCTGGAAGGGTTTTAGAAAAATCAAATCAATAGCTTTGATTTGTTTCATTTCAGCATTTCAGGCTGAACCCACTGCCCTCTGTGGAGTGCTATTTTAATGGCAACACAAGGAGATATCTTGCCCAAAAACACACACAGAGCCCAAGGCCTGAACCTTCAAACACACAAGGCACACCTTAACCAAACTGTGCCGTGCATTTTTGGCCACCCAAAATGAGTTCTGCACAGCTCTGCTTTAAGGCTCACCTGGGTCTTCAGCCTTTGACCACCATAGAAGGCTTTTTTCTTCCTCAAAAAGCTGCAGCCTCCGTATAAAGCTTTGCTGCTATTTATTCTCTAAAGCCACATTCCCCAGGCAGCAAAACAAGAAAGTCCCATGCAGAGGTTTCTTCCTCAAGGCGGGAAGAGCAAAGAAGGTTTACAGCTGCAGGGAAAAGGAGACCAAGAAGGTCACTGTGTACCTGGAGGACAGTGACAAAAGAAGTCACCACCTGGGCAGCCAAAGTTTGTAGCTTAATGAGCAATCACTGATCTAAACCCCCGTCAAGCCAACTTGTGCTATTACAGGGCAAACAGGACAGGGTTTTCCCTCCACAGACCTGTATATTTCCATGGCTATGGCACCCAAGAGAACTGCGCTGGAAGTACATTGGTAAGACTGCAAAGTCAGGCACTTACACTAGGAAATATGGAGCCTAAGGTGGTCTGGGCATCCCCAGTCACACTGTGATGCAATCCTTATTTGCACAGAGACGTGACACTTCTCCACCATCCTCCTACTCTGTTCCGCAGACCCAAGAGCTTCAGTGGTATATTCTGGGTCCTTGCTCCTTGGTCAAAATTTCCTCATATCACTCAAGCCCTGCTCAGGATGAAAGCAATAATTTACTCATAGACTTTTCTTTGGCCTTCCCTGCTCTTAAATTAGAGTGATTCACAGATGTTAATTATCTTATTTCCATAATGAACCTGTGGAAGGAAGGTGTACCATTAACTCCAAATTACAGCTGCTGAGCTGAGACACAGAGCTGCAAGTTAGTAGATTAATATCTGCTCATTTTGCACACCTAAGGTGAAATACTCAAGGCTAGCTTTCATTCACTCTGTAGGGCCTGACATTGCAAAATCCATGATGCTTTATTCACATCTCCTTGGACTTTAAGGTACGGATCCTGGAAAAGCATAACTTCACCAGCAGGTCTCCAGCAGTTGTCCCCTGGATTGCAAGCCTTAGGTCCATTGTACAGACCATGTCCTGTTTGAGGAAGCACGGAACCAAGACCAGCATTAGGCTATCATGGCCAACCATTCTAGAAATCAAGAGAGTTAGGGATGTTTTGCTAGAGGGTTTTGATGGCTCTTTCCTGACACCAGACGAGTAGTTGTCTCTGTCTCTCAAGCAGCCAGAATACTGATCCAAATTTGCAGCAGACCAGGAAAAAAGAGGGAATGGTTACCTGCTTAATCTCTATTCTACTTAACTCCTGCAGGCTGCACCATTTAAAATGTGTAGTCCAATTTGGCTGAATGCTTACCAAAATGGCACAAGTCACCTGCCTTCATCTTCTTGCAAAATGTCAAGTCCTCAAATGAAACCATGAGAACTCCATGATTTAGGAAAAAAAAAAATACACAAAAAAGCCAGAAGAGAAAAAGAAGAGCCTGGATATTTATCCCCCAGGCAAAACAACCATTAAAAAGCCTAGGATAAATTTACCCTAGCTACTTTTCTGGAGATAACTAACCTGCTTCAGCTGAAACTTTCTCTTAGAAAGAACCAACAGTCTGAAGTCAACCCCCGGGATGGAAAATTTCAGCTTAAACAGTTAATACATGGTGAAGAATAAGCTCCTCTAGACAGACATCTGTCCAGTGCAAGTACTGTTGTTACAGGACATAGTGAGCCCTGAGTGCCTTTCCCCAACAGTGCCTGCTGTCGTCTCTGCCTCCACTACCTTTGCCTGGCTCTCTGCTGCCCCTTCCCAGCCCGGCTCTCCCAAGGCAAGTCTTACATTGCCATCTACACGACCCAACCTGACACCAATTTCTCACCCTGGCTGTTTTATCTGGGGTAAGATAGCACAGCAAACCCAGTTCTGGGGAGTCACTAATCCAGAGCCTTCAATCCAAGCTACTGCTCTCCTACACATACTTACAGTTCTATATACTTTTGTACTTTTTACTGTCCTTATCTCCTGTGGGTCTGCCACAGGATTTTACCGGTTAATGGCTTTATCCCCAAGCTGAGCATACAATCTCCAGTCATTAGTAAGCTGCATTTGGATGTGGTATATCGTCCTCTTTGCAATGCCAGGGGTGTCTTGCACAAGCCTCCCTCACTCTTTTGATGGACTGTAGACAGCTTGCTCATTAGTCTAGTATCTAATTGCATATCAGTCACACTCTCAAGCTCCTCATTACTTCACTTACACAGCTACAGTAATTAGATTTCACATTTCTTTACACTCTCATGGCATTGTTTTAGCCTACTGAGGAGGCACTCATATATAATACACATATATTATAAATTATCTCCTGTAATTATCATATTCATTATAATATATAACACATGCATATACATACATAACGTTGCTGAGGCAAACTCGAATCTCTTCAGTTCTAAATGTTCAGGATGCTCCAAGAGCATCTCCAACTGCTTGTTTGTTAGTTTTAACTTCTGCAAGGCTTCACCCATCTGTGACCCTTCACTTACAAACCGTGCCTGATTGCATAATTTCCTACTTTTCTCCCACCACCACGTACCTGTCTGGAAAAACAAAGCCTTCAGATCTGCTCACTGCAGAGATGCAAATTCTTTTAGGCAGAAAAACGAATCTGATATTTAGTACAGAAGCAAACAGAAAAGTCGCTTGAGCCGTCAGCCCTTATCTTTTGGGATAACATAGATTTTATGCCTTTTTTTGGGTCTAATTTGATGCATTTCTTTAGCACCTACTCTCTAAGCCTCCAGCTTTTACGTGAGATCATTCCATACATTTATTATGGCACTTAAAAAGCAATAACAATTTATTTAGCTTTTCAGAACAGAATTCTGCAGACTTTGGGGGCAGATGATTTTTTCCCAGGAATCATGTGTGAAATATGTGATGGTGTCTGTATTTCCAGATGCAAAAACCACAGACATGGGGTAGCAATGTGTGCCTCTTTTTAAAGTGAGTTAAATAAGTGAAGGCACCAAATGGCTAAATTTGAAAAGGCAAACAGGTAATACCCCACAAACTGTAAAAGGGCTGTATCTTCATAGAATATGTCTGCAGAAGTAAACTAAGCAGAGCCAGAGTATGGAGCATTTTATTCAGCATTGTAGATGTAGCCATAGAGACTGCAGTGTTTTCCAAATCACTGCCTTGTCCTGCTGTGATGCACATTTACAGGTGCAGGAGGGACGAGTGACATTAGGGGTCTGACTGGCTAATTACTAAAGATGGGCAAACATGCCCTTCAGGGCTGTGGTACAGATGCATCCTTCAGCCACGGGAAACAACTCTACTTCACTCTGCCACCAACTCCAATCCCAGGTCACATCACCCAGGGCCAACATTCTGCCTCCTCAGCCAGACCCCTTCAGTGAAGTGTATGTGGAGAATGAGTAAATGCCATGCATGAAAGATGAACAGTGAATACAGGAATGTTTCATAGGTCTGGAGGTGCTGCAGAGGTCAAAGAATGGCAGATATGGTAAAAAAAGTCTACCAGTGGCCTCGAAAAGCAGTCTGATCTATCCTGAGCAACACCCTAAACTCATGAAATGCAGCACAGTGCAGTAGCAGAAAACCTTAAAGCAAAAATCCTGGGTGAAACACTCAAGAGCACCCAAATGATTTAAGAACCAGATTTGCCAAGCTTCTGAAAAGTTTACTTCTTGCCAACTCAGTACTAATACCTAAAGCCTTTCCATCTGTCTTGCAATGGGATGTGTTCGTTCTCCATCCTCCTCTGTACAGCTGTGTGCTCTTTTCCTGCCCTGCTCTGCCTGGAGCTGGCAGCATGTCAGGCAGCAACACCCTGGCAGACATCGAAGATAAAATCTGTCACCCAACACATTAAAGGTGGGGGCAGAGAGGGACGTTTAACTCTGAGCTCTCCTGAAGATTGGAAAGGGAGATGATCCTAAAACCAGGATGAAGGAGAGCAGCCTGATGGAACTCGCCACCACTCCCCCACATCCTTCAGTTGCAGGGTGCTCCTCACTATGCCAAAATAAAACCTGGTGCTGGGCAGACTCCCAGCCCTAGAAGCGGCCGGCTGAGGGAGGATGCTCACAGAGCGTGCTCCTGCCCTGGCAGGCGGCCAAGTGTGGCAGCCGCCTGCGTCTGAGTTCTTCCCCTGCTCTCACAGCCTCTTCAACAGAAGTGACACGAGGCACACTCTTGCTCACAGCCTGCTGCCGCTCAGGAGCTTGGGAGAAGAAGAGACTTAGTCCTTCACAGCTGGGGGCTCTGACTTTGCAAACTGAGGCGCGATTAAGATGGAGGACAAGGGGGGAAGCAGGGGGGAGAAGGAAAGGCGAGATGGAGGAAGGGACTCATGGCACATGTCTGAGTCCCTGATTCTCTGTCGCATTTTTCCCCCATGCTGCCTCTCACTCTCACTGTAATCCTCTGGGAAACAACCAGGAGCAGACCAGGGCCAGAACTTGCAAGCCCCCTCAGCCTGGGAATCAGAAGCTGTGGCACTGTGCCCAAGCTCATTAACTGTGCTGCAATATTGGGCTAATTAGCTCCAGCATGGCATCACGCTAATGCAACTTTTCGGTTTCCAGGACCTCAACAAGGATTGCTTCCCAATGTCCCCTCCTATGTCACAGATGTGTCAGTGGAGGGTCAAGAAATCACATGCACAGGGTAATACTGAAAACATATAGACAGCAGAGAAATTGAAAGGCTATTTTTATGGGCATAGTAAAAATATATTAGCATGTGTGTAACTATCCTTGTGCTTATATAAGAATATGATCTTACTGGGAAGGACTTCCAAAACTGTAGGAAGGAGACAAAGCCCAAAGAGTGACTGGGCCATACTTGTTCAGTGTGGCACTGGGTGGCTGACACTGTCTGGCCAGGGGCAGCAGAAGGACATGCAGAAAAGGACTTTGCACACCAAATAGCCGGGGAGCTGTTTCTCAGATAAATCAGTGGAGCCCATCACAACCACCACACATAAGTATTCGCAGAGGACTGTACATCTTTCTGGGATCTAAGAGGTGTATTTCTTCCACCCATTCATCATTTGTAAGAGTCTAAAATTCCAAACAGTCCTTCAAGGAGGAGAGTGTGAATGAGACCCAGGAGGAAACAAGGAGCTGCTGGAGGAAAGCCAAATACATCAGTCCAGACACCTTCAAAGTGCTGTGAAAGACATCCCAGCCAGGCATGTAGCAGCAGCCATGGAGCAGGAGCACCAATTCGCGACAGCCAGGGAGAGGAGCTGTGCAACTCCCCTCTTTAATATCCCAGTGATCTGACCAGACCTCAAGCTATGGAGAAGGTAAGCACTTCTTCTAAAGGTCCAGATTGGAGACTGACATGAATAACTCTGTTACCTGCACTCCCTAAAACCGAAGGCACAAAGGCAAAACAGCCAGAAAGGACCTGTATAATAAAGGTAGTTACTTCTAAGGGCACCTCTGATCTCCTAACAGTCCTTGTAGCAGGCAAATAGCAGGACCTGGGCTGTCACCTGTCCAATGCACCCACAGTCTTTAGACATGAGGGGTTGAATCTGAGAGAGCCTTAAGTCCTCAGTCAAGCTAAAATATGTCCAACTTCCACAGCATTCAATGACAATTGAATACCTAAATATCCCAGACCTTGGTGGGACTGAGCCCTGCTCCAGATGAGAGAGATGAGAACTGAATGTGAGAACCTGCCTCCCGGTTTAACAGCTAAAAAGCCTCATTTATCTCTTCTGGGGCAGAACAGGTAGAGGGTAAAGACAGTTGGAAAAGGGGCAGGAGGTGGGGGAGTGGGCGGAAGAGCGGAAAAGGAAAGGGACACCAAGGAATAAGGTTATGTGGGAACATAAGCTGGGTGAAGAGGCAAAAACTCATATTCAGATACCTTGCAGGCAAGACAGACTAGGAAACACCCCCAAAAACCTGCAGTAGACCCTGGCTGAAGATGACATGGGGAAACCTTTAGGAATGCACCGCCACAGGGATACCTCCGGGCAGCTCGCACGAGGCCCACGCTGTGTGGGGAATGCAGAAAACTGGTCTTTTGTTTCATGCCCCTTTGTTTTAACCTCTTGAATCAAAGACCCCAGCTGCTACTCCGGGAGAAGCTAGAAATTAATCCAATTAAAAAATAAATTCCCTGTGGAATCAAAACTGCTTGCCGGGTGGGGGGTATGGGCACACAATTTCTTTCTTCTGCAAAACAAACTCCTTCTTCTAACCCACATTTCACAGAGGGGAGATGCAGGCAGGGAAGCATTTGAAGCAAATAAACAAATGATCAGAATGATTTATAACCACAGTACCAACCCACAGCTCACGGGAAGGTTTGCAGCCGTGTCTTCTGTAGCCCACATGGCGTGAGACAGAAGCACAATGCCATGTGCCACCCTCCAACACAAACAGTCAGAGAGCAACAAAACCCTTCACTGCTTCGTTCCACTCTTTTGTTTTCCAGGGGTTTTGGGCAGCCCAGGCTTGTGGAGCTTGGCAGGTTAACCCGCACTTCCTTGGTTTCAGCAGAAATGATTAAACAGGGGGGATTGTTTAGGCCCTGAAGCAGAAGGAATTCCTTTGTTTTTGTAGATCACTCCAAGACAGCCAAGCCCGTTGGGATGCCCAAGAAGAAAGAGGCAGGGCCTGAGCATGGAGATGAGTTTCCAGGAAGGGAGGTCCATGCCACCACTCTGCAGGCTGAGACAAGGGGTGGGGGGCATGGACCTCGACTTTACATCTGGAGAGGGGGTCAAACAGACCCTCTGGGTGTGTGGGTGAGCAGGACCAGCTGGAGACCATGCCCAGCTAGCCTGGCTTCTCCTGAGAAGCAAAGTCATACGTAGGGCTTGTGCTACAAGGGGAGCCCACTCCACCACCCTGAGGGCATGCACTCACCATTCAGCCTGTGTTGAGAGGGCCAGAGGGGGGCACTTTCAATAGCCAAGGCTTGATGCCCTTAAGATTTCCTGGGAACAGGGAAGCACATATAACACAGCAACCTCTCCTTAAAGCCTGGCTTGCTTCCACTGCCCCATGCTTCCATGAAGCTGCACACTCTCCCTCAAGGTACATATGGTCCTGAGATACTAAATGGGAATTCTGTGGGAGCTTTACCTTCTCTCACACTTCTGAAACATAAGACCTTCTAGCTTGTCTCCATGAACAGAGATCCCTGGGCAGTACCTGTTGAGAGGAGGGAAGTCTTACCCTGTTGCACTGGGGACACTTAACACCTTGAGATGTAGGCGAACCGACTGTGCTGTAAGTGATGAGAAAAAGGGCCACAGCAGCTGTCAGTGCTCAGCTGGACAAGAGAAGAACAGGATGAGATCCCGGGATTTTGCCACCCCTTGTAAGGCAATAACTCCCTGGAGACAGGGAAAACCACCCACAAACTTTATTTCTAAGAGCTGAACTGGGGGGGAAAGAAGTAAGTTTAAAGTTGAAAAAGGGAACCTGGAATGATTTGCTAGTGATCACTTACTTGATTGATGTTGGCAACAGGCTGGTGGTCTAGGAGTGCTCCCCCTCCTCAGGAACAACACATTACCCAAGAACCCAGGTTCACAGAGATGCATGAGGAAGCCTTGCTTTTTCCTTTGCCTGGCACCCATCTCTCGAAGCAGCTTTGATTTCTGTGTCTAATAGGTACAGAATGGAGCTTGGCAGCAGAGCTCAGAGCTCTGGACACCGCAAAACACCTCCTTCTTTGCACGTTCTGAGTCTCCGCAACAACACTAAGTGCAAGAGAGCTGGTAAATTATTAAAACAACCTTGCAACAGCTCCAGAGAAACCACCAGTGCCTCAGATTCAAAGGAAAGGCTGTGGTGTGAGAATCCCCATTAGTAACAATACGCACAGTTTGCAAGAACATATGTCCCCGCATGGAGCAATCGACCAATCTGGGCTGTTTAACCACAATATTTCAAAGAAGTGCTTTTAATGCAGCTGATCCGTATGTTTATTTTGAGCTGTGAAACAAGATTCTTCACTAGCCTTTCAGAACATTTCTGTGGTGGACTCTATCCAAACTATTGGGGAGAAGGCTTTCCTCCAGCAGAGACTGATACATTGGAGGGTTTTTTTAAATCAAAGTCACAATAGCAGAAAAGGAATAACCCAAGCAGGCAGAAAGTGCATTTGGCCTCTAAAACAAAACACACACCAAAAAAAAAAAAAAAAAAATAGAAAAAGGCATGAGGAGCAAGACCCAACTGTGACCTGTTGCAGGATCCCCACCTCTTAAAAACGAGTTTGGATCGAAAGGATGTGAGAGGGGGACTGGGTGGATGGGAAAGAGGAAGGATTTCCAAGCCTCTTTCTGATTCAGATACTTGAGCACACATTGAAAATACAGCCCTTTGCACCCTTTTCTCCTGCAAAGTGTGTGGGAGGTGAACACAGGTCCTGGTTTATCGATTGATTGGTTTTTTTGTAAAGAATAAGAGCTCCTCGTGAAATAGCCATGCCTTTGCAGGGAGGGGGAGGTGGGGGAAAGGTCTGGTCTCCTTCCCTGCTCGATCTAATCCTAATTAAAAATAAATTACATGCTGTATGGAACTTGAAATGGCAAAGATAATCCTGTTACACACGAGGGGCCGCCCCGCTGCCCACTGCCCGCTCCCGGCCAGCGGCCCCGTTCCCAGGCAGCCCGGTCCCAGTCTCTACACCTCGGACCTCCGCCCGGTCCGGACACCGGCCCGGCTCTGGGCGGCCCGGCCCGAACGCTCTCCGCCCAGCCGGGCGGCCGCCTGCGGAGCTCCAGCGGGCAGGAGAAAAGAGCTCCGCGGAGGTTTGTTCGTATGGAAACCGGGAGCTTTTGTTGGCGGCGGAGCGTGCCCCCCTCCCCGCGCCCCCGCAGCCAGGGCCGAGCAGCGATTTAAATCCCATTTCCATAAGCCGGCGCTGCGGGCAGCCCGCCGCCCCCCGCTCGCGTGCCGCTCCGCGCAGCGCCCCGCGCACCCCGGGATGGAGCCCCGGGATGCTACCGCGCTCCGTGTGCCGAGCCCAGCGCCTTTATCCCAGGTTTTCCAAGGAAACCGGAGCGGGGTTGGATCGGACCGCATTCTGTCACCCTCTTCCTTTAAAATGCATCTCTTGGGTTCCCTGAGACATGGGAAGAGGGAAGGGAAGGGAAGGGAAGGGAAGGGAAGGGAAGGGAAGGGAAGGGAAGGGAAGGGAAGGGAAGGGAAGGGAAGGGAAGGGAAGGGAAGGGAAGGGAAGGGAAGGGAAGGGAAGGGAAGGGAAGGGAAGGGAAGGGAAGGGAAGGGAAGGGAAGGGAAGGGAAGGGAAGGGAAGGGAAGGGAAGGGAAGGGAAGGGAAGGGAAGGGAAGGGAAGGGAAGGGAAGGGAAGGGAAGGGAAGGGAAGGGAAGGGAAGGGAAGGGAAGGGAAGGGAAGGGAAGGGAAGGGAAGGGAAGGGAAGGGAAGGGAAGGGAAGGGAAGGGAAGGGAAGGGAAGGGAAGGGAAGGGAAGGGAAGGGAAGGGAAGGGAAGGGAAGGGAAGGGAAGGGAAGGGAAGGGAAGGGAAGGGACATGCGGTTTCCCGGGGAAGCAGTTGCCCCTTAGGACCCCCATCTTCCCTCCCCGTCAGGTCTTCTCCCTGCGGGCCGAGGCCGGCAGCCGCCCTCCCCATGGCTGCTGAGACACTGCGGGGCTGGGAGCGGGCTCCACGCAGGGCCTTGGTGCCTTGCGGGGCAGATGGTTTCGTTCCCCCCGGTTCGTGCCAGGTTTCAGCCTCATGCTGTTATTTTGTTCTTCTGGAACGAGACTGGTGTTGCTTCCCAGAGAGGCCCTATTAGGACAAAAAGAAAATCCTGTGAATAGGCGTAACAGGGCACCAGGAGGGATAGGTCTTAAATGTATTTTAATATGAGCAGGGCATTGTGTGTAATTCAGCGCTCATCATCGTTTAGTCAAAGAGTTATGGCAGTGATTGGGAATGAATAGAGCGACATAATGGATACATGTGGCGTTTGCTCATTATATTCAACTTAGTCCAACTCCTCTGTGGAAACTGTTCAACTTTCTCTCCCTTTAGCCTGTCATAGTGAAATAATACAGACATTGGTTCCTCGAATGGGATAGCCTGCCATGCTATTATATTTCTACAGCTAACGAGGGCTTCATAAGCCTTTGATACAGCCTGATCTTTGAAACCTTTCCAAATCTCCTCAAGCTTATGCTAAATCCTATTTGGAACTTTTTTTTTTCTTTTTTTCCTCCTCGCCTGCTAGTGCCCCAGGCTTAAGAAACCCGGGCGGTGACATGCATACTAAAGCATGCGGGGACACCTCCTGAAAGGCGACTTACGGCGCTGATCACAGGCTCTCACGCGAGTGACACACCACTCCGGGCGCAGCTGAATGCCGCCCCCCCCCTCCCCCGCACCCCGCTAATGCGCGCCCGCCCCGCGCCCCCGTCCGCGCCCGCGCGGCACGCCGCGACACAGCGCGACATGCCACGACACGGCACGACATGCCACGGCACGGCACGCCACAGCACGGCACCTGTGTCAGGATTAACAAACCCCACCGCGCATTGCACTCCGTGTTCCCCGCGCCAGCTCCGCTGCCGCGCCACCGGAGAGAGGGGAGAGACGGGAGGGGCAGGAAAGGAGGGGAAAAAAAGAAAGAAATAAATTGGGAAAAAGAAATAGCGACAGTGCGGGGGAAGAAAAAAAGAAAAGGAAAAAAGAGAAAAGAAAATAAAATAAAAGAAGACCCCCAGACCCCGCAGAGTTAAAGAAAACAAAGGCGAGCGCTCCGCGACCCCGCTCCCGCGCCCGCGCCCGCGCCCGCGCCCGCGCCCGCGCCCGCGCCCGCGCCCGGCCCGGCCCGGGGAGCGCCGGGGGCCGCCCGCCGCCCGCGCCGCGCCGCCTCCCATTGGCTCGGCCGCCCGCTCATTTGCATAGCGCCCTCTATGAAAGGCGGCGCGGCGGCGCGGGGGGCGCAGACGGCGGTGGTGCCACTTCAGATCCTCGCCCGTCCCGCCCGCACCGCGCACATCCCGCCCGCACCGCGCCGTCGGGCTGAGCCCGCGCCGCTGCCATGAGCCCCCTGCGGCTGCTGGCCGCCGCCAGCCTGCTGGCCCTGTCCCGCTGCAAGACGGTGAGGTATCGCACCGACGAGGAGGGCGCGCCGGGCACGGTGATCGGTACGCTGGCCGACGAGATGCCGGTGAAGGCGCCGGGGGAGATGAGCTTTCGCCTGATGCGGCAGTTCAGCAACAGTTCGCTGGTACGGGTGCGGGAGGAGGACGGGCAGCTGAGCATCGGTGAAGCGGGGCTGGACCGGGAGCGGCTGTGCGGCCAAGCCCCACAGTGTGTCCTAGCCTTCGATGTGGTGAGCTGCTGGCGGGAGCGCTACCGCCTGGTGCACGTGGAGCTGGAGGTGCGTGATATCAATGACAATGCTCCACGCTTCCCCCATGCCCAGATGGCGCTGGAGGTGTCGGAGAGTGCTGCACCCGGCACTCGCCTCCCACTGGAGGTGGCTGTGGATGAGGATGTGGGCTCCAACTCTATCCAGAGCTTCCAGGTCTCCCTCAACAGCCACTTCGGTGTGGAGGCGCAGACACGGGCGGATGGGGCACGCTGCGCTGACCTGGTGCTGCTCCAGGAGCTGGACCGCGAGCGCCAGCCCTCCTACACCCTGGAGCTGGTGGCCAAGGATGGTGGCAGTCCAGCACGCTCAGGCACAGCCACCGTGCATGTTCGTGTCCTTGATGCCAACGACAACAGTCCAACCTTTGCCCAGAGCTCAGTCACGGTGGAATTGCCCGAGGATGCACCGCCCGGCTCCCTGCTGCTCGATCTGGATGCTGCTGACCCTGATGAGGGCCCCAATGGGGAGGTGGTCTATGCCTTTAGCAGCCAGGTGCCCCCTGAGGCACGGCGGCTCTTCCGCCTTGACCCACGCTCAGGCCGCCTCACATTGGAGGCTGCCGTGGACTACGAGCGCACCCGCACCTACGAGCTGGATGTGCGTGCCCAGGACCGCGGAGCCAGCCCTCGTGCCGCCACCTGCACCGTCGTCGTGCGCCTCACCGACGTCAATGACAACGCTCCACGCATCAGCATCAGCGCCCTCCGTGGTGCTGCCAGCACCACCGGCGTGGCCTATGTCAGTGAGGCAGCAGCCAGTGAGAGCTTTGTGGCCCTTGTCAGTGCCACAGACCGCGACTCGGGTGCCAATGGGCAGGTGCGCTGCAGCCTCCGTGGCCACGACCACTTCGCCCTGCAGCGAGCCTACGAGGACAGCTACATGATTGTCACCACAGCGGCACTGGACCGCGAGCGCATCCCTGAGTACAACCTCACCGTGGTGGCTGAGGACCTGGGCTCGCCGCCCTTCAAGACCATCCGCCAGTATACAGTGCGGGTGAGCGATGAGAACGACAACGCGCCACTCTTCGCCAAGCCCCTCTACGAGGTGGCTGTACCAGAGAACAACCCCCCAGGTGCCTACATCACCACGGTGGTGGCTCGTGACCCTGATCTTGGCCACAATGGTAAGGTCACCTACCGGCTCCTGGAGATGCAGGTCATGGGGGCCCCCATCTCCACATACGTCTCGGTGGACCCCGCCACCGGGGCCATCTATGCCCTCAGGACATTCAACTATGAGATCCTCAAGCAGTTGGACCTGAGGATCCAGGCCACTGATGGTGGCTCCCCGCAGCTCTCCAGCAGCACCCTTGTAAAAGTAAGAATGGTGGACCAGAATGACAACCCTCCCGTCATCATCCACCCAGTGCTCACCAATGGGACTGTGGAAATTGGTGTGTCCAGCAAGACATCCCGTGACTCCCTGGTTGCCCAAATCAAAGCTCGAGATGCAGATGATGGGGCCAATGCTGAGCTCACCTTTGCCTTCCTGGAAGAGTCCCAGCAGGACCTTTTCACCATCAACCCAAGTACTGGGGACATTGTGCTGAGGGGTGACCTCTCTGAAGAGCTGGGACAGCTATTCAAGGTCATCCTCACTGTGACAGACAATGGCAGACCTCCCCTGGCCACAACCGCCACAGTCAACTTCCTGGTGACCGCCACTGCTCCATCCAGTATCCAGGACATAGCCAAGCCCAGCTCCTGGGAAGGAAAGGCTTTGCAGTGGGACATTCCTCTGATCGTGATCATTGTCCTGGCAGGCAGCTGCACTCTCCTCCTGGTGGCTATAATCACCATTGCCACCACCTGTAACAGGCGCAAGAAGGGGAACGACATCAAAAACAGCACTGCCTTGAAGGACCAAATAGACATCTCCCACCTGGAGAAGGGCTGTCAGGAGGAGAGCAGCCAGAGGGGGAACATATTTGAGGTACGAACCTTTCCCAGCAAAACCTCTTTCACCAGCCCCGACCCCTCTCCAGCTGCTGAAGAGATCTCCGCCACTGAGAGTGGCAGCGACAGCACTTGCCTCTACGAGGGTCAGAAGAGGCTGAGGGGACAGAGTGGGGAGGTAAGGTCCCACCACGGGGAAGTGGGGCAAAAGGTGGGGGGTGTCTTGGGGGATGTGAGTTGCAGAGGTGCAGTTAATGTTGGTTTACCCTTCAGTGCTTCCCTTTCTCATGTCTCCTTTGATTTCCCTCCCCACCAGCAGGGTTTTGCTGCCACTCCGAGCTACAACAAGGAGCCTGCTCCCCCTGTGGCCATTTGGAAGGGACACTCCTTCAACACTATCTCCGGCCGGGAGGCAGAGAAGTTCAGTGGCAAAGACAGTGGCAAAGGCGACAGTGATTTTAACGACAGTGACTCAGATATCAGCGGAGATGCCCTGAAGAAAGACCTCATCACACACATGCAGAACGGTAAGGGCTCTGCCCCTGCTCCCCACTGGCCCTCAGACAGAAGGATGGGTGGGTGGGGAGGTGGGTGAAGGGACCCGTCCATGGGACACGGATCAGGCAGGGCAGCTGGAAGGGGCGCCACACACTGCGTGGCTCAAACTGCCCATCTCTTTGCAGCAGGCTGTTAGATGTTGGTTCCTCTCTGCACTGAGAGCCCAGCACAAATTAGCAGATACTGGAAGTACTGTAGGATTTGGGTTTTCTTCCCAAAAAAAGGTTCCCTTAAAGTTAGAATTGTGAGGAGTGTCCCTATCAAACAACATTACCTAACCAAGCATGGCTTTTTGTTGTGCTGTGGAGCATCGCCTCCCCACTCCTGCTGTCAGTGCAGTGAATCATCCTGTAACTGGTAACTCTGAGGATTGTGAATGGATTTATTTCTGCAGTAACAAGAGGTTTCTCCTCCCCTGTCTCTCTCTCTAGGTCTGTGGGCATGCACAGCTGAATGCAAGATCCTGGGGCACTCAGACCGCTGCTGGAGCCCCTCCTGTGGCCGAGCCAACCCTCACCCCTCTCCACATCCTTCAGCACCCCTCTCCACCTTCTGCAAGAGCACGTCCTTGCCCAGGGATCCACTTCGCAGGGACAACTTTTATCAAGCCCAGCTGCCTAAAACAGTTGGGCTTCAGAGTGTCTATGAGAAGGTGCTGCACAGGGACTTTGACCGGACGATCACGCTCCTCTCCCCGCCGCACCCTGCACGGCTCCCCGACCTTCAGGAGATCGGAGTGCCCCTCTTCCCAGCCCCCTCGGCGAGATACCTGGGCCCCCAGACTGAGACGACTGAGAAGGCGTAGCCCAGCGTGCTCTCCCTCAAGTGCACCCATCCCTGCGCACACAACTAAGTCACTCCCGAGAGCCTTTAAGTTATTGACCAGATCCGGTGTCGTATGTGTAAATATGCAAGATGTGCCTTAAAAATGAAGTCATTTGGGAAAGATTTCCAATCAGATCAGTACTGTTTGATATTTGCAAACAAAAAAGATTGTTTGTAGTTAATGTAATTTTTATGAAATGTGCAGTATTTAAATTTCTTTTCATGTTTTCTACATTGGGGGTTTTTTTTTTGCTTTTGGTTTACCCATGGCCTGCCATTTTTTGTAGTGTTTTTAACCTGTACATTGTGTAATGTAATGTTTGTACATAATGAAAATTTGTTATATTTTTATATAATAAATACTTAAAAATGGGAATTCTTGCCAAAGGAACTGTCTGAAAGACACAATAATAACAATTAATACAATTAATAATAATAATAATATCCTGCATATGTAGAATCTTGTAAGGGAAATTCCTCTTTCACGGTGTAATAATAACCTGAGCAACCCAGTGTACTGAGAAGTTTGCCTTGCCAAATGTGACTTGTATTTCTTGAGTCTGTGGTCAACTTAAGTGTTATTTAATTGCCTTTGGTTCCTGTAATCTGTATCACTGATAAACACTAATAAAGGTTTTGTGATGTGTCAGAGGGATCTGCTCATGGATTTCATGCTTCAGAGCATAGAGGTCTTCACAGATCAACAACAGTATTTTGTGCCAGGAAGTGCAGTGGGAAGGAGCTACTTTTAGTCCGGCCCAGCCTTGGTCTCTGGCAATACCTCTGGAGGTTTAGCTCTAGAGATTTTGATGCTGGGTGGGAGAGAGGGCTGGGTGACAGAGGCAGCCTTTTCTTGTCTGCTCTGAGCTCTTCCAGCTTTATCCTTCACGGGGGGGGAGTGGTGTAATTTTAGTGAAGCAAGTGAAGCTCCGTTCATCAGCGGGAACGTTTGTGCTGTGCCGATGTCTTTGCATCAGCAGCCACCAGAGCACTTTGCTTTCTGTTCTGGCTGAGACATTGAGTTGGGCTCCATGGGTGTGTGCTCAAATGTTTACCCCTTGTTAAAGCAGCCTTACTAAAGGACAGTAGCTTGTGTTTGTGTATATATATTTATACATCAAGGGAAAGGTGCATAAAATGGGAATTTAAAATGTTGATTATGTTGACGTTTTCTATGATACATATTTTGCTTCTCCCTGAAATGACCGTCCTGGAAAAAAAAAATCATACAGAGCTTTGAAATTTGTTCCTGTAGGGGTTTCAAGCTAAAAGCAGATCTCAAATCCTTCTGCTGAAATCAGGTATAGAATAGCATTTAATGAAACAAACTGAAGCATGAGTGTTTCTTCCTGTGTTCAAAAAAATGCTTACATCAGAGGTAACACTTTTACTGGAATTTTAATATTTGATTTAAGCTTTCCAAAAGGGAGAACTGCTCCTTACATGGATCATATTATTTCACATTTTGTACAAATCAATAATCCAAAAATCTGTATATGGCAAAGCTTTGGGGTTTTATCATGAATTCTTTAACTATATATCTAATTAATATGGTACATATATATAGAGTATGACTCACCAAGAAAATATAAAACCTTCTTAGGCATAAATGAGGCTCTATTTGGCTTTGTGTCTCAAAATGTAAGTAGAAAACATTATCCCACCTGCATGTCCCTTAACCAACAAAAATCCCCTTTGTCCCCCAACTTCCAGCTTTCTCAAGCCCACGTAGCAAGAGTGCCAGAACCCAATCAAGTTTTTATGTACACAGAGTCTGAGTTTTAACTGGGGTATCATAAAAGCCACGGTGTGGAGATTTGTGGTGGGCAGAGAGCTTCAGAGATTGTACTTCAAGGGAATTGAAATCAGGTTAATGCAAGACTCAGTTGGGAAGCAACGTCTGTGATACACCTCCTGCGGTCAGGAAAACAGGTGAGCATTTCTGGTGATTCATCTAAAGTCTGGTAGTAAAAATCATGATGCATCTAATGAACTTAGAGAGTCATCTTGGTTAAATTTAGAGCTGAAGTTGGGGCTGAAGGATGGGTGCTGAGAAGGAAAGTTGGTAGCCTCCTTTCTGGCTAATCACCGGTGATGCAGAGCAGCAACACCTGCGTGGGAAGTAATTAGTCATAACTGAACTCAGGGAGAGAAAGGCTTTCTGTCAAAAGAAGCAGGGCTGTATGATAAAGTGGTTCTTCCTCATCTAGTTCAAAAGCCTGGGTTACATACCCCAACACCTTCACAGCAGGTCCCGAGGCTCCCCTGGCAGGACCGACAGGAGGTAGTCACAGATGAAGGACGGTTCATCGCACCAGCCTTTGGCGTCAAATTCACGCTGTTTCCTGCAGCAGAGCTTGTGCCCTTCTATGAGTGGATGGGTGCTCCTCACTGCCTGACCAGGAGTTTCAGCCACCCCAATGCAAGGCAACCTTGAAATGCTAGGAAAATAAAGTCACCTGTTCCTGGGGTTTGGGATCTGTCTGTTCTGGCATCCCACATGCTGTATAATGTGGGATTCATCCACTTGGTATTTAGATCTGAGCCCATCATTTCACAGGGACTCTCCAGTTAGTGGAAAGATACAGACTTCTGAGAGCTTCTCATCTAGGCCTGGCCAGGCAATGGGACAGTTCAGGTGCATCATTGAAGCTCTTGATCTCCCCTTTTCTTGTAAAGGCAAGGGGCAGCAGCCTAGACTCCTTTAACTTTTAGATGCCTAAAATTAGATGAGGAAAGTCACCAAGCTTCATCAGATAAGAGCACACACCATCCAAAGAGCAGCTGAGTGCAGAGGGAAGCCCGAGGCTTAGCTCCTGGGCTAAGTCCCTTGGATCAAACATTTGCTTCATTGATGCTATTTCACTGTGTATGGCCTAGTTTTTTTCTTTTAGTTTTTGATTACCATAACTGAGATTTTTGCTAACATACTTCAGAAATTAATGCAGTATGCCTATCAGATAAATTCCATTTATTTGCCAAGCATGGTGTAGCATCAGCCCTATGTTGCATGGTGAGACCATACGACCACAGAACCTCTTGCCCACAAAGAGCTACCTTCTCCTGTCTGCCTTTCCCTGGCTCTAGGGGCAGAGGTGAGGAGGGGGTGCCAAGACACAGGGCTGGAGACAGCACTCCTTCACTGAGCCATCATTAAATCCATGGCCCAAACTGGCTACAGCAGCAGGACATCACAAAAGCTCTGACACTGAGCTTGAGCCTTCTCCTGCTGGAATCTCTGGTAGTCACCTACAATGGAGCCAAGCACCCTCGACACCCTCCACAGTCAGTGGGGAGAAACAGGCACTTTTAGGACACAAAACACAGAAGTGGGTAATTCCTACAGGCATGGGAATTCCCAGGTGTACCTTCACAGCCATTAAGGCATAACTGCAGTATGTCTCCTGAGAGCCCCATTGATATTCTGGAACTGTGGGCTTGCATCTTACACCCTGGAGACCTTGGGCAGACCTCCAAATCTGTTTTAACTCTCAATAATTTAAATTAATTTCCCCAAAGTCAAGTCTGTTTCACCTGTGACAGTAATAGGTAAGTGATATCTCTCTATCTATCTTGGCCCATGAGCTTTTTTCATCTGATTTTCCATTCCTGTTCTGCTGAGGACAGGGAGGGAGTGAGAAATGGGGAGGGGGTCTGGCTGCTGACCAAGGTCTACCCACCACACACACCAAGGAGACAAGATCCCAGGGATGCCTGTGGTGCTTCAGCCAAAAAATTAGTCAAATTCCCACTGACCTGCTCTACTGTCCTGTGCCTCTTGAATGCCTTCAAGGATGCTTTATGTATAGAGATGTGTGATGGAGTCAAACACCACTGAGGTGCCTGATTCTGGTTCCTGCAGTGCGTGCTGTAGGTGCAGGACTCCTCCTAAAATGGAGTGGCAGCACTCACACTCATAACTGGATGTGGCTGTGACCTCTGGGATGGGGACTTAATCCTGTGACCTCAACACATGCAAGTGGTACTGAGAAACTGCTGCCTGGACCAGATCCTGAACTCAGAGACACCAGGTGGGATTTAGCTGAAGATTCAGACAGATGTGATTTCTGTAGCCAATGTGTAGGGTCTACATGAATGACAGGCATCTGTGCTCCTGTGGCAGACAAGGAGGGCTGGTCAGGGGGGTCTAGAGGGGCTGTCTGACTTATTTCACAGTAGGCACCTGCATTCTCTTAGCACAATTGCTCTCTAGTTTCCCGTAACTGTGTTGACTACCTCACCATTGTGTATGACAGCAGACTAAGCACCTGCCCTACACACAGGCACAGACCTTGTGGGTGTAGAAATTCAGGGGGGTGCACTGTCCCTGAAGGGGATCATCCATCCTCTCCAGCTCCAGTTTCATTTTTCCCTGACTCCTTTGACACCAACACCCAGGAAAGTCATCTGCTCATGGACAGATGTACCAAAGTACCAAAATCAGGTAGATTGCTGCACATTTAGCTGACTCAGATGTCAAGCAAATCTTAGGGAGGGGGCAGAGAGGGAAGAGGGCCCCAGGGCCTGGAAAGAAGGCAGGACTGTGTTTTTGAGCAGCAGCCAACAAAGTAGATCAGCCTATATGTGATGTAAAACCTCTGGAGGTTTCTAATCCATTTCAAGGCGGGTCAAGGAGAAAACATTGGATAACTTGAAGGCTTAGCATCCCAGTGGTAATGCCCACTGACTTTTTAACTGTCACCTAAGCCAAAATTTAAATTGAAGGACGTGGACTAGTAACTGAAGAGAAGTGTTACTTCCCACCATATACACCAAGGTCTTCAAGTATTCCTTATTTAAGTGGATGCTTTGGAGAAGCTTCCTGGAGTTGGGTTTCCCGTTCAGCAGTGATACAGGTCCCTCCTGCTGGACACACAAAGCTGATTTCACACTCGTGCCCATGATGCCCATGGAAAGGAAGCAGATGGCCACCAAGCTGAGAAAAGCAGTGACTTAGACTGGCTGTGAGAAGCCAGTGGGTTCATTTAGTTGATAATTATTAATTATTTTTGAGTGGGCATTAGAATCCTCAGGGTCACAGGCATGAGCACTCAGCCTGCAGCAGGCAAACCCCACTTGCCAGTCAGCTTCTGCTGCAGTCGAGAGCCGGCTGCTATGCCTTCAGGGTACTTTTTGAGTAAGGAGGACCCACCAGCCTCACATCTGAGGTAAGGAAGCAATCCTGTGTGGTGCTATAGTCAAATGCTGCTAAAGAATGCAGACTATTTTTGGCAGCTTCATCTTTCTGATCTGAAAACTGTTCCAGGTTGTGCACCTTTGCCTTAACTGATGTAGGATGAATGTGCTGGAGGCCAGAGGTAGAGGCTGCCTTCTACCCATTCTCCTAAGTGGATGGCCCAATGCTGGGTGGCAAGAATTGCATTTGTCCCTGCAGATGTCTGCCGGGCAGCCCCATCTTTGCAGCTCAGCTCCCAGGACCTTTTACCTACCTGACTGCTGGCTGCAGCCTTCTGCCAGGGCGATGAGTCCTAGCCCTTTCTGGGTTGGCTGCTCTGTGGATGGCCACTGTAACCCTAGCCATGTGCTCCAACCCCCTGGGATGGGGCAACTCACTGAAGAACAACCAGTCCTAAGGTGCCTGCAGACAAGTTCTCCCTTTTTTCCACCAGTTCATGCTTTGTGTAGAAATACTCCTTTGTGGTTAAGGCAACATGGCTTCGGCATAACTTAAATTTGCTCCTGCAAGAAGAGAGGAGCTGTGCAGCAGGTCAGCAGAGGTCATGATGATAGAGAGTTCTGTAAAACTCCGTCAGAGGGACAGAGAGACACAAAGAGAAGAATAAAGGGCAACAACTTCCTCCCTTCACCTGAAAAACTCTTTTCCCACTCATAGTGAGAAGACAAAAGAAGCAGGGAGTTCGGGAAGACAGGAGAGAGGGACCCACATGATGTGGGACTAAGCTGTCTAGAGGCTGCAAACACACAAAGGTTTGAGAGGATGTTCCCCAGTTAAATAAGCAATTTCATTATGTACAGAGGATCCTCAGCTTAATTCATCCTCTTTCTCTATGCAAAACATGTCCACTGGATTTGGAAGAAATTCAAGGACCTTGACTTTCCAAAAGTCCTACAGCAGACACTAAGAGCAGGTTCAGTGGACAACTAGCTAGAGAATAGCAAGAGCCACCTCTGCAAATCAAGATCTTAACATTGCTTTTGTCTACAAATTTCCTACCTGAATCTCTGTGTGTGGGATAACAGTACACGGTGTATTTGGTGTGTGACCCCTAAGTGAGATCATCCCATCCCCAGCTCCTAGAAAATAATTTACCAAGGTCTCCTCCCTCCCTAGAGTTTCATTTCACTTCTGTGCCAAAGATTTTCCTCCTCCCTCCCTTGGGGGCTAGATCACTTCAGAAACAGGATCCAGCCAGGGCTGGCAGCCTGCTGTGACCTTTGTCTGTTGGGGTATAATGTACAATAACGAGACCCAAGATACTTCTGAACACACAGCTTGACGGGATGTTAATTAAAACAGAGTAACACTACCTCTACCCTTTGCAAGGCCGTAGCTGAGAACGTTTTATGAACCCCTAGGAGGTAAAGGAACACAGATACGCAACGTATCTGTGAGAGAGATGGGAGGAAATCCAAATGCGTTTTGTTTACATATCAGCATACAACCTGACACATGCAATGAATCCAGCACAGGACCAGATGGATGCACCAGAGACCAGTGGCATGAGAAGGTAGAAAAAATTTCTTCCAGTCACTTCACTTGAAAGGGAAAGAGAGTCTTGCCTCCGTCCTCTCTCACCCACACCAGCAGCAAGCCATCACTGTCCAAATCGCCTTTGTAAAGGTCCCCACGATCCCCTGTCAGAGGATAACAAAGAGGTTCAGTCTGTCGCTTCCAAATTCATGACTCCTTTGGGCCCCAGGATGGCCGAGGTACTGCTTTGTTTTACCACCCTGGCATGACCTGGGTTTTCTTAGCAGTTATTTATTTTTATTTATTTAACTGCATAAATTGATTATCCATGTAACAACTTTAATCAATTATCTGTGGCAAAGAACTTCTCCGCAACTTAATTAGCAAAGTTCTTCACTAACCTGGCAATATCTGATTGCATCATATAAGAGCTTAACTTTGAAATGGCAACACATTTCATTAAAAATAACTAATAGCTTCAGGGTTTAAAGATGTAAATGTTAATTTTCTTAATGAGAAAAAAAAGGGCATGCAGACTCTACCTGTCTATATTCATTATACTGTGTCCACATGGGATGACTCACATTTGCAAAACTCAGGTTTAATTAACATGCTTATTTTTACAATGATATTTCTCATTATAATAAATTAAATGTTTAAACAGCCAGTGCAAACATTTTGATCCAAGACAAAAATGCTTGCACAGTGCTAGTTTAAGCATTTAATTTATTATAATCCTTTCCATAACAAATGCCTTAGAAGTTGATTTCTTCACTGCGAAAGGCTATTAGTATTATTTCCTCTGGTAATGTTTAATCCAAGACAATCAGAAGTGTAAGGCGTGAACTGAAGAGGGCTGGAAGCGATGATGCTCGATGCGATAGCGAAGGAACCTGCCCCGGCCGCAGCAGCACCGGAGCCCGCAGCGGGTGCCAGCCCTTCGCCCGGGCACCCGCGCTGCCCCCGGCCGCACACACACGGACCCATCCAAGCGCATCCATGACCCAGAGCGCCTTTGGCACCCGAGGGCGCTTACCCCATCCACCCCATCCACCGCCCCGCCGGCGCACCCAGGGAGGGCAGCGTCTCCGAGCAGGACCTTCCAGTCCTCTCTTTTTAAGCCCCGCTCCGCCGTGCCGCGCCGGGGCCAGGGGGGCCCGCGGTGCCGGAGGCCGGGACGGAGCCCCGGGGCAGCGGCGCCGCCGGGCGCTGCCGGCGGGTCCCGCCAGGGGGCGGTGCAGGCCCGGCCCCGGCGCTGGGGCCGTGGGGGGAACGGCGGGGCCGGGAGACGCCGCCCTCCCCACACAGAAAGCCGAGGCAGCGGGATGTGCTACAATCTCGGTGTGTGGTAAGACTGAGGAGCTCTCTGGTGACGGAGCTCCTTATTTCCTTGGGATTCCCAGCCTGGCGCGGGGTAGGAGGCTCAGCCCTGAGCTCGGCAGCTGCGTTACTCCCTCTGCCACAGGGTTCGGCTGCAGAGGGAGCGCTGGAGCACCTCTGCTGTGAGGGCAGGCTGAGATAGCCGGGCGTCCTCAGCCTGGAGAAGAGAAGGCTGTGAAAGGCTGTGACCTTACAGCACCTTCTTATAGCCCCTTCTTATAGCCCCTTATAGCCCTTCTGAAGGGACAACAGGAGAGCTGGGGAGGGACTTCTGACAAGGACGTGTATCGTCAGGACAAGTGGGAACGGCTTTAAACTGAAAGAGGATGGGTACAGATTACATATCGGGAAGAAATGAGGGTGGCTAGGCACTGGAACAGCCCCATTCCATGAAGAAGGCCAGGCTGGATGGAGCTCTGAGCAACCTGGTCTAGAGGAAGGTATTCCTTCCCGTGGCAGGGGAGCTGGAACTAGATGATCTTTAAAGTCCCTTCTGACTACAACCATTTTATGATTCTATGATTTCTAAAAAGCTTCTGACCCAGCTCCTTCATGGCCAGCATCCTGGGAGCAAGCTGGGTCAGGGAATGTGTCCTTCTCCCCTCAGTGTAAATTCGCCAAAGGCAGTATTTTCCCCCAAACAGATGCCAGCTGACTGGGCTCCATCTATTCCCATGTGGGACTGGGACTGGGACATGAGGCCCTGTGTGTAGTAGGGAAAGCAGACCATGGCAGGGCAGAACAGGGATTCTCCTGGGGCATGGGAAGGAACAGGGGGGGTTGCTCAGCCTGGCTGGGAGCAGTGAGACAGTCTCCATCTGACTTTCCTAGGGTCTGTGCTCCCAGAAGACATCTCCTTCACCTCCTCAGGGGAAATTTCCACCTCTGAGCTGGAGCAGTGTCTGCAGAAAGAAATGAGCCAGGAGGCAAATTCCTCTTGAAGTAATCCGAGAAGAAAAGTCTTGCAAGAGGTGAAGCCAAGGCAGGGTCGTGCAATCAGGTGAGAAAAGCCCATGTGTTCAACCCCCCCAGCAGCCGGAGAAACACAAGGCAGGGAGCTGCCTGGGCTGGGGATAGGCACGCAAGGACCCACCGTGGGTCCCCAGTGTAAAGCCACCGGCATCCCCTGTCACCATCCCACCCTTGCACCTGGGAAAGCTCCCACCCCACCTCGGGAGCCTGGAACCAGTGTCAAATAACCATGGCTGTACAGGGTATTTTGATGATACTGAAAAGTTTGTCGGCAAGTCACTCCAGTTTACTTCGTAATTCAACAGTATTTAATTTGAATTCATAAATAAAGCCCTTTAGGGGATCTCATTACTCTGTGAAAAGCATTAGCAAAACACAAGTTGTCAATCACTTTAGCCAGCTGACAAGCTAGAAACCAGAGGATGATCCGGGCTGAGCCAAATCAGCAAAGGGGAAGAAAAATCTCTCCTGGATTTACCTCTGATGAATGACCATTGACGAATGACTGGTGATTTTTTAAAGAAATGGGCATTAAAACATTCATGGGCAAATCACCAAATCTCCTCATACCACTGAATTGAGTTTAGGGGTTGCTCAGGTCTGAAAAACGTCCGGCCAGAAGGCACCCATTTATTTTTCATTGCTTGCTGCCTGGCAAATCGCTGGGCTCACAAAAATTCAGCAGATTAATAAACTGATCCCACTGCTTAACTAATTGCAAAAAGCAAAAAAGTGATTTGAGTAGTAGTGCAATGGTCATTACAAAAATATCCACTGACTTTGGAAAATTGCAGGCACAACATTTTTACCTCAGAGGGCAGATTTATGTAGGCCACAAAGTGCCTTGGGTATTTCTTAGAGTCCTCAAGTTTATTCATGTATTATTTCCTCCGAGATTCAGTATATTTTTCCAGCAGGCAAGAAACTGGGGCTTCTGCATACAAGTTTCATCTGCTCAAAATGTGAAAAAATATAGATCCCCTTAGCACATTCTGCTACAGTAGAAGCAAAGTGTAAAAGAAAAGTTCCAAATATGTAGATTTAAAAATAAAAACACAGAACTCTCTCCTCCCTAAAAGGGATTTGAAGGAAAAAAAATCCCTCAGCTACAGTAGGTCTAGACTTTAATTGTGGAGCTGCCTAAGAAGAATTGTTGGCCTGAGGTCATTTTAATCAGGTTGCATGTCAGCTTGCAAAATCTCCAAATTAGCTTACAGCTTGGGGAGAGAAAGATGTTTTTCTTTCCTGAAGAACGCAAACAGATTGTTGTGACATGTTCTCAGTCATCATGACAGATCAGATCCCTGCTTTGTGCTGCAAGCCTGGAAAGAAGGCAGCCACTTCTCCGGCTCCTTCAGAGATTTGGGCATCTCCCAGTTTGTCAGAGCTGGGGATGGAGTTTACAGAAATCCTTATGAAAGTGAGGTTTATATGCAAAGACTCTGATAAAAGAGATTGACCTTAATTGGGAAGCAAGTTTCTTTCACATTTTTTAACAACCTCCAGGCCTTCCTAGCAGTCTGATGAAAGGGAAGTTGTGAAAAGAAACAATCTGTATTTATGCAGCAGAAACTATCATATCCTGAGCCACGCAGAGAATGACAAGGAACCGACTCATCCTTTTAAAAAAGGGATTAATTTGCCATTTTCTTCCTGAGGTTGTAAAAAGCAAGGATGTGGGTGGATTTCAAAACAGTACTTTAGTTGGATTTACAGTGAGCTCTGAGTCTGTGTAAGACTCTGTGTTGGTGTGGAGTAGCTGACCTGGTGTCTTGTTTGAAAGACAGGTGTCTGCTAAGGAAGGTAGGAGTCTCCCTTGGAATGGAAAATGTAACCCCCTTCCCTCCAAATTATTACAATTTTGAAATTAAGGGGCTTTCAGGCAAAGATATGAGAAATGGGAATAACAGTTCTTTACTAGTGTATATAACAAGGCAATAACACAGAAACACTGGCTTAACCTGACAGAGTCAGGATACGACCTGACACCCTGCTGGGGAGGGTGGTGGTAGCAGCCCAATTAAGGAGTGGCTGCAGTCCTCTTTGAAGTGATAGACGTGGTTCTGTTGAAGCGGTGATCCTGTAGAAGGATCTGGTCTTCCTCTGGTGGTTATGTAGCTCTTGTCCTCTGGGAATCCAATAGGTAAGGGCTGCCTGTAGCATTCCAAACCTCAGATTATACCCAGGTAGGAATGCTTGGTTCCTCCCCCTGGGCGGAGCATCTCACAGTGGGATGATGTAACTTTGTGAGTCCGGCAGTGAGGTTAGATGGCCCATTAACAGAAGATATCTCCCAGAAAGAGTTACCAGGGATGTGTCACGGAAGAGATAAAGAACACTGACCCACCTGGTTTCAACAGATGATGATAGAACACATACTTTTAGTTACATCTTACATCGTAACCTAAGACACCTGGGGTGATGGCCCTCCCAAGATGTCCATAGCTTATGTGTCTGATTCAGTTCCTCAGCTGTAGCACATTTGGATACTCTTTTTAATTTTTTTTTTCTCCATGTTCAGTTTTTCATCAGCATCAGTAGATGGTTCCAGTGGGATCACAGGGGAAAGAGAAGCAGGAGAACAGGAGCTGGGGTGGTGACTTGGTTTCATCTGGAAAGACTCCCAGAGAGAGAGGCAAGTGCCTCTCTCATGACAACGGGCTGGTAGTGGGACACATCTCACCTGTTTGGTGGCCCCCAAAGGTCTGCATCTGAGCTAGGAACCAGCAGTGCCTCATTCATGGGAGGAGTGAAAGAAATGGGTGGCTCTAAATGGCGATTCCTCCAACTTCTAGCTGCTACCTCCTTCTCTTAACTAGTTCAGGCACCCTATCTAGGGAAAAGGAATCTGTCCTTGGTAGTGGCCAAGGGCTCAGTTCTGCCTGCAGCTGAGAAAGGCTGCAGACAGAAGCCTGAGTCCTGCCTTGAGACCCTGGCATGCTGCGAACAGGCGCATGCCTGGGTGAAGATGGACTTGGGACCATTTTGCCAAACCAGGAGAGGATGCCATGTGCAACAGGCACCCATGTATTTGCCAAGAAGGCGTTCATCCTGAGTAGCTGACATAGAATCACAGAATCATTTAGAGCGGAAAAGACCTTTAAGATCATCAAGTCCAACCCTTAACCCAGCACTGCCAAGTGCACCACTAAACTATGTCCCTAAGTGGCACATATACGTCTTTAAATACCCCCAGGCTGCCCACCTCCCTGGACAGCTTTTTCCAATATCTGACAACCCTTTCAGTGCAGACATTTTTCCTAATATCCAGTCTAAACCTCTCCTGGCACAGCTTGAAGCCATTTTCCCTTGTCCTATTTCTTGTTCCTCGGGAAAGGAAATCATCCCCCACCTTGCTCCATCCTCCTTTCAGGGAGTTGTAGAAAGTGATAAGGTCTCCCCTGAGCCTCCTTTTCTCCAGGCTAAACACCCCCAGCTCCCTCAGCCACTCCTCATAAGCCTTGTGCTCCAGCTCCATTGCCCTTCTCTGGACACGCCCCAGCACCTCAATGTCTTCCTTGTAGCGAGGGACCCAGAACTGGACACAGGATTTGAGGTGTGGCCTCACCAGTGCTGAGTACAGGGGACAGTCACTGCCCTGGTCCTGCTGGCCACACTGTTGCTGATGCAGGCCAGATGTTTTTGGCCACCAGGGCACACGCTGGCTCATGTTCAGCTGGTGGTGACCAGCACCCCCAGGTCCTTTTCCGCCAGACAGGTTTCCAGCCACTCTGCCCCCAGCCTGTAGCACTGCCTGGGGTTGTTGTGACCCAAGTGCAGGACTCAGCATTTGGCCTTATTGAACCTCATACTACTGGCCTTGGCCCATCGATCCGGCCTGTCCAGATCCCTGTGTAGAGCCTAAGACATAAGACTCTCAGGCCTTTAAAACTGCATGGGACAAGACAGTGGGATTATTTCTGTTGGGACAAACCCTGGCATCAGGAGAAGAGACTGTATTTCCCTGTTCCCGCTCTTTCCTTAGATGGCTTTGCAAGCCAAGAGAAGTCACAACCATCTCCGGGTAGAAGCTGCCAGTTTATTTCTCTCAACAGCCTCCGCATTTACAGCATAAAAATCTTCATCTTCCCTGTGGTAAGAGTTTGGGGAGTTATTTTTTTGTTTTCTGGCTCCCTGCCATCAGCCCTGGTGGGACCCAGGGCAAGGCAGCAGTGCCACACAACCCAGATGTCAGCAAACCGTTAATCCCAAGGGACAGACCCCTGGGGTGAGAATCCCACTACAACTTCTCCAATTAGACATCTTACCTCCTGCTTTGCCTCTGCTTTAGCCATTTCAGGCATATTTTATTGTTCAGACTCCTGGTTAAACAGCTGGGAAGCTCTGGATGTAAGCACACGGAGATTACTGGTTCAATAATAGAGTCAGGCACATTGGCTTTACATCGTTTTGCTAATAAAGCTGCAAAATAAAGCTGTTGACTCTTCTTTCATCAGCATCAGCCCCATAAGGCTCTCCCATGTCTCGCCTGGTGATTAGAGCAGAGGACTGGGAACATGGGTCTGGAGTTCAGCCCTTAATGAGCCAGCCGCCTGTTCGGCATGTTTCACTCGGGGCTCTTGACCTCTTTGCACTTCAGCCAACTCAGCTGTAAAACTGGCTGAAGGATGGACCTCGTGGAAGCCATCCACCATGCCCCAGTTGAGTTCTTGAGTCCAGATTCCCTGGGTAAATACAAAATAAAAATCAACAACAATTTAAATTTGCAGTGACCCAGCTCAAATGCCATGAGGACGTCAGGTCTTGCCAGTGTAAACAGTGCTTGGTCTCTGGGGTTCCCCATTACAATGTCAGACCCAATTTAAGAGCTATCCCTGCAGTCTGTGCTGCAGTGAAAGAAAGCAGTGCTGCAGCCTCCAGCACAGACAAGGCAACGTGGTGCCAGCTCCAGTATCCAGGTACACCAGCTCCTGCAGCACCAAGCAGTGCTAGGAAAACTGGGTGCCACTTGCAGTCCCAGGTGAGGGAAGCAACGTCCCCCTTACTCTCAAATCTCTGAGCTGCCAGACAGCCAACATCTCTTCCCTATCTGCGAAGGCCCCTCGTGGAGAAGTTGGCATGAATCATGCCAAGCACAGGAAAGCCTTAGTGCTCTCTCACACCATGTCCAAAACGTTTCCAAACTGTCCCTCAGGCAGGATGGCACCTCTGTCAGTACCCATCGCTCAGTGCAACAGAAGGAGGTGAAAGGAGGTGCTGGCACAGCTTGTTGCTGTGTAACACCTTCCAGGTACGATGGTGATGCTGAAGAGAAGTTCTGCCTCACCACCTCACCCTGTCCAGTACACACAATCTACTCACATGAAACACAGTGATTTCTCTCAAAGTTGAGAACAATTGAGAGCTTTTTCCCTCTCAACTGGGAGGTTGTAGGTCAGGCTTCTAGGTGACATAGAGAAGCCAGAGCTTCCAAGCTGGCACTTAAGGGTGGGGAGCAATGAAGAAGAGAGAGGCACCATTCCTTGGGATTTCAGCAGTGTGGAGTCAGCTTTGCATGTGCTGTTTGTCACAGCAGGCATAGCAAAACTGAGCAAGAAACTGTTTTCAGACAGAGCAAGAGCACCAGTTAATCCAGGCCTGTGGCAAGGCCATTTGTTCCCAAACCTGCTCTGCACCTTCTCATACAGTCCTGCACTGTGCAGCTATGTGGAGATGAGACTCCTGAACCAAAAAGCTCTTCCTTGGGGATCAGCAAGAATTCCAGGTGTACTTCTCTGTCTGTCTTAGCATTATCCCACCTTGCACCATGCAGACATACCCAGCCAAGCATAGGCTTGGAAAAGGCTGAGGTTGAGAACTGTTTCAAAGCCTTCTCCATAACAAGTGCCTATCCCTCCATAACAAGTACTTACCCCTTAGCTGCCCCACAACGTGCCCTTTAGTGACTGGTGACTTGTAGGTGTGGAGAAGAGGCTGGAATGAAGCATCCTATGGAGTTGGGAAGGTGAGTATTTGCACAGCATGATGGGATCAGTGCAGGTGGCTGGGTGTGAGCGCAGACCTTCAGCGCACAATGGCAATCTCTGTTCTGGTGTAAGGATCCTTTTGCTGAGGATTTTCCATCCCTTGAGGAAAATATGCTAACAGGCTTTAAATAATTAAACAAATCACATTGCAGGCAAACCCAAGTTGATCTTTAAAATGCATTATCCTCAGAAGGCACTTGAAATGCTCAGTGCTTTATACCCTCCTCAGAGCTCTTCACACATTAACTAATTCATCACACAAGGGACCACCCAGCTGCATCTCAACCACAGAGCAAATGCTGTGCCAGTCACCTCTGCCTTTAAAACTGTGTTGCCACAGCTGGAGGCCAGGTTTCTTCAGCACCAACAAGCAGAGGCAGTGAAACAACAAAGCTCTTTTCATCAGGCCAAGTTTGTGTGGAGGACGTATCTCCCAAAAAGCCAGTTGCTGATCCCAGATGGAAGGCGGGTTTCCCTTGTGGCCACGAGATGCTCTGGGGCAGCTGCAACCACCTCCTTGCAGGAAAGGGGAGTCATGTGTGGTAAGGACCACAAGTTTGGCTTTCCATGGGCAGAGGCCAGGAAATCAGCTACCTTGAGCATCTCCTCTGGGCCACCAAGGCCATGGATGGTGGAGGGACATTTGCAGGAGAAAGAAGACAGGAAGGCAGAGCAGCTGTGAGGCCATTCTGTCCACCTATTGCGATGCTACAGAACATATTTATCTGGCTCTCTGCAAGCTAATTGTTCTTATCCCCCAAACCAGCCCCAAAACTGCCTGATGACAAGCCCTTGCTGTCCCTGACACACTGTGAAAGGACAGGTGTACAGCTTGAGGCAGCAACCAGAAGGTCTGTCAGCCACAAGAAAGCCTGGCTGGCGAGGAGCAGGGAAAGTCCATGCTCATCCTCAGCTCCCCCCAGTGTCACCACAGCCAGGTGTGCTGGGCATTGCCCTTGCACTCACAGGACCCTGTCGAGGACAACTGGTGGACAAAGGGCACTGCCACCCCTTCTGCAGTTAGCTTTCCTGTGGTGGTGTTTGCCACCCTCAACTTTCCCCCATGCTGGGCATGGCCCAGAGCAGATGGGCTATATCACGTGGAGTTTAAATTATTTGACAGTTTCCCTTCTGGGATTAGGGAGCACCATGGAAATGGCTGCTCGTGGCACTGTGGGGCAAGCCCTGAGAATGTGCTGGGTGTCCTGGGGGCAGCTGCAGCTGTGAGCCTCAGAGCAGTCAGCCCTTCCCAGCAGCTCACAATTCCTTCTCCAAACTCACCTGGCCTCCAGGGCCACAGGCTGCCATTCCTCCCTCCATCCCTCGCTCTTCCAAGCTGTCCAAGGTGAAAGGTCCACAGCTTTTTTCATGCTATTTCCCAAGCATTTGTTCCCCTCAGCAGTCCACACTGGACACACATGATGACCTTGCTGCCCCAGGCTTACCAAATAACATCTTGGAGATAGGAGATTTGGCCCCAGCCAGGCCAAAATTGTTGTTGCTAGAGCTTGATTTCATAGCGAAAGCTGAGTCACAGCACTGTCTGCTGGACTTTCCAGCAGGAACTCACCCCTTTTCTTGTCCATGTTCCAACCTGAGCCCAGAGGCAATGCAGCTCTCATAGCCTTCAGTGGGGAGCAGAGGCCCTGGTACACCTTGATGGACGTATTGGAATCTCCATGGTCATTTCTGAGGGCCAGCAGGCTCAAGAAAAGGGTTGTGAAGACAAAAAGCCCCACAGCACTAAAATTTCTCATGGTTGTTTATTGATTCTTTCACTCTCCTAGGCTTAGTTTATGAAATCTGATGTGAGGGAGGGTATTTTGGAAAAAACCTTTTTTTAAAAAAAAAGATCTAATCTGGGGGAACAAGTATTGTAGATTGGCTAAAAAAAAAATCCTGATGTAAGAGGCAAAATAATAGAACAGAGAATAGGTGAATAAGGATTAAATCTGCTGGAATGTACTACTGCAAAAGTCTTACACAGGTGATGGAAGCAAAAAAAAAATGTTTAAAGTGTTGTCAGAAGGGTGAGTAAAACACACAGTTCAAGAGATTGGATTTGTAAAAAACATTCTAGTGCTGCAGACGCCTGTGGGACAATCTCATTGGAAATATTCTCTAAAGTCAGGTCATGAAATTATTAGGAGAGCAGCCCATAGATCGAAAAAGAGAAATAGAGTTGATTCATGGGTGCTTTTGGGTGAGGGGGAAAAAAAGAAAAGAAAGCTAGGCTCAGCCTTTGCCACAAAGCAAAAAGAGACTTGGCAGATTTCTCATCAAAGTGTAAAGAAGCCTCTGGGAAAGAAACAGATTGATGCTACCAAGTTGTTTAAGATAATAACTACCTCCAAAGCACAAAGCTGTGGTTGGAGGTTAAGAAAGAAAGTAGCCTATGAGCAATTTGCACAGAACAGCTACAAAAGAGACCACATCGTTAAAGGTAGGGATGAAAGCATGTAATGACAGCTAGTTATCTTATTTCTTTAACTCAAGAAAACAGAAGGCACAGCCACTAGCTAAATTAAGAAGAATAAGATGAAGACATATGGATAGATGGGAGCCAGCCCTGAGGAAAAACAAATCAGCCTTTAGTGTCCTGGGGTGAGGAAGAGCAAACTGTGATGGGCCATATGTCCTCACCCCACCACCGGAGAGAAGAGGGAGGATCGGGATGAGCGGCATCCTGCACCAAGCACACTCAAGGCCATCCTGGGGCCAGCTCAGCTGCATTGGGATGTCCTGCTGGGGATGCATCCCAAGCAGGGCAAACAGGGGTGCCAGTCTTCTCCAGAGAATAGCATTAGAGCATGGACCTTGCAGGGCTTTCCAGGGAGAATTTTACAGCCTACCAGGAAAAGCAATGGTTTTGGTGTTTGAAATTTCATGAGTTGCTGGTCAGAGAAGGGAGGACTGTGTCAGCGGGGGAAGAGAGGAGGAAAAGCAAGCATCCCAGGAGCACCAGAGTGTCCAGGGACACCACTGAGATGAGAGCCATGGTGATGACAAATGTATGTGGGTGTTCATCCTTTGGCCTCACTGCCAGCAAGAATCTTTAGAGTTTATCAGAATTCTTAGGCCATCACAAGTTAAATAACTGGTTTGAGGAGCAGAGGAGCTGTGGGGGTGGCTTCTGTGAAAAGCTGCCAGAAGCTTGTCCAACAGAGCTGATGCCAGCTGGCTCCAAGACAGAAGTGCCGCTGGCCTTGTCCGAGCCCATCAGGGACAGCAGTAGCACCTCTGGGGTAACAGAGTTAGGAAAGGGGAGGAAAAACTGAAAAAACAGCAAATGGAGACAAGAGTGAGAATATGTGAAAGAAACAACCCTGCAGACACCAAGGTCAATGAAGGAGTGGGAGGAGGTGCTCCAGGAGCAGATGGATGCCAAAAGGAGGCTGTGACCATGTGGGAAGCCCACACTGGAGCAGGTTCCTGGCAGCACCTGTGGCCCCCATGGAGAAAGAAGCCCAGCTGGAGCAGGTTTGCTGGCAGGACTTGTGATCCCGTGGGGGACCCAGCCTGTTCCTGAAGAACTGCACCCCATAGAAGGGACCCAGGCTGGAGCAGTTTGAGCAAAACTGCAGCCATGGGAAGTTCTCATGCTGGAGAAGTTAATGGAGTACTGTCTCCTGTGGGAGGGACCCCACACTGGAGCAGGGGCAGAGTCTGAGGAGTCCTTTCCCTGAGGCGGAAGCAGCAACGAAGACAACATGTGATGAACTGACCACAGCCCCTATTCCCTGTCCCCCTGTGCCACTGCAGGGGAGAAGGGAGAGAAAATCAGGAGTATGGCTGAGCCTGGGAAGAAGGATGGGGTGGGGGGGGAAATGTTTTTAGCATTTGGTTTGACTTCTCATTATCCTACTTTGATTTGATTTGTAGTAAATGAAACTAATCTCACCCTGTCCTTATCTTGACCCATAAGCCTTTTGTTATATTTTCTCTCCCCTGTCCGGCCAAGGAGAGGAGTGATGGAGCTTTGGCAGGCACCTGGCATCCAGCCAGGTCAGCTCACCACAATACCAAAGCCAACATTTTCATTTTCTGTAGGACTTTTTCTCCCCAAGGACTTTGGTTATTATTGAAGAGACATCAAGTATATGGAACCTGAATTGGCAACGTGTTATGGTGGTGTAAAGCCATGGAAAAGCAGAGCAGTGACTCAGGTGCCCAGTCTCAGTAATCCTCACAAATTTTCATTCAGGCCATAATGTAATTCAAACAACTATTTGGAACACTTAGAAAATGAAGATGAAATGCATAAGGAACCACAAGAGACTTACATAAAGGCACACAGCATGACCAAATCCTTCTCATTTTTAATATTTCTATTTCTCCTTCTAAACTTTTTCTTCAAACTTGAAAATAATGAGAAAATGTGCTTCCTTGTGACAAGCCAGTACTATCAGCTAAACAACCTCACATTCATCGTAGCACTCCAAGTGCTCTGGAATGCTTTTCAGACCAGAGGATAATAGTATTAGACGACCAGAAAGGCTGTCCTGTAAAAGACTGTTATTATGATTTCCAGTCTCAGAAGTTGGCTTAATCCAGCTGAGCACACACATGTTATTTAGAGAGGAGACTGAGCTCAGACACTGCTATCATCGTCATCTTTATTGCAAATGAAGGGTTCAGCCAGTGAAAGGCAAGTCACGTTTTTTTTGTCCTAAACTCTGCAAACCCTGGCTGTTGCACTTGTCTTTGCACTCTACAGCGAGAGTCTGGAGCTGCTGAATGTGGAGCTGTTTGCACAGATTTGCATCTGTCTAAAAACTCCTGTTTTCCCTCTTGTCACCTAATCAATCAAATGGCAAAAGATACACTCCCTGCACCCTCCTCTGTGCCCACACAAAAGGCAAAGCATGAGCATAGGTGGTAAGCTGTGAACCCTGTAACAAGAGCATTTTTTTCACTGTCTCCTTGAAATTTCATGTTGTTCTTTCTCTGTCTGTGGAACAAAAGAAGAAGAGGCAGTGATGCTCTGAATTGGGAAAAAAATAATCTGAGATTGTTCCCTGCATGAGAAAAATATGTTTGGGGGATTACTTGGGGAATTTGAACCTTAACTTGAGGAGAAAATGCTGCACAGCTTCTCTCCTAGGGTTTAGGCAGAACAGCTTCTTCCCAAAGGACTGGTTCTCCCACCCACATCTCCCCAGGCGAGCAGGACCCCACTCACATCCCAGCCTTTCAGGGACCAATCCCTGTGGATCAGCTTGCAGCTGGCACCACTGCTTGGAATTGCTCGAATCTGCCCATGCCAAAACCTGCGTGGGCCACTGCTGCCCCATCAGTAGGGTCCTTCAGGTCCCATCAGATGGGGCCTTCTGACCCCATCCTTTTTGCTCCGGAGAGGATACTGCATTTCACCACACAGCACTGGAGTGAAGGTCCCTCCATGAATATCCAGCGCAGAATTCCACCTATTCATTCTTGTGCTGATAGTTTCTTTGCTAATGCTCTTCCTTGTCAGGGCAGCCTGAGCCACACTTTTGCAAGACAAAACAGCTCGGCCTCCCTCTGTCCTTCCAGTCACCTTGCAAGAAAGGAGCCGCTGCGGACACAGATTCATGCCAGGATGGGAGGGACAGAAGCTTCCTCTCCTTAGTCTCAGGGAAGCAGCTCAAACAAGATGAACCCCAGTGAGCAGCAGCTCTTCCTGGGCAAGCACTCCTTCCCTGGCACATTTTCCCATGGGAGACAAGCACAGGGGCCTTAAAATAAATCTGTCTTTTTAAAGCAGTGATGCTAAATGAAGGTTTGAGATCAAAGGCTGGGATTCTCACATTTTGCCAAGATAGACATATCCATTCACGAGATTTTTGGTGTAACAAAATACTTGCTAATGAAGAGGATCATAATCTTATTATTAGCCCCAACCTACCACAGTATGTCATTCAAGAGCGGGTTGGAATATGTCCTAGTTTAGGAAGTTGCACAGTGGGCTTTGCTTTTGATTTAATGAGCTGTGATTGTGTTTATTTTCAGCAGCAACTATGCCCGTTAAATTTTGGTTGAAGGTCTGATCGTTAAAGACAGTAATCGATGGAAAGGATGAATTTAGGTTGAAGGGGAGGAAAATGGGAATCATATGTCTCTGGGATTCAGTCCTCAAGCAAGCAGACACAAGGTGGTCAGGAGAGCGTTCTCTGCTTTTGCAGTGCTTGATGATGGGTTTTCAACTACTGGTTAAATCAGTTAAGGGGATTCAGACATGAAAAAACAAAAATTTTCACTGTTATGGAGTGGGGCACAGAGGAGAGGCAGGTGTAGGAAATCAACAGCGGGGCCAAACTTTCCTTTTGTGGGATGAGCCATGGTGGGACAAGGTCATCAGCTGGCTTCCATTATCAAGATCCCAGAAATTCTAAGATGGGGGGGACATGTCAGTAGTGTGTAACAACAGAACAACCAGTCAGCCAAACAAAATGGAGAAGAAAGGGGAAGCGAAATATAAATGGAGACATATACTTCGAAAAAAATTGCTACGGCAGAGCTGGTAATTGTAGGCACTGCTCTGGAGTGAGACAGGGCCCCACATGGCACGGTCTTCCCAGATTAAATCCCCCCTCACTGCTGCCTGTCTGGATAACTGGAGCTGGGCCACTGAGCAAGAAGGGCAGGGCAGGGCAGGCCACAACTCAGACACCCCCCCATCACACTCCTTTTGCAGCTGGTGTTCGTGTCTCGGTTTCCAGCCTTACGAAGGATGCTGTCATTTGTGTTTGACACCATCAGCCCCAAAGGAGTCCAGTACAGTTTCTTTTCCAGCATCAAAGGGTGCACACACAGACACATGCTTGTGCATATATGTAGAGGCAGGATATCCATAAGGGGCCTGAAGGAAACATAGACATGGACAGACATGGATAGACACACATAGGCAGTTGTAGCCCTTAAAAGCTTGCTATGCACAATATTAGAATGAGCAAACAGATGTAGATGAACATTCCTTCCACCCAACGTTTATGATCCTACCAGACCTCAGGTACTCAAAAAAAAAAAAAGCCCATCTGAGCATGGTGAGTGATGGGAAACAAGAAATCCTGGGGATACATCTATTTCAGGTATAAAGGCACAAGGTATCCTTATTAAATGAAAAGATTAAATTAGCCCCTCACTTTACCCCCACTTAGGCTGCAGCAGGCCTGGGCTCGCTGCTCCCTTTCCCAGGCTGTGCCCAGCCCGGACACGGGGCTCAGCCGGAGGCTGCTGGCTTGTGCCAGTCAGAAAGGTGTTCTGCGGAGCAGTCACCGACCAGCAGCTTGTCAGCTCCGGCGCCTGTGAATTCCTGTGGCAAGTATAAAAAAGCAGTTAACACGTTGTTCTATTTTAAAAGCTGGGTTTTTTTTATGACGGCCGTCTGTCTGACCGGGCACCCCTCCTCTTCGCCACCGCGTGCGGGGGTTGCTTGTCCCCTACACCCCCGCCCCCTGCTCGGAAGCTGGAGACGAGACCCAGGGGTTGGTTGGAAGGGACGGGGCCGGGGCAGGAGGTCAGAGCCCCGGGGAGCTCCGCCGGCTGCTGGGCCGCTTAAGGGGCTCATTGTGCCCGGGACTGGGCGGTGCTGCCCTCCCCGCGGGCCGAGGCCGGGGCTGGGAGCGGGGCGGGCCGGGGCGGTGCAGCCCCGCCGGGGCCGGGACCGAGCCCGAGCAGGTCTCCCTCCCGCGGCAGCCATGGCAGAGGGCTCCGAGAAGGTGCCCATCGCCCGAGCGGGGCCCGACGATATGGAGCTGTGCCTGCCCCCCGTGAGTGCTGCCGGCAGGCACCGGGCGGGACAGGGTGGGATCGGGACAAAACGTGTGGGCATGAGCTGGGATGGAACGGGACCGAGCGGGTCGGGACGGGACGGGTCGGGTCGGGTCGGGTCGGTAGGTAACGGGTGGGCTCGGGACAGGTCGCGACGTAACGGGAGGGATGGGGACAAAACGGGCCAGGTCGGATCGGGTGCCGGGCTCAGGACGGGACGCTGCGCTCCTTCACGGCCGGGCCGGGCCCCCGCCGGGGTCCGTGCCCGCTCCCACCCGCGCTCTCCGCAGGCGTACGCGGCGGCCGCGCCCCCCGGGCCGGGGCGGCTGCTGAAGGCTGGGGCCGCGGTGCTGATCGCCGGGGCCCTCCTGCTGCTGGCCGGGGCCATCGGCGCCTTCTACTTCTGGAAAGCCACGGAGCGGCAGGTGAGCGCGGCGGGCCGGGCCCCGCAGCACGTCCGCACCCGGGGTCGCGCGGGCGGGGAGCTCTCGCACGTATGGAAAGGCACGGGCTGGAAGCACTTCTTGCGACGCCTATGAAGAGGTCTTTAAGCAGACCTGTAGGGTTTTTTCCATGCTTTCAAAAATCCCAAGCACCTAAAAACCCAAACCTACAATCACTGTCTTTGGTGGCTGTGTGGATGGAGCTTCCTGGAAGCACATTTATTAGCAAACACGAAACACATCTTTGAGAGCACAGACTCTACATTGATTTCTGCTCACGAATCCTCAGTGAACTCAAACCCCAACAAGTCCCCAGGGATTCACATCCTGGGCAAACTCCAGCTCTCAGGACAAAAAAAGCATTGAAATGTGCAAATTCTTTTTTCACAATATCTGCATTCTTGGTCCAGATTCTACCTGGACCCTCAAGTATGTAAAATGCTATAATTAACTCATAAACAGACACCTTTAGTTCACGCTGGTGCTTTGTATGACTGTGCATACACTTAGGTTTGCAGCTGTGGATCAATTTTAAAAGTTAAGTTTTATTATTTATAGTTTCTGGGGTATGTGAAAAACACTTTATGCAAAGAATGAAACTGAGAAGTTGGTGAGCAGTTAAAGAACCAAACTTCAGAGCATTAGAACATGTTTACAGATTAACTTTTCTTTCTGTTTATATAGAATTTATGTTTAAAACATCTTTGAAACATGATGGTACACACATGAATGTAACTTTCTCCATAAATTAAATTAGTACCCTTGAATTTACTTTGGAAGAAGTTCTGTACTGCCTCCAGCCACATGCCAGCCTTCATCAAGGAGAGCCTTGTGTGAATTCCAGCAGCCAGAGCAAAGGTGCCCCTGTAAGATACACCCATGTGACTTCATGTATCTCAGCTTATATGTAGGGATAATTCAGATAATCAGAAAGAAAAGTACAAGGTTTTACAGCAAAAAGAGAGGACACATTGCTGACCTCCAAGACGTGCTGCAAGAACCATGTGCTTCTCTAGGCTTTTGAAAAGGGAGAGGAATGCAAATGGTGCCATAGGCAGGGGACAGTGCTTTCAGCTCTGAGCAGGTAGGTGCATTTGTGGAGTACAGGACAATGTTTCCCTTTTTTAATGCTCCTATCATCTAAATTTAGCCATACAAGATACGTCACATTCACAGTTTTCATTAAGCTTCGAAGTTGATCGCTAGGTGAAGACACTGGGAAAGCTGAGCGTTGTTTTTCTAAGCTGCCTTCAAACTCAGAAAGCTGCACTTGACTTGCAAATGCCTAGAAAGCAGCTGCAAAAATTATATTCAGAGTCATTCATTTAAACACTAAGGCGATTTTTAAATTCTTGGTTTTATTTTATAGCTTTAAATTCTTCCCTAACTGACAAGGGTATCCAAGTCTCAGCTCTAGCTCAGCCCCTACCAGGGGAGACCACATACACTGGTCTGGTTTTATGGACCATGTTGGACCATGTTCAACAGGAGTCCTCGAAAGCAGAGAATACAGGAGCGGCTCTGTTTAGCTGAGTAACCATAAATCTTCAGCACCTTAGACTTTCCTGAGCGAAGGTGAGAGAAGAAGAAATTTGTCTCTAGCTGTCAGTGTAAATTTTTTATTAAAATGCTGTAAAGGCTTTTTTAAGACCTAAAATAAACTGCTTGCACAGCACTTTTATCAGAGCTGCACAAGAGAATCACAAAACCCCTCCACAGATTGTGGTCCTCCAGCAAATACAAACCATGCTGTAGCTTTCCTCATTGAAAATAGGATAAGGGCAAATATGCTGACAAGGAAAATACGAGAGTATACAACTTCACATCCAATTTAAACAAAGTTCACATCCATTACAAGCTGGGAAGTATGTTCGTATTCAAGAGGAACCTGTTTTCCTGTGCATCAGCAGAACATCCCAAGAGATAAATAGGGGTTGGCCTTCTTCAGAGTAGGACATTCACGCCTGCTGTCCTTTGGGAATCATCCCAGCATAACAAGCAATTCCTAAAATGTCCTAGAAGACGTTTTTTAGGTCAGAGTGAACATGGGTGTGGACTCACCCCACACTGTTTATGAAGTAAAACTATAAGCACTCCCTGGAAGGGGGTCCTCAGGAGGTCTCTAGTCCTACCTGATGCTCAGAGCAGGGACAGCTGCGAGGTCAGAGATGGTTGCTCAGGGCTTTATCCAGTGAGGCCTTGAAAACTTCCAAGGATGGAGACTGAACAACCTCTCAGGGCTGGCTGCCCCGTGGCCAGCCTGCCCCAACAGTGAAGTAGTGCAGTGTTGGTTGTTGGAGGGTTATCAAACACCTGCAGAAGCAAAATTCAGGAGCTAAATAGGGATATGAGAGTCAGATTGACCCATTGCCTGATGTAGGAGGAAGGCAGTAAGTAATTACTGGCATGTACTACCACTCTTTTATTGATTCCAGGTGTACAACATTCACTATACTATGAGCATTAATGGAAAAGTACAAGATGGATCAATGGAAATAGATGCTGGAAACAACTTAGAGACATTCAAAACAGGAAGTGGGAGTGAAGAGGTTGTTGAAGTCCATGATTTTCAGATCGTAAGTAGTGCCACCCTTGTCGTTCATGTAACACGCTCCAGCGCTGGACTCTTAAGGACACTTTGCTCTGCCTTGACTACTCTGTTCCAGTCAGTCTCAGGTTCCAGCCTCCAACCATCCACTCAAACATTTTTGTTCTCCTGGCTTGCTTTCACAGGGAGACAGGCAGTTTCCTCCAAAACAAAAATCTAAGTGCTTTTAGGAGAGAGATCATGGCAGGTACCACTCTGGGAAGTGGTGTGAATTAGGCTGCATCGGTTTTAGCTCCATGTAAGCACTTTGCATTTTCAAACCACTGAGCAGAACTATGACATGTGACCTTGGGGTCTTACTAGAAAAACATTCTGTCAGGCTGCAACAAAACCCTCACATGATTTCATGTGGTTTGAACTGGAAAAAACACCTCCTCTGAACATCCCTGTTTGAGGAGCATAGGGTCAACACAATAAGCCAGGGAGACACCAAGGAGAGATCCCCATACAGTGCTTGACCTGGGGAGCTTCCTGTGCCCTGAGGTCAAGGATGGGAGCTGCTCTCCATGGCTTGGCCTGGGTTCATCCGCATGGCAGAGGAAGGAGGCATTTAGCACAGTTTATGCATCCGTGCACCAAACACAAGGTGCTGGGCCACTTGGGCTGACAGCAAACACACTTGGGCACCCCAGCAACTCGTGGCTGCTCGGCACGGAGCCTGGACTTACAGCTGCCAACCCTCAGCAGAGCTCAGCAGCTCAGATAGAGTGGTTCTCTGAGCTGTACCACCCCTGTGCTACTAAAGGCACGTCTATGTGATGTTGCAGAAACCCATTTACAGGGCCCAGACCCTGCAGTTAAATGTTCTCAGGTGCAAAACATTCGACTTCAGAGTTAAGCCCTCTGTAAGTCAAAGCAGCACCTAAAATAAAGATGCTGCTGCTAGGAAGCATCTCTGCTTCTGGAGCAGCCACCTTCCCCTTGCTGGATCTAGAAAGGCAAGGAAATTCAGCTCCTTGGCTTCTCAGCAAGAACAAATAAATCCATGCCAGGAGACTCTGGACCCCAACTTTCCCAACAGCTGTGGTTCTGCCTTTATGAAACACTCATTAGCATCACCATAGCAACATTATTAGCAGCTGAGTAAGACCATCTACAGCGAGCTCTTCTCATTTGCCTTTGCCATTTCACATTTGCACAAAAGCACCAGTCCACCAGAGAGGTGCTGAACTCATTTTGCCTCCACATGTGTTGCTGGTGAGGTACTGCCTGTCACAACCAGGTCAGAAATCAGCTCCTAACACCAACCAGCTAAAGGGACCTCCCAGGGACGGTGCCTGCTTGAAATTACAGAGGGCCAGGGATAAGCCCAGTGAGAGCAAAGGGATAAGGCCACTTGGGTTTTCAGCCAAGAATGCACACAAAGGAGAAAGCAATTGAACAGATGTGCTTCCAACAGACTGGTATTCATATTAGTCGTTTTGGATTGACTGGCACTGCTGGAATGACTGCATGGTCAGAGAAGGCTTGGATTTGGCAATATAAGGGTATTCCTAGCACACTTGGCACACCACAAAGCCTTATGTCCTAGTGCACCCATCCTTGCATAGCCATCCCCTCTCTCACTGCTTTACAGGTAGTCATTTTGCTTTGATGGGGGTGTGTCTGGCTACACAGGACCTGCAGACACACAGGACATGGCTCAAGTGCCCCAGTACCATCCATCTCAGTGGTGCGAGTTCAAAGAGACCCACAAGTATCGAGTCCAACTCCTGGCCCTGCACAACACCATCCCCAAGAGGTGCCTGAGAGCCATTGTGGAAATGCCTCTTGGTCTCTGTCAGGCTGGTGCTGTGACCACTTCCCTGGAGAGCCTGTTCCAGTGCCCAACCACCCTCTGGGTGAAGAAGCTTTTCCTGATATCCAACCTAAACCTCCCCTGACACAACTTCAGGCCATTCCCTCAGGTCCTGTCACTGGTCACCACAGAGAGGAGATCAGTGACTGCCCCTCCTCTTTCCTCTCATGAGGAAGTTGTAACTGCAATGAGGTCTCCCCTCAATCTCCTCCAGGCTGATCAGACCCAGTGACCTCAGCTGCTCCTCATACCGCTTCCCCTCCAGACTCTTCACCGTCCTTGTTGCCCTCCTCAGGACACTCTCTAACAGTTAATGTCTTTCTTACATTGTGGCACCCAAAACTGCACATGAAGGCATCCATGATGCCCCTTCAGGGCAGATAAGAGGGGTCATGTGTGCCTTCTCCTGGCAGCTAGAGGCCAGGCAGAAAACCAGCACACCTCAAAGGGCCCTAGGTAATTGCGTTTAGGTGGTTCACTGGAGCTTGTGCAACCACATGAAAAACACAGAAGTTTTGCCATTTACAATGAGGTATCTAAATTTATAATGTAGAAGAGAGCTCTTTTATGGGTACCCAAAAACCTACAGTAGAAACATAGGAACTACAGACAAGGTTCCTGTGGCAAAATGTGGATGCCCGAGGTTCTGGCACAGCGCTGGAAGGGGCATCCCAGGACTTGCAGGAGACATGCTCCTTCTCTTGATTAAAACTAAGCATCCATGGTTTATGCAATTGCTTTTCACCCTGGTAGGCCAGACAAAGTCCCACACACAGATTTCTGCACCAAATTGCCCATCACAAACTTCCCATTGCTGTCACAGTCACTCTTTGCACAAACTGAACGAAGCTGCCCCCGCATTTTTGTAAAACTGTGTCACAAGGGTGCCGTGCCACCAGCTAACACAATCTCAGGACTGCCTACGTTAGGTGCTAAGTTACAGTTCAAATCATGTCAACTAATTCCTTAACAGAGCTACTCCAAGTAGCCTACAGCCTGCATGGAAGCACTTACATAAAACACCCCCCCACTTTAAGAAATCAAGCAAAAACTTCTAGACCCATTTGACCAAAATTGTGAAGCTAAAATGATGAGGGGAGAGCATTTTATTGCTTCTGGTTTTAAATAAGATTAACCTTCAGACTGAAAATTCAGTGGCAATTTTAGCAGAGCTGAGGCACTTTCTAGGGGGTGGTGAGGAGCTGGAGGGCTGTGCACAACCCCCTGCCTTCTGCTTTTGCAGGGCATAACTGGGATCCGTTTTGCTGAAGGAGAAAAGTGTTACATCAAAGCTCAGCCAAAAGCTCACATCCCTGAAGTTGATGCTATGGCTAAAGCGAGCCTCTCATCTGAGCTGGTAAGGGGGAGTTTATTTTTTTTTAACTAATCTTTGTATAGAGAGAGCCTTAAAGAGGTATTTAAGTACAAATAAAAAGGGCATTTGAAAGACACTCTGGCTCATGGTAGGGTTGTTTGAATGTAGGGTAGGATAGCTGAGCATTCATTGACTGGGTGCAAGGAGTCCCTGAAAGATAAGCAAAGCAAGGTTGGTGTCAGACATGTCACTGTGTCCAGGGACCTCATGAGAGGCAGCAGATTAGTGAGTGGGGAAGCCACAGACCAATTTCTACCAGATCCACAGGAGACCTCTGTGACAAGAGCACCTGCCTGAGACCAGGCTGTGCACAAGGCTGGAAGGGAAAGCGTGGAAGAAGCAGCTGCTTTAGTCAATGCAAAGAAGGACCGTGGTAGATCCCAGGAGATTTCTATCAATTCTCTTGAGCAAAAGCATGGACTCCATCACTCTAGTCAGTAAAAGGGAATTGTGGAAAACATGGCAAAAATTCAGATAACTCAGAAGAAATAATAACTTTTTTAAAAAAAATATGACTTTGCCTTCTTAGCATAAAACTTAATTTTACAACATGTTAACTAAATTTCATAGAATTTGCATCACAACCAGCACAGAAGCTGCAGTTCTCACCCAGATACCGCCAACCCTCCTCACATTTGCACAAAAATCCGATTGCTTTATGTGCTCAAAGGCTGAGTTTCCCAGAGCTCAGACTCCCAAATCCATTGCTCACACAGGAGTGGCTCCAGTGACTTGAGTCCTGCTGAGCCTGGACACTGCTGGGGGCTCAGCCACTGGCAGGAGAGCACAGGAGATCCACAGCCCCTTTCCTTGGGTTTGCTCCACTCCTGGGAGAATAAAAGCCAGATACAATTAGCTGGGAGAGAGGCGCTGTTAAGGCTGGACCTCCCTGCAGTGGTGTTGTGACTGCTGAACATCTGCTTTAAAATGAAGGGGGAAAAGGTCTCTCCAAATAGAGTCAGCAAGGCTGACAAATGTTACAAAGCCTCCTGAAGATGGCAGGATTTCCCCCATGATGGGAAAGAGAACTTGCACGAATTCCAGAGAGAGAGCTCCATCTTTCCTGCCGTGCCTTATTTTAAAGGCAGCTGGCCTTGACCTCATGAGCACTATTGCTTGAAGTTCAAATTTTTCATGTTTTTTAAGAACAAAGTCACAGACCTGAGGACATTTTCCTAATGATAGCCTTTTCCTGGTCTTAAAATCAAGAATCAAACAGGGTTAGAAGGGAAAAAGGGATTTTACCTCTATATTTATTTTAAGGATCCTTAGATGCACCACATCCAGGTGGAATGTGCCGAAATGCACACCCTCAAAAGATCAGGTATAACATTATAGGTCTTACTAATTAGCATATCTATCAAAGATTCCCCAATGAGAGGCTCAAATGAGCCTCCCTCCCCAAGGAACCCTCCCCTGGATGGTTCTATCTTAATTTACAGAATGTGTTCTGGAGAGGACCTTGGGGTCTGGGGCCTTCTGATCCCTACCTATGAAGCTTCTAAAATGTTTAGTCTCCTAGCTTGACAAACAAGTCCAAGAATGTAGGCAAAAAACCACTAAGAATGCAAAAGCTATAAAAGGAGTATAAAAGAAAAGGCAAAAAATCATCATGGCATCACTAAAGTAATCAAAAAGTTATTTCTAATCTTCTACCTGGTGAAAGTAAAACTATTTCCTTGTCCTGTTTTTTGTGCATCTTCTCCGAAGATCAATCACCTACGTGACTGATGCAATGAATTGCATGTGCAAAGCAGCCGACTTCATGCTACCACTAAGACATTAACTTTTTCCTGTCACTCAACTTTCCAGGCCAGATGTACTACAGGAATGGCAAAGTGGTATTTATTTTTCTAGGCCAAGTCCTCTCTCTGATATGGAAGTATTTAAGGGAAAGTATGCATATGCTGTTTTCCTACAATGGGCATCATAACAACACTACCTACAAAAATTGTTGAGTAAAATGAGCTTTTATAGATACCCAGGTTCTGGTTGCTCACAAGTCAGGATCATTTCAAACAGAAACAAAGGATATTTTTATTTCTGAAAATTAGATTCAGATATTTCTGATGTTGATAAAAGCTTAAGTGGGAGAATATAAATAAAGAGCAGTAGACAGATTGGATAGCAAACTTAAATGACTTGAGACCTACAAAAGAAATCAATAAACACGCTAAAGAAACAACAACTCAAGGGAATAAATTGATCTAGTCAGTTATATAACAAGTTTTGATGACTTTTATGAAAGCAATTTAGAATTTTAACTTTGAAATCATGCTTGTTTTCATGATTCAAAAGTTAGTTTTCTTTTAATATTTCACCGTTGCTATAAAATACTTACACATTTTATGTAAAATAATACTTTGAACTAACAACTTTAAAGAATCAATCACTGGCATTTTCCTACATTACTTTGAAGATATGAACCAAAAACCTGCAGGGTACACTTCAAAAAGGCAGGCTCCTTTAACTTCCACTTCAAGCTTTTGGTCAATTGAATTGCTTTTACCAAACAAGACCTTTAATCAGGCCGATCACATTGACTTAGAACTGGGAGCTGGAGCAGTTCTCAAGCTATAATCCTCTCTAAAACTTTTGAACAAGATTCCACCCCTCACCCCCCTTACACACATTGTAAATACAGTTAGATAGTGGGAGTACATCAAATGAGAACAGGGCGTAAGGAAAGATGAGGGGCTTGAGTTTTGCTGGTATTTCATTGCTGCTTTGCTGAAGGTGGTAGATCTTCGGTTTCTACCACCTGAAATTCTGATGCTTTGGGCTGAAAGATCTTTGACACCCAGCCCTCTTGCATGGCGTAGAAGCCTTCCAGGGTGAGATGGGTGAAATCATAGCCCCAGCAAAGCTGACAGTGGCTTTGCCCTTTGTTTCAGTGATGACAGCCTTTCCCCAGGCTTTGGCTCAGCACAATCTGTTCATATTCATGACATAGAAGGATGCTCGGTATTAGTTGCAGCAGATAATTACAGTTTGGTGCTCAAGAATTAGCAGCGAGCAGGCACATGACTGCTCACTGAGCAGCAAAGGATTTATGCTCTTCTATTTGCAGGAAGATGAAGTCATGCCTGTGAGATTTGACAAAAACTCCCTTATCTGGGTGGCTGCAGATGAACCTATCAAGCATAACAGCTTCCTAAGCCCCAAAATTTTAGAGCTTTGCAGGGATCTTCCAATCTTCTGGCTGAGACCAACATATCCCAAAGGTAACATTTCTTTTATTTGAAAAGTATGTTATACTTCCCTTCATCGAAATGCCTTCCCCTACATCAGGTTTGCTATCAAAACTAGCACATCTGGGAAACCAGACTCCTTTCCTCCCTTGCCCATGGCTTCCTGGGCTTCTGCCAGGATTGTGGGTTTAAGAGTTTATCCCCATGACATTTTCCATACCTGTATTTACTCAGACAATTTGTGTAGCCCAAGTGGGTGACTTGCTAGGAGATGAAACATTTCCAGAGAGGTCGGCCTCCTTCTACAGAAGGACAACAGCTTAAACTTGCCCCCAAATGTGTAGGCAGCTGACACCAGGTCGCAGGAACACTGGCCAGGAACTGGGGACCATAGCCTGTCCTGTTTTCTACCCTGCTTCCCCAGAGGAATTCAGTGAAGTGGAAGGAAGATACTTTAAGCCAGGCAGCTAGTGGATGGTTTATGAGATCCTGGGGGCAATCCCAGCTCTGAAGTTGAGGCCCATGGGCAAGCTTAGCAAAGGTGTTCAGGAGTCACCAGGGAGATGGCAACTCTTCCAGGTGTCTTCCAGGCCTAGGAGAAGGCTCAGAAAATATTTATTCCTCTTTGGTCCAGTTAATAGCAGAACACTTGGGTGGGACAACACATGTGAAAAAAAATTTACCACATTTTAGAGCACCTGTGGATTCAAGCTACCAGTATTTTCCACTTTCCTCATGATCTTACATATCCCACTGGGCAACAAAAGAGCAGTATCAAAGCTGTCCAGAACCAGATGTCCTTGAGAGGAGGGTACCATCCTGCCATAAAATAATTTTAAGGAAGTGAGATGTGCACAGCTGGTCTTGCTAGTGCTGGCAACTGCTGCTGAGTTAGTATCAGTGACTACAGGCTGGGTCAAAAACCCCCCAAATCTCCTCACACACATTTTGCCTCAAGGAGAGGAAGGAGGGAGGGAAAGGCAAATCACATTGCTTTGGACTGGTATTGGCTGCAGACACAACATAGGAAGGCAAGCAGCTCCAATGGGGATGCTCATCAAGTTTGCCAAGGCACAATTTCAGCTTTCTCTCTGCCCTCCACCCTCTCCTTTTTTTAATATTTAAAGAGATCACTGAAATATTAGGGAACTACAAGGACACACTCAAGGTAGGTTTGTCCTCTGGTGATTATTTCTTCAGATAACCAGAGGAGAGAAATTAAGAGAAACAAGCGCCAATCAGAATCAAACTTTGATGAGGAAGACTTGGAAGCTGCTTCTGAAGTAAACCCCAGGTCACACACTGTGCAGCTGACTCAAGAGCTTGGTCACCAGTCTAATGAAACCAGGCCAATGGGACAAGAGACCGATCAAACACTTAATCCAGACAACCCATACAATGTAAGTATTTGCACTGTCATCTTTCAGAGCCCGGGACTGTGTTGGACAGGTAACGCTGGTAATGTGGGGTGCATTGCATCTTTTCTTGTTTTTTTTAAATCTGCACAATCTTTGCTTGTTCAGCTTTTCTAGGAAATAACAGACTGGTAAAACACCTAAGAAGCTCAAAAACGTCTTCCCCCTGTCCTCCCAGTTTTCATTAGATTTCAGTCTGAAACAAGCACAAGTGCTTGAGGTCACAAGGTTAACACAAGTTGATGCCAAGTTGCTTTTTGAGGTTTCTAGGTCCATATGGAAACAGCACTGGAGATCTGACAAGGGTAGCACCTTCTAAAAACAAACTAAAGCTGGTCTTGCTCAGACAGCTGAGCCCCATCATTTACCATGTGAAGAGAGTCCAGTAGCTAGAAACATGCTTTGCTCTCAAACAGAAATTAGTACCAGACGTGACTGCTACAGGCGAACACAGCAGAAGTGTCTGGGTGCAAAGAGATTAAGGTCCAGCCAAATAAATTTCTTTCTCAGCCTCTTCTCTACGAGGGTAAGCAAACCTAGAGTAGCAAACAACTGACAGGGAAGAATCTGTTTTGAGACAGCAGCAGTGGGTGGAGGATGACTGTCGTAAAACTTGTTCTCACCCTTCAAGAAGCAGCAGCCCCCAGAAAGAGCAGAGGAGCCACCCTGCTGTGTCCCAACACCTCTGCCACACTGCAGGAAAGCTGGCTGTGCAGAAGGCACCTTCCAGTCTGCTGCACCAGCGCCAGACAATTTACACCCACCATTTGGTGCAGCAGGAGTAAGTCATTTTAATACAACACTGTCACAAGATAAATGCCTCCTGCTTTGGAAGTAAGTCCCAGCTTTGACTTGACATTTATGCAACAGCAGGAGATCATTATACTGTGACAGCATTCTGCCGAGTTGACATCCCTTAATTAAACTTAAATTAATCACTCCAAATAAAGGGGATCTAAATCGACTCTCTCACGAGGTCAGTAAAACAGCAGTGGCACTGGAATGTAGCTTCTCCTCACAGCCACTAACATGACCGTGTCCATGAGGTCTGAGCTGCCCTGCCTCTGGAGGGCAGTGGCAGAACAATGGCCACAGGTCCGCCCTTCCAGCCAGAGGGCAGCCGGGCCAAATGGAGAGCAGCCAGACAGATGCAGCCATCAGACTTCCCTCAGCCCGCAGGGCAGGATGCGCCTTCACCAACAGCTACTGCCCCGATGCCTGTCCCAGGCTTTCCTAGAGACCGAGTCACTGGACTGAGAAGGACCATTAATTATGCTGGAGGTCTCTCCTGAAGGATGAAATGAATCCCCCCTAGAGCTGTTTCTCTTTACTCACTCTAAGTGGAGCCTGGATGATGAGCTCAGGTGATGTTCGTGGAGCAGGTATGTGAATTCAAGGATGATGAATCCTGACCAAGAAAACATCTCTTCCCGGCTCTCAGGACTGGGAAGGAGTTGCTGGGGACCCTAACAACACCCAGCTGTCGATAGTGTCCCATACAAGCCCAGACAAGAGATGGCACCTTTCTGCATCACTTTTTTTGTTGTACTGCTACTTTTCTGAATGAAAAATGCTCAGCTGAAGAGCTGACTGGTACTTCAGCACTTGCACATTACTGCTGCTTTTCTTGAAATAACACCAATGTGCAAAGAACAACCAAGTTTCCAAAAGCAGAATATCCAGGTTACCTTTTTTCCCCCCAGAAAGGAGGAAAGGAATTTTGGAGGGTAAAGGGTTCTAGGTATTTTATGCGTATTTTGCTCCATTTAGCTCCTTACAGTCAGCTGCAGAACAGGCAGAATTCTTATTGTCCACAATGCACCTGAGTGTGGCAGGTTGGGAGGGAAGGAACCAGACTGAGAGACAAGAGCAAAATCCTCAGAAAACTGCAGGGGACCAGGGGAATAGTTTCCTAAAAATGCTTTAAAAGCATTAAAATACAAAACCTAAAACTAACCATAAAAACCACACCATATACTTCAGGCATTGTCACCTACATGAAAGACTCGGATAATCTTTTCTATCACTAATATTTAAAGCTTGGGAGGAGCTTACTGTTGCTGAAGCTGTTGCAAGGACTGTAGAATAAAAACAATGAAGTTAGAGCTGCCTGTTTTTCTTTCCATTTTACAAGGGTGATTGCACCAATTCCACACTTCTGCCAAAGAGAGCAAGACAAAAGAAAAAAAATAATAAAGCGAGATGCACGGGTCACTTAGTGGGAGTTTTGTCAACTTCCGCAGGCCCAAGACTACAAGTTTTACCCTTTGTGGGGTTAACAGGAGCATGGATGTATTCTGTTATTCCGAGAGAATAAGAGCACCAGGATGACATTTAATATTTTACGTTCCAGCAGCTGGAAGGTGAAGGGATGGCTTTTGACCCCATGCTGGATCACCTGGGCGTGTGCTGCATCGAGTGCCGGCGAAGTTACACCCAGTGCCAGCGGATTTGCGAGCCCCTCATGGGCTACCAGCCGTGGCCTTACAACTACCAGGGCTGCCGCACCGCCTGCCGGATCATCATGCCCTGCAGCTGGTGGGTTGCTCGTATCATGGGTGTTGTGTGAGAAAATCCCTTGAGAAAAAAACAAAAAAAAAATTGGAGCCTCGACAAAACAAGCAGGAATGCAATGACAATGAGCTGGTAAAAGACTAACACCAAAGCAGCAGTACCGATCCTGCCTTACAAAAGCAGAGCGGGTTTTACTGCACCAAAAGCAAGGTTAGATATTCCAACCACAAATGAAAACCTCAAGTTAATGTTCCATTAGAGTTACAAGAGGAAGGGTATACTAGCACTTACTAAATTAAAAAACTGAGACATCCCAGAAAAAGACAATATTAAACTTTGCTCACAAATTGGTTTAGCAGTCCAGGAGCTTGCACATATATCCAAATTCAGTCTTTCACAACAAACCCCTCTCTTTCCAAGCTATATGTGAAAATTTACGTCCAGTTAAGCAACTAGCTCAACTTGTACACTTGGGAGTGCCTTTAATCCATGTAGGTTACTTAAATAAATCACAAGTTAAGTTGCTCCCCGTTGCTATTCAGAGTTGCCAGGTCATTATGAATGGTTATAAACCAATTACAGCATACCTTTCCCACAAAGCTACTCCAGGGGACACAGGAAAGCGCACATTGTGCTAAATCGGAAACAAACAGCAGGAAAAGGGGCTGTGGAAGGGAATGTGCGTGGCCACAGAATCAAAACCCTTTGCACATTCCAACATCAAAGAAGCCCCAGCATCAAGAATCCTGTATCCATGATACCACTGTAGTGTCTAACAAGTATCTGCTATCCAGCTACTACAGCAAAAGTATTTACATGCAGTTGCAGACCAAGGAGTCTCAAGCCCCTTCAGAATCTACAACAGCCGCTGTTATTTATAAATCCTTGAACTAGACACTTTTGACACAAGATTACAACCCCTCTTTATTTCACATGGATAGCAGCCATTCACACCAGTTCCTTTAGCTCTGCTGAACCTAACATCCCTTCCCCACAAGAGAAACTGCTTACCAGAGGGGAAGGAAAAAAAAAGCTTTTTTTTTTCCCCCCCTCTCTCCCTTCTCACCTCATCCTTTTTGCTTAGGCAAACTCTGCAATTATTGGGATTGATGCCATTACATATTAAATCTCTAAGGAAGGTACTAAGCAGAAACACTCAGAGGTGGAATGACTTAGTATTTCTAGCTTTGAAAAACAAAGATAGAGGTATTACACTGCCTTTATCCATACCATGCATCTTGAACCCTACCGCCAAGTTTATGGAGCCACCTACATGGTCTTTATTAAAAAAATGGTTCAATTTTTCTTAAAAGTTTGCTTTCTGGAGCATTCATTTTTGTGACTAAACAGCTCTTGAGATGTTGCAAGCCCAGTAATGTTATTAACACTACGTGACACACAGAAAAGAGGAATTAATTTGACATAATCGTGGCTTAAAGAAAATAAAGACAACCTCATGTGGAATGCTAAACTGCATATCTAAAAAGCAAAGTGTTAAATGAGAATAAGATGAGAATAGAATTCAGTATTTTGTTCTATTGTAGCTTTTTAATATAAGCTTCACCTTCCCTTAATCTGAAGGACAGACTTGCTTTGAAATATTTAAATTATAAACTTCTTAAAGTGGGATTTCAAGGCCTGTTAAATTTGAGTTTCTGCTTTTTAAACCGAAAATGACCTTGATCATTATGTTGTTTTAGAAATACGTCTATCGTATGCTTAGAAAAGTCAGTTTTCCTTTTTTTTTTTACTGCAGATTAAACACATTAAAAAACCCCAGTTGCTTTCTGTGCTTTTTTCAATGTAGAAGGTGTAACAATTCTTTTACATACTCGTTCAAGAACTGTCTGAAAAGGAAAAGAAGGGCAATAGCAAGTGAAACACTGGAGGCTAAAAGAGAGAAATGTGACTGTACATGTCTGAACTAGACTGTTGCTCTCTTTTGCATCTTCAGGCAACCTGTCATCTGCTTCTCCCTTTGTCCTCAATCAAACAAACAAACAGCCTCCTTCTGAAAACACAGAAACAACTTTCTTGTAAGTGATTTCCATGTCTACAAATACTTAACAAACTTAATTCTTCCTTAACAAAAGCTTGTAATCACTTGCTTTCTGCAGGCAATCACAAAGCATGTAAGTAAAAAAAGCATCCTGCTCATGGATCTATAGCTGCCACATATGGCATGTGCATCTCAAGAACACATCTGTACATGCCATGTCACGAAAGCCCCAGTGACCATAATGTTTATTTATTTCCAAAAGGTAGGCAACAAAATGCCTTCTCCAGCTCAAGCTTTAAGCAAGCAAATTCCTATTTACCTACATATCCGATTCAAATAGAGAAAAGTAAAGATCTTGTGCTGCAGCAAGGTTGGAAAAAAAATCTTACTTCAGTGTAACATCTGATCTCGAAGGAAAAGTTCTGAGGCAACACAGGAACGACAATAAAACCAAAAAGCCAACAGTGTGAAAAGATGTTGTGATAATCCCTGCAGCTGTGGCTCAGACTCCAGCTCTAATCATCCACAGTCATCCTTTCACTACTGTACAGCGTTTACTCCCAGTGTTGAAGTTTCTCACTGCCACCACAAATGCAATACCTTGGCTCACTAAAGAGGTTACAACACGTCAGCATTTGGGGAAGTCTGTAGCGGGGTGCTCCTTGAATCTGACCCTGTGCTAGCAGAAACCAGCTGAAAGCCTTCCTTTGGCCAAAGTTTAGGGAAGGAGGAGAGAAAGAGGAATGAGCTTGTCATCAATTCCCCACCACAGGTGGGTAGATGTTTGTCACAGCACTGCAGTTCCACTATCCTTAAAACTTAATTACCCATGTGATTTTTCTAGGAGGATTAGAACAGCAGAGCAGATTAGAGAAGAAAAAAGGGATAAATTCAGGCTGGTGAAAAAGAGATGGAAAACAGGAAGCAATCCCATATGATTAAAAAGATTGAAAGCTAGTGATGGGAAAGCAGGAGTCGTCTTTTTTCCTCAATATACAGTTCCCTTTGACCCCACTTATAACACATGAACCCTTTGTCCTTTTTCATACAGGAATCACCCTCCACTTGTATCTACACTGAGAAAGCAAAAGAAGCTGGGAGTCATGGAAGGGGGGGGTGATCTGGCTTCTACCTCCCATGTAACACTTCACCCCTACTGCAGCACAAAAAAATTCCAAGAAAGTTTCAGTGAAGAACAGACTAATCACTTATTCCATGCAGTGCAGGGGGAAAAAAAAAAAAAAAGGTAGTGAAGCATAAAACTACAGTTGGCAATGAACTGATTGCTGATTCACATGTCTGGGTGGACAGAATATCTGCTCAGAAAGGGCAAAAGAGACACTGAACCAGGAGCAGCATCTTCTGCTTCCAAGAGGCTCAGCTGGCCTTTTACAAACACACATCTACAAACTGGTCTTTCACAAGCAAAGATGAGAGAGGCAGCCTTAACCTGCAACAGGCATCTTCCCCAAGAGCAGGAGCAAAGAGCAATTCCACCTATGGTATTAAATGGGAAAGCTGCTGTTCCCTCTTGCTGTCCTGTTCCGGTATTTGCATCAGTACAAATCAGAGCACTGAGGTGAAACTGCCTCGCTCTTCCAGACAGTACTATCTACAGATGACCAAAAGGCTTCAGATAAAAACCCTCATGCAGTTTGAATACAATTAAAACATCATTCACTCGGTCCTTGCAGGCAGTTCTCTTCCTCCAGCCAACTCATTATTAGTGCTGCTACATATTCCACTCACCCTGTACAGTTCCAAAGGAAATTCCCTTTGTCACAGGTTTTTTTCAGAGCCTCTATTTGACCCCCAAGCTACCACTAGGCTTTCTCTTGAGCTACAGCTTCTGGTACCATTTTGTGCGTGTGTGTTTTGTCAAGAACAAAATACACTGTTCACAAAGTTCATGAAGCACCTTTCCCCCAGCTTTCCAAGGAAATTTTGCCTACTGTTTTAATCCAATCCCCTCCAAACAAAAAACCCAACACCTCTCCCCCCCACACACACATTCCCCTCCTATAAGGCAACAAGACCTGCCATTATTGATTAACCCAAACTCGAAGAAGGAACACATACAGATTATCTGCCTGTGCTCAGAAACATGCTGGAATTATGTCTAGACCTGCAAACTTGGCTTACAGGATTGAGATGGACAGGGAGCTCTACCACTTGATTGCTACAAGTTTTAGCCTGAAGCTAAAGCATTATATTTGCATTACATATGCCTCAAGAGTACAAAAGTAGCAATGCATTTTATTTTACTTTTTGCCTTAAGCTAAGTGAATTGAATCTCAAAGCAGTGAAACAGGACCCACTTAATACAAGAATATATTGTGTTTATCTGACATAATACTCCCATGGTCTTTCAGCAAGTGAAAGACAGAGAAACCTCTGCTATGTTCTCTTCAGTAAGTAAGAGCAACTTGATTGGCAGAAAACATCTTCAAATTACTTTTTAATTTCTATTTAAGAGATTTTTACCTAGGCTTTTCCCCACAGCAAGCATTTGCTAAGCTCTGTTGTACTCCGAATGACATTTATAAAGCAAGGCTGGCCAAGAGACAAGAACCCAATTTTGTGACAAAGCAAAGCACTCAGACATTTGTCTTCCTTCTACACTAAAAAGGAAGAAATGCTTTTGCGCATAAATAAAAAGCTGCAAAGCACTTATCCAGGAGAATGGAGTTCAAATACCTATTCCAAATCAAATCAACTCCAATGTTAGCATCCCATATGGATGGGCAAATGCTCTACATATCGAGCAACCAGCTACTCAGAATTCTCTGAAGGTCAAGAAAAGCCTCACACCAAAGCTAAAAAATCTTCACCAAAACATATCCCAAGTATATGCTTTGAGAAACTCTTCCAAGAAGCAGACACTGTTCCGTAAATGTCAAGAGGTAAGGCACACAAAACCCTTCCTAAATCCAATCCACCTCGGTTCATTGCATTCAAAGGGCAGGGTAACATTCAGTTCTGAAGGTTACAAAATTTGAGCTTTGGAAAATATGAATCAATTCTGAAGCCAGAAGAGATGCAAAAGAAACCAGCGCCCAGCCTGCACTACAGGATAACCATGATCCCAGTGCACCCAGAAACTGCAATTATGTCAAGACTGTAGTCATAGTCTACATCCAAAAAAACCCTCTCCTTTTAACATTTGTGAGATTTTAAAGTCTTGGTATCTCTCTACTGCATAGCCATAGTAACAATAGTGGGAAATAAGCCACTGCACCTTCCCAGCATCACTGCAAAATTAAGACTCCTACTCCTCAGGAGGAACAGAATATATCCTTCCTTCCTCCTCTTTAATTTTCAATCATCATTTAACACCTAACAGCTGCAGACTTCACTCTTCCTATTAAAAACACCTGTTCTAACAGCCTTTCTATTTTACCAAGCTCATGCAATTGACACTGTAGGAAAGTAACACGTCCAACCGGTAGAGTAACAAACATTCGGGAAAAACCCACATAATTAGGAAAGCAAGGAAAAGTAGCAAACTTAAAACAGCATCCAATGGTTAGCAAGGAATGAAGTGGCTTTCATGGTGCTCAATATTTGCAATTCATGGTGTTTCTACGATCACAGAACATTTGGCTATCTCCGAATTCTCAGGAGACAGTGGCACACGGACAAGGCACATTCAGCACAACATTGAGTTCCTCTCTCTCATGGAATCACAGAGAGGCTGAGGTTGAAAGGCACCCCTGGAAGTGCCCTTGTCCAACCCCCTCACTTAAGAAGGGGTACCTCAAGCCAGGTGCCCAGGAGCATATCCAGATGGCTTTTGAGCATCTATCGGTCCCTGCAGACTTGTATTCAGGAAGTACAAGCACAGACAGTACTTAGATTCTCAGTTCTTCTTCTCTATTGTTATTTACAATTAAGTCATGGCAATAAAGCTGCACTGATGGAAACAATTAAGAACATACAAGTTCTTCTTTAAACAGTTTCTAGAATTCAGAAATTATGTAACTTAAAGCAACTGCTTGCTGGCTTTGATTCCAGGCAATCGCAAAAGATTCTTTATTTTGAATACAGAAGGTAGACAGAGGACCTACTTTTCTGTAAAAATTTCCAGTCACAACGAATTTGCTGACTTCCATCACATGTGACTACAGTTCAATTTATCACACAGGTGGGAAGGACTCCAAAGTGGGTATTTTGTGTCTACATCAAGAATAGTAATCTCATCCTCTTCACTGAATGCATTTTGCTCCTATACATGTCATCTTTTCTTTTGAAGCAGTAGATTCACATCCTTACCTATATGCTTTAAGTGATTCCCCTATCAAAAACAATACTAAAAATGAAATAAAGCAGCTTTCGTATAGAAAAAGTTGTATTTACAGTTTTATTTAGCAGAGTTAAGGAGCAAACAATTTTAACACTCTTGTGAAAAGTGTTTTTACCCAAAATTGCCAAGATGTATTAAGTTATTGAACAGAAATACCAGCTGTAAGGCAATAATCCTGACCAGCCATTAGAGATCACCCTATCCCAAAGAGCAGAGCTGATAAAGGTGGTAGAAAATTTGGACTGATGGACTCAATTCCCAGAAATTAGTCGGAGATGATAAAATAGGATTCCACTCTTGAGTATATCTTTAACATCTGCGGATGAAGGAATTTCTAAAGCACGCAAAATGTAAAGACAATTCCTGTTTTCAAGGGAATATTCAGTGCTTTGAATCCAAGAATGCTATGTCCATACAGAGTGGTCAGTACATGACTATGGCAACACATAGATGGTAAAGATCAGAAATAGGGTTAGAATTTTTTCCATTCCACGTCATCAGGAGGATTTACTTCTACCTTCCTTTTACCAACATCAGACCAGTTGGTGCTCAGAACTGTGCCACCAGACTCCATCTGCAATATGAGAGAGAGCTTGTTTAGTTTGCTGAGAATTCTAGTAATACAAAAGCCAATTTCTTACAGCAAACTTCAAAGTGCAATGATTACACAGAAATTGTGTACGTATGAAATTTTGACAGAGCTATCATTCCATCATCTCCAGCCCAACAGTACTTTTATCACTACTGGACACAGTGAGATGCTGCTTCATTAACAAGAAACTTTTAAAGGGTCAGTCACGTTCCTTCCTGTGAAGACTACAAATTAAACTAGATACAAGCAATCAAGAGGAATTTGATCCTTTCGACCCCTGGCAAGTCTTCAAGCTCTGCATGAGCCAAACCTCTACTTTCTTTGATAACACTAATTGAAATGAAGAGACCAGTGACAAAGCACAACCTTGTACTTAAAGAGTCGCATTCATTAGTGTACAGCCCTGTAGCTTTCAGTGAGAGTAGCTGTACCAGTATCTCCAAGAGAACCACAGCCATTCGTTTATAGGCCCAAAATTCTGGTAACGGAGGCTCTTCCTAACTTATGCAAAGTTTAGTGAATTGTGTCAGTGTGCAAAAGTCACACATTTCTTCAGAGAAAAGAATGAAGACTTACGAATGATTTGTTCATGGCACGTTTTACTTCATCGGTACCATCTGAATAGATTTGCTGGAAGAGTTTATTTAAAGCAGCATCTCCTTCTAACTTCTCATTTTTCTCCTCTTCTTTGATTTCAACTACCAGTTTGTCCCAGTTCCTTGTATAGTGAGAGGATGATGGGTATAAGTGCTGGGTATCTGAAAACAGAAGTGTTAGTTAACTAAGCATTTTCTCACGACTTTGAGAGCGGCAGAGAACACAGACACATGTACCTGATGAATCAGAGATGATAATGGGACATGAAAATGCAAATGGATTCCTCCAAACCGATAGCATTGCATTGCAGTAACAAAAATAAAGGAAACTAAGAAATGCAGAAGTTTATTTTTAGGTAAACAGAGTTACATAATTTTGTTATCCAACATACATAAAAAAAGCTGGCCGACAGCAACACAGATAATTAAAATCAAAATGAGGCAAGAGATATTGGCTGACAGAAAAAAAACAAAACAGCAGCCTAGGCCCACAGGAGAAGTTGAGCTAAATTTAAAAAAAAAATCTGAAATCAATAAATCAGGAAATTCAAATTCTGTCAAAGATAGAATGTTTATCTGTATTGGAAACCCCAAAGTATTAGTTTTCAAGAGAAATGCAATACTTAAGGAAACTATACCTAACTATTTAACCAACAGGTCACATAACTGCTGTCCTGGGTATGGCCAGGACAGAGTTAATTTTTTGCAGTAGTGGTGAGGGGCAGAGCCTGAAGCTCTGTGGACATGGCCAGAAGATACTCTACACCACCTCAGATCATTGCTGGGGCCAGGAATAAGGGACACTCTGGCATCCCAGAAGAAAGGCAGGGCTTCCAGTCAAGAAAAAGGTGTTGGGGAAGGGAAGCCATCCATCATCAGTTCATTGTCACCCGGGGTTTTGCATGTAAACCACTCTCTCTTTTGTAGCCTTTTGTTATTAATGTTGTTGCTGTTGCTGTTTGTTTTCTAATCTCATTGCTGTTTCCAGTAAATTGTTCTTATCTCAACCCTTCACCTATTGTGCCTCCAATTCTCAATCCCACTGCAAGAAAAGGGGGAGGGGAAAGGAGAGTAAGACCCTGACAGTGTCCTTTGGGAGAGTCCCAGCACTGAATTGGGGGGTACCATTCCTAAACCACAGCACATGCATGTCACAGCATACAGAACTGCAAAACAGGGACCCAAACAAATAAGCAGAATTAACGACAAGCACATTTCCTTAACAATTCATCAGACTAACAGAAGTTATGAATAAATTTAATACCTATGTTTCACTAATGGCTTGCAGACTTTCTGTCAATTCTTGGCAGCGAAAACAAGACTATTAGGCTGTTCATTGCAAATATGAAGCTGTGATTTTATAAACAATATTTAACACAAAACTATTATTAATAACTGTAACTCACTCAATACAAATAAACCATTTAATACTTAATAGTTCAGAGAACAAACCTGGTGTAAATTGTTTTAACATAGGAGAATCTCCCTGGCCCTCCAGCTTCTCCCATCTTACAGCCTCTGGCTTCTTCATTTTTATCTCAACCTACAAAACACAAGATAAAGAACAAATTAATCCTCATGGCAAACAATTCTGCCAAGCAGCTCCAAAGTTGGATCCTGTAGCTGTAAGAAAATACATACATTTGGTTTTAGAAACACAGCCACTAATATGAAGCCTGTATCACACCCAAATTTACCTACCTTACAAGATGAAGTTAGTTGAGTTCAAGTCATTCATCAAATGAGCTCCCATGTCCCTGTGCAGCTTTTTTATCAGACTTCTACTCTTTTGTTCAGGACCACTTAACTTTCTTGTGCTTACTATTCAGTTGATTCTTTTTGTAAATTATGACATCCCAGAAGTAAAGGTCAGTCCCAATGTCTCCACACTGCCAGGCTCCAAGGTACTGCCTTTCAAGCATCCCTTTCTTGGCAGTCAGCTCTCATAAACAGCAGTTTTGAAAGACTACAAAATCCAACTTTATCTAAGTTTACATTTCGTTTACCAAAAAATTCCATGTTTGATGTGTAGTACACAAACCAGAGAAACACCCTGGGACTATGCAGATCTTCCCACTGGAGAACTTCAGAAACTGTATTAATTTGGTTCAATGAACAAACACTGCTATGGAGAAAACTGTTGAGTATTCATTGACAAAACTGGCAATTAAAAATGGATATGGTTACAATTACCATAGGAGAAACAAAATTAAGTGAAGGATGTCATGCCCTATTCACAACTTTACATATCCCTTTAGACAACCACACCGAAATGTTTTTTCATCATTAACCTTCGCCTTTGGTTACAGGGTTACAAAGTTGGAAAACAATGTCTGCAAAACAAGGACTGTCTAATGTCACTCCAATTCACTTAAGGAGACATCACCAAGTTCATATGCTGCTATTAATTAACTGAAATCGGTGCTTGCTAAACTTCAGTGCTTCCTTATTTGTTAACAGCTCGGCAGAAGCAAGTTCTTAGTTCTACCTAAAGCCACTACAACCTGGGGATCCCTGCAGACCCAAGAACAAAGGCACCACTGTAAAAGCTAATCTTAGATTCCAACAGCAAGCTCCAAGCATTATGTTGATCTGAAATTTGAACTTTATTTAATTCATTGTTCAAATCAATCACTGGTAAGCAACATACTGAGGTATCTTATCAAAACAAAAAAAAAAAAATTAGCTCACTGAAGTTTCAATGCTTCCATGTTTGCAATCAGGATGGATTTTAAGAATCAGAATATTCAGTTATGAACGTTTCTTTTTATTTTTTATCCCTCAGGAAGCTACAAATTCTCTAGATAAGTTTAAATACTTATTGTCCACCACTAACATGTACTGAGAAAAACAAAAAGTTTAAGATAAGAGGCATGAAATGTCTTTCAAGGCAGGGGAGAGCTTCAGTAAGCTTCTAAGTCCAACACCCACACGTATTTTATTTCCCACTCCCTGCATCTGTTGGATTTGCAATGTTTTCAGCCACTTTACCAGTCACAAATTAAGCATCAGAGCATCTATTTTTAAAATAAAGTCTCAGAACCAAAAACAACCAAATAAAATTAAAATGCTATTAGTCTGGATGCCCAACCTACCATCCCTAAAAAATGCCTGTATTTCAGAGTTTAATACCACAATCTGTAAGGATGCGGAGATTTCTGTTAAACTATGCAGAAGAATTATTCAAACTGTGCCAATAATTATTCTTCAGTAAGACAAAAGAAATCAGCAAAGCTACCTCCACTGGACTCTTTTAAAAACTTTGAAAACTGCAACCTTTAACTTAATTTTTTAGCACCTACACTCATAAGTCTAATGCTCTGTGATTAGCTTAAGGAAGCAAAAAATATTTGAGTATCTACATATAAGACAATCAAGTAGTTTCACAAGTGGCAGAACTAGCAGGTTTTTTTCCCCAGTGGATTTGGATCTCCTGAGCCAAACATTTAAGTTAATTAGCTACTTACAAAGGAACTAATTAGTTACAAGTGGGATATGAGTACTGCATTAAAATAACTCTCCTCTGTTTCTTATATAAACTCTTCACAACCTGAGGAGACTCAACTGAGTTGTGCACTTAAGTTGAGGAGGCTCTAATGTTAAGATTTTACACTGATTATTAGTGCATCCCCCAACATGTTTTAGGGGAGGGGGGGGAAAAAAAAAGCAAATGCTTGATACTGAAACTGCTCAACCCCATACCTTTTCTATTTCTCTGTTTAGTTTTTCTTACACTAACTCTTCTTGCCCTTACACTTCAGGCTTTCCACCAATATCTTTCACTATCTCAAATAGAGATTATTTCATCCACACCAAAAATGACCTCTAATGCAATATAATGCTTGATGTGAGCTACTGAACATGGACTTTCTTCTACTGAGAATACAATCCTCCTCAACGAATCCTTATAAAGACCTTTGGCTAGTCATCAGAGTACTCTGCCCATGCATAAAAAGAAGAAAATAAGGAAGAACTTCAGTTTTGCTGCTCCAGTAATCCCCCTTCTCCTTTTCTAATCTGCTAGATCTTACATTTTCCTCTCTGAAACTGTCCCTAAGCCAGCACTACATGATAAACATCCCTACGGAAAAGCAAATGACACAAACTAATTCCCAGTGTAAGATGCAGATTTCTTAACTCTAAACCATTTCAACCCTGCCAAGCTAGAAGTACACACAAATGAAGAACTGAGACAGAATGTATTTCTGACATGATTAAACTTCTACTCTGTCTACTACATCCACTTCAATTGAAGTTACTCATTAGGCGAAGTGGCAGGCAGGAGCAAAGCTAGAGAAATCATTAACTTCATACCATTATACAACCACATTTTCCAAAAATATAAAGCTGTAAAGTTCTGCTTGTGAAGGCACGTATTTCTTCAGCTTGAGAGCTCTATTTGATCTAAGAAGGAACAACTTTGCGAGTCCCCATTACATGCACAAATGGCAATAAATGCATTTTAATGAACGCTTTAGCACAGATACTGATAGCTATCACACAGAAAAGTAACACATCAGTATGGACATTTGTGTCATATCTAGCAAAAAAGTACTGCTAGCTTTTTCCTCTCCTTTGAAAAAAAAATTCACTTGGGCAAGAGAAATACATCAACACTCTGCCAACTACTTTGATTCAACATTTATATTTCATAAAACGTATGCCCTGTGTACCTCGTGCCAACATTAGAATATAAGACAGGAAAATTGAACTGCAAATTAAATGCTCTGCATGCCACTTAAGGACAAGACTAATTCCTCAGCTTCTCCTTGTAGCTCAAGCCATGCAGCCACCTGACCATCTTGGCAGCCCTCTGCCAGGACTTGCTCCACCACATCAGTGCCCTTCTTATACTGGCAAGCCTGAAATGGGACATGGTACTACAGATCTATAAAAAAATCCCAATGCAATGAAGATATAACACACTTTCTCTTTGAAGTCCCTTGTATTTTGAGTTCAAAGAGAGCAAAGCAAAAAGGAAAAGACACGTGAAATCTTGAGAGTAATTCAGGCACTACTTGTTTGAAATACCATCTTGAGAGAAACCTTCCCCTCTGAGAAGAGGTCCAAATGAGGGATTTATTGTCTAGAAGAAACATCACCCACAGTGAAAGGACACAGGTAAGTTTCTACTCAGAGCTTTCTAGTCATAAAAGTAATCAATTTTTTAAAGCCTATCAGGGATTTGGACATGCTTGTTTGCAGCTTAATCCAACTGCTATCAGAAAAGATGCCACAGTTACTCTCAAAAGCTAATCTGAACCATTTCATTGATAGTATAAAAATAAGAAAAAACACCTTATTTTAAGACAACTGGCATAAAAGAGCACTTAATTCAATTTTAAGAAATAATTTCTCCCCTTTGGTAAACATCAAAACAACACTAGTTAGCCAACATTTATTTCCTAGGTAGATACTTCCTGTTAAAAAGTCCGAACCTTCAGTGAACTTGATTTCACTTGAACTTACATTCTGAGACAGGCATTGTCAATCGAACTGAGATACACTAAAAGGGAAAGAATTTTTATCTTCCACCCTAAATGGAGATTTTGGTGTACACTGACAAACTGCAACAGTTTTGGGTTTTTTTTCTAATTTCTACTCTGTTTTGTATTTTCCAGTCCATGCTAAGGGAAAGTTCATTTACCACTGGCCAATTTCTGTCAAGCTCTGATCAGATGGATGAAGGAAATCAGAACTGGCAAAGCTTAAGCAACTGCTCAGCCATTAATTTTAAGACACATCAAAAATACCCCTTTCAATTCTGGTGTTCTGCTGTATCAAACACATGAAAACAAGAATTCAGTGTTTCTAATCAACTACTTTGTTATTTACTGAACTACTGACGGCCTTCTCTGAGTCATAAATTTTAAGGGTTTAGAGTTGTCATTTTGTGATCATCTCATGAATTCTGTAGGATAAAATAGAACAATCTTCTAAAAATGTAAGAGCTATTCAAATGTACCTCTAAAAGCACATGTGCCTACAGTTTTGGTGTCCTAATTATTCAAAGATCTTTTATATATTGCTTGTAGGCTAAGTTCTGAGCTTTTTGGTCCATAACTTTAAACAAAATATATTAAGATAAAATAATTCTACAGTGTTATCACACACAAATAATTATGAAATTTATTCTATAGGGAGTATACTGCAACAGATGGGATTTACTTCGTTTCTTTGCCAGCTATGTATTATAGAGATCTGGGGGAAAAAGGTTCAAGTTTCCTCTGACTGATATTACATAGCCAACACAAAATTTTTGAATTTTAGAGGAGAAGCTAGCAACACAGAACATTTTAGTATTCTGAAGCTATTTGTCACTTCATTCTCCACGTAAACCATCATTATTCCAATAGTTCTCAAGACAGATAAAACCCCTTATGCATAGCTTTCTTATATGCATTTAAATAAGCATGGGCACTGACTTACATGCTTGTAAAAAATAATAGTTCTCAGAGTATTAGCAAGTTTATGTCTTCCTCACATCCATCTTCATTCATACAGAAGAATAAAAATCAAACTTATTGTTAAATAAGTAAATATCATGCTAATCATAGTGAAGATTTCTATATGGTCTATCCAAGAAATTGCTCCAACTAGTCCTGCCTAAAAGATGCAAGAAACTTCAGAAAATTATCCATTCATCTTAAATATTAGTTCAGAATTTACAGAAAATGCTCAAGAATATACATAGGAGATATCAATCTGCATGAAAGCCTCACAGGGAAAACAAGTATACAACAGCAGCCAAGTCTGCATTCAAGCACCTACAAGCAATTTAATGAAAATATCCTAAACAAAAAAGTATCTTTTAAGGATCCGACTGCAATGGTAAGACCCAACTTCAGTTAAAATAAATCTGTTCCTCTTGTTTATCTATTTGTAAACATTTGTCTGTGAATAGAGACTCTGATGATAGTGCAAGAGTGTGTGAAACAGTTCCACTCTTTGCCTTTTCCCTCACATTCAACAACATGCATCAGTTCCAGTTAGCTTCACAAGGTATTTCAGAGTTTGCAAAGCAAAATATTGGTTCAAGGAAAAAACCAACATTCCACTGATGCACACAACCATGTTCTCGGCACGAAGCTGCTGAAAGTGTGCTTCTTCCTCAGACATCTCTATTAAGCAACAAATACCAACTGTAAAGGAGGCTGAGGCTTTCTAACACCTCCCTGGTTTGCAGCACAACTTTGATCTCTAATTAAAGGACAGTTCTGGGGTAAAGAAACCACTTTTTACCACTTTTTCAAATGACTCTACACTGCTGCAAGTCATTGCTTGCAAAAAGCCCAAGGCACTAGAGACTGAAAACTCACAGTAATTGTCCTCAGTCTGTCTGTAGATAGGGGAAAAACAGAAAGCACCATCTCAAATTTTCTTCAAGGTCGTAAGCACACGTGCTAAAAGCACATAGTCATCTTCACTCTCCTCTTCTCAGTCCAAGGAGAAGAAAACCCCAAGCATCACCTAGAACACATCAGAAGACCTAGAGAAATGGCTCATGTTACACAAGTTTCCAAGAACACTGCAGAATATTCCCCTGGAATCCCAAATACACAGACTGACAGACTGAGCAGAAGAGGGAAAAGAATGTGAAGCTGATTGTGCACATTTAATGACATTAGAAATCCTTATACTATTTGTGCATTTCTACTTTCCTGGCATATTTTCTGGACAGATACAGATTGACTAGTTTTGTCTTAAACATATTTAGCCACTCATTTAAATTTTTATGCCTTTTTCCTTCTATGAAGGGAGCATGATGACAATACGCACGCTGAGCTGCAGGATAATTGCACCCAGGCAACTTGCAAAGAGCAAACTTGGTCCAGCCTTTACATTTTGGCTCCCCCTCCTGGAAAGAAGTAAAAAAACAAGTAGCACCACTAGGGGTACCTTCCTCCTGTGAAATGCTGAATTCAACACGGTTTTCAGCTTCCATTTGTAAGACACCAATCTCAAATTTCTACAGTGCCTTTTGGTGCAGCTGTTAACCTTTTGCTTGATCAGATTGCTACAGTCAGACACCTCTGACAGATGACGACTACAATCAATAACATCAATTGATCTAGTTATGATCTATCAGCTGTGCTGTTAATGTACAAAATGCTATGCAGATATAGCAGTACCCTTAAGAGAAGGGCTCCATTCAGTGGTATCCAGCGTTTTCTCACACAAACATTAACCTGAGGCCTTAGGCCATCAGAATTATATGCTGAACAACAAGAGGCAACTCTTAAGTTACGTGCCCCTGAATGTGAGCAGGAACCAAAATCAACTCAAAGCTGAACTTGTCAGCAGTGTTACCTATTGAACAGCAAGTAAAATTTTTAATTAGGTTAAAAAAAAAAAAGCTTCAAGGTATGGCAATAATAGATACAGTCAATATTAAAGACAACCTGTATTATCTGTAAAACTGTTGACAATTTGAGAATATAAAATACTAGAGGATGTATGAAGACAGAAATTTAAGACTTTATCTCAAAACTGGACTTCATCCACATATTATGCTGCTCTTGAGTCGGCATCAAATATTTTACCTGTTCTAGTTCACAGCTTGAAGTCAATGTCTGCAGATGATAAACACTAATTTACTTCTGCTCAAACAGACACCATTGAAACAGCTCAAGACATCTATCTATGCTACCTCTGTAGCACTTGCTAGTGTTACACTGTTTTTTTCCAAACAGACTGTATCTCAGAGCTTGACACAGCATGGATTGATAGAAAGGTATAATTTTAATTTCCTTGCTGGGAAAGAAACAACCGTTATGCTAGCAATTGTATTTTTCACCTCTGTCAACGTTTGCTGAAAGAACCAATTCAAGAGTCTGTGAGTTCTGTCTGCTCTTTGCAGTTACTTTAGAATTTGTAGTTCTGCAAATACAGTTAAGGCTATTTTCTCCTCCTTAATTTGCATCTTTACCTTTATGCCTTTGCATTTGTCAAGTGATGCTGAGTTTCAAGCAGTATTGAGAAAACACTCTACAGCTTCTCTTAGTTCCAAAATATGCAAGATTGTTCTACTCTCAGCCAATTCTTGTTTCATTCTCTAACCATTAAATTTATCAGTTGTATGAAGTTCATGGACCCAAACTATGCACCACACAACCCACTCACACGTTCCACTGTTTCCTCATATATTTGCTCATATGAGGAAAAAAGAAAGGCCAGTCTTTGTTGCCCTGTGATGACTAGACGATACTAGTGGCAACGTGGCTCACACATTCAAAGCAGCAACACAAAATAAAGCAGTAGGAACAAATAAAATTATTCTCACCTGAAATTACTAATCTGCAGGAATAGATCTGTTTCTATCCCATGAAAACTCAACTTCTTTAGGAGTGCGTAGTAAGAAGTTCATATAATTGGGAACATAATAAGATTATTTCTTTCCCTCCAAGTCCTTACAAAAGGACTTCATGTAAATACTACAAAATAATATGTGAATGGTTTGAGAAGTTCTAATCAATAAGATTAATTTACTCAAAGTAGTATCTGCTTATCTTCCATGCTGCTCATAAGAGCCAAGTACATACACAAAGCTAAGAAAAGAAATCTGAATTTCTGGTGGTCAAACACTAAGGCTGCCGCATTCCCTTCAAGCGTTTAATATTTTTCTAAGGAAACCATTACAAACCTGTAAAGAAGTCTTTGCCTACTTAACATAGAGCTGCATTTATTTTTTTTTTTTTTCCTGACTCCCTCTGGTGGTCAGAACAAGAGCCAGCTGGGGCATGGTTTAAATTGTATTCCTTCACTATGCCTTCACAGACAGCTGTACACTAACTCCTTTCTGCAAAAGTAAGAACATGCTGAAGCATTGACTTCTGCAGTTAGAACACCTTCTGTGTTCCCTCCTACCCGTTTTGTCTCAAAAAATAGTCTCTCACAAGTATTTAGGAACAGTAACATTTCAAAATAAATGCAAAATATTTACAGTTCAGACACTGCCTGAACATAACTCAGGCTTTCACCCCACTTTTGGAACCTCAAAGTTCAACTAGTTCAACCTCAAACTAGGCTCTAGACTACTAGAGATTATTTCAGAGATAAGCCCAGGCTAGAGATGCCAGTGTGGAAAGACAAAGTCAAGTGAATTTCACAGTGCTCAGTAACATGTAAATGCTTCCTAAGAAAGTAAAAGAAAAAAGTAAAAAATTAATTTCAAGACAAAATTAAAAGTGTAACACAAGCTAGGTAAGATAAAGAAAACAGGACCTCACAGCTACTCTTCCAGACAAGGTCCATCCCCATTCTACTCAAATTTATACAAATACTATTGGACTACCAGATCTTCTACATACTTTGTGCCATGTAAGCTCTTACACTGTGGGGGGATAAGTAAAGTGCTCAATCACACAACCTGCCCAGGTTTCTTTTACAAGGAGTGGAAAAACAAGACCAACTTTCTGTGGTAATCCTCTCCTGCCATCCTGAAGCCCCTCTTTCATGAAATGATGCAAGAACTATTATAGGTGCCTTTCTGAGAATGAAACAGGTAAACTGGAACACGAGTACACAAGAGAATTTCATAAGCTCTGCAGAACCACTGCTGAAATACAAGAGAACAATCAGCATTAGATTCCAGCATTGGGGATTCCAGCTTGGCTCTGTGGACAAAGCATATGTCTGTCTATTCATTATGCCAACAAGAAATGCTATGCCAGACCCCTGTTTCTTATTTTTCTATACTTGTAATATAAAAGAAGCAAACTGCTGAGACAGAAGCATTCTCTCACACCATCCCATTTTCAAGTGTCTCCAGGCACGTACTATTTCCAGGAACAGCATGGAATAGCATGGAATATGCTCTCTCGAAAAGCCATGGACAGTTAACCGCACGGTTAACCTTCACCAGCAAGAAGCAATGAAAGGGTAGAGAACTATTTCACCAAAATCTTCCAAGTCTGACTTTTATTTCTTGGGCACACGAAGATAACAATGCTTCACCAGGCAAGACTGCCTCCTAGAAGTTTTGTATAAGGGCATTCATGCTTTCCTAATACCTCCATTCTAACAGTGAAATCAGAGTCTTCTTTCTCTAGCAACAAGTGAAAGA